>NC_088854.1:1688068-2051137 GCF_963853765.1 Magallana gigas | reverse complement strand
AGGATCTACATGTACATGAGAAAGAGCCAGTCAGTCCATTTGTTTAAGAAATTATTATATTTGCCTTGTTTTGTTGCAGTGTATTTAAGTGTAGTTATATGGGTTTTGAGATCAAACAGGATAGTTTCTTCGTTACTTTGACATAAAGAACACAACTTTGTGTCGCTTTTACCTATTTTAAATAAAAATGAGTTTATTGTCAAAATATACTGATTTATTCTAAATTGCAACCGTTGCAATTTAGAATCTTTGGTGTATGAAAAAGGAAATGTGAAGATATTTTCCCAATGAAGGTCTGAAATTTCAAAAAACTTTCCCCATTTTACTTTTCCAAGAGGAGTAATTTTTTCTGTAGTAAGAATATTGTAGATATGTTTTGTTCCTTTTTTTGTTGTTACAAAATGTTTTAATATTATGAGGAAGAAATGGTCTAGGGCGATTTGTTCCAATTTGAATTTTAGAGCTTGAGAGACTTGCTGTAATTGAATTTCTAAATGATGCATAATTCAGAAAATTTGTTTTATCTTAATTTTTATTGTAAATCTTCTAAAGAATAAAAATTTCCATTTTCATCAAGCAAATCTGCTATGTATACTATGTTCTTATCAAACCAGTTTGTATAGAAAACTGTTTTATTTTCAATTTTGATTTTCGAGTTGTTTCAAATAGGTTGAGTAATAGATTCATCCCATGATTGAACTTCTAATTTTTCTTGAATTATTTGAAAGACAGTAAATGTATCTTTCCAGGAAGGATTTTTTATTTCCTTTTTTAACAACATTAATATAGTCTGATCCAGTTTTTAATATTTTTTCTATAGATACAGTTTTGCCAAGCAGCACTTTATATTTTGTTTCTTGGGAATAAAGAATTCTTTTTATCCATGATGATTTTAATCCCAGATTGTGATTGTTAATATCAAGCATTTTTAAACTTCCATTAATATAGTCTTGCACTACTTGCTTTCTTTTAAGTTTATCTACTTTGGAATGCGATAAAAAATATAAAAGCGTTTCATTTAGAATTTTCATGAAAATATTTGATGGGGAGGGTGGAGAAATGAAGAATTAATTTAATTGTGCAATAAGCAATGATTTTATAAGAGTTAAACTGCCAAGTGGAGTAAGTCGTCGTTTACTCCATTGATTAATGATATGCTTGATTTTTACTAATTTCTTGTCATAATTAAGTTTTGGTATATTTGTTAAGTCCACATCAAAATATATACCTAAAAGTTTAAAGGTGCTTGTCTATTTAAAGTTAATTTCCTCACATATTCTATTAGAAGAGTATTTTTTACTACCAATCCAGACAAGTTGAGTTTTTGATATATTTATTTTGAGACCAGAAATTTGATAAAAGTTATATAACTCTCATTGCTTCTCTGAGAGACTTCTCACTGCCATCTAATATAATAAGGGTATCGTCTGCATATTGTGATAACAAAAGTTCTGAATTATTTATGTTAATACCATTTATACTTTTATTATTTTTTAATTTGATAACTAGTACCTCAGCACATAGTAAAAAGATATATGATGAAATTGGATCACCCTGACGACAACCACGCTCTAATTTAAAAAAGTTGGATAAGTGACCTGCTTGTGATACAGAGGAGGAGGTGTTTTGTTGAAAAACTGATATCCATTTTCTGAGCGATGGACCAAAATTAATGAATTTAAGCGTTTTATCAATAAATTTCCATGAGACAGAATTAAAAGCCTTTTTAAAATCAATCATTAACAGTAATCCAGGAATGTCATTATTCTCAGTATATTGCATTAAATCAAAAACAAGACGAGTATTTTCACCTATATATCTTCCTGGAACAAAGCCATTTTGATCAGTACTGATAATTGAACTGATTAATGTTTTCATTCTTTGAGCAATGCGGCCTGGCCATATTTTATAAACTACGTTTAATAAAGAGATTGGCCTCCAATTTTTCATGTAAAATTTACTTTTTCCATCTTTTGGTATGCAGGTGATTATACCTTGCTTTTGTGTAACAAATAACTTCCCTAGATTGTATCCGTGATTTATTGATCTAATAACAAAGTCTCCTAAGTATTTCCAGAAGATTTTAAAGAACTCTGTAGTGAAACCGTCACTCTCAGGAGTCTTATTATTTGACATTTTTTTCAATACATGAGAGGCTTCATTATAAGTTATTTCATCTTCAAGGGTATTTTTTGAGTATATGTAATATTGTAATATTCTTCACATTACAGCAAGATTCGTTTAAACTGGTTTTAAAGTGAGTTGGTATCGGTGAAAAAAGCAATTGGGTATTAACATAATGAAAATGACAATAACAAACTGTCAACTATCTCAAAAATCCATAAAGCGAAATACGAATTTAAAGCAGAGCATCGCAGACCCCTAACAAGATAGAGGTGAAATCAGGTGCCCAGGAGGAAAAAGCATTCCCTGCCGACCGGTCGCACCCGGCGTGTGATCAAACCGAAGTCAACCCATTGTGTAAATAATGGTCTAATTAAATAGTTTTAAAAAGTCAGTCAGCATGTGTCCTAATGAAATATTGTACTTGCTGACAAGGTCATTGCAATGACCATAAAACTTGCGTAAAGATGGTTTCAATCGAGGTTCAGGAGACGCGATCGTGGACGAAAAATGTTGAAATGTCGACAAAGAATAATATGTCAATGCTACTTTTGCAAATGTTCTAACTAGATAGCCATTGAGGTACAGCCTAGAATACTCTGAAGGTGTGGATGTACCATAGCCGCACAATGCTTTATTTAGATAGCCAAATTTGTACATTTATTTAAGAGACAGTACGGTGCATGCTATTAAAATCAAAGTACCAAAGTACTGACGGGAGTTGATTTTATCGATTGTTATTAATTAAAAATCAACGATATGTTATTTTGCATGACTAGAAGTATCTAATCTGTATATGAATTACGCACATATTTATAATTTTCGTATTTTTTCGACATCAATTTCGAAAAAACCCTATATGAATCATATGTTCTGTGATATTTAAAGATATAATTTATTCCATCAAATAATGTATCAATAATCGAAATATTTCTAAAAATTGTAAGAATCTAAGCAATATTGAACTCTAGGCTCGTTCAACCAGACGCTCGGCTGTCTCTGTTAATCTCCAACAAGCAAGAGAGAGTTTGTCGAAGATTAACGGAGACAGCCGAGCGTTTAGTTGAACGAGACTACATTGAATTCTGGCGTAGAAATACATACAACTACAAAATAATAAATTGTTCGAACTATTTAAAATATGACTATTTTCAGGGTTTGAAAAAACAATGCTTCAGCATACATAACATCGAATTTTTCAATTATTTTCCAGAACTAAATCATAACAGCGGTGATGATTTGTGCATAGGTCCAAACACTGTTTCAGAGTAACTACATAGGAGAGTTGATTAAAATCAACTCCCAATCATATTACTGAAGAACTGACGGGAGTTGATTTTGTCGATGTTTATTTATTTTAAAAACAATGATATGTTATTTTGCATGACAAGAACATGTAGTTTTTAATTTGAATTATGCACATTTTTATAATATAAATTTTCGGACTTTTTCGGCAAGTATGTCTAGAAACTCCCATATGAATAATGTTAAATAATATTTTAAGATAAAATTAATTCAATCAAACTATGTATCAGTGATAGAAATATTTCTTGAAAATTGTATGGATCCAAGCAATATTGAACTCTAGTCTCGTTCAACCAAACGCTCGGCTGACACCGTAAATCTCCGACAAGGATTTACGGAGACAGCGGAGCGTCGAGTTGAACGAGACTTTTTTTAACTCTGGCGTAGGAATACATACGACTACAAAACATATTTAAATTGTTCGTACCATTTAAAATCTGACTATTTTCAAGGTATTTTATGAATAAGTTTTCTTGAAAAACAATGCTTTAGCATACATTACATCGAATTCATCAATTATTTTCAAGAACTAAGTCTTGTCAGCAGCAATGATTTGTGCTGAGGTCCAAACAATGTTTCACTTTCGGTTTGTCTGAGTAACAGCATAGGAGAGTTGATTAAAATCAACTCCCAAAAATAACTTGAAAAAGTTTTCCGATCGGTTTCGGTATATTTGTACTACTCATGAACTTTCATAAAATTACATAATTTTCCATGAAATAAATCTAAATATTTCAGTACAATTATTTATTACGTATGATCTATATATATTCACATCGCAACGTTTTACGGGATTCAGCCTTCTACTAGTATACTACGCATGCTATGTATTTACTATAAACAAAACACATGCAGGGCCAGCGAAGATTCTCCTGGACATGTTTGTTGAAAAAAAAATATATCTCTTCTACTTTTCTCAGGTAATAGCTGTTCAAAGTTTTTTAAATAATCACAATTATTATTTTGGAAGCATGTATTTTTCGTGTTTATCATAGGAGTTGCTACAACCTAAATTCATTTTTGTATAAGAGGCCCCTTGAGGGGTTTTAGACATATTAATGTCTGTTCATTTTAAAATGAACCAATATTGGTAGACCATTTATTAATTATCAAGAAAGTGATGATGTTTCCGTTTAGAGAGTCCCTTTAACCTCGTTTACCATGATGATCGTAGTCGGACAAAGATCTTGTAGTTTTCAGCACATGTCAATCACTGCTAATCAAAGTCCACGTGGTACAAATAAACGATGTAAGATTATTCCGATTTGTACGACCCTTAAATATCCGGAAGCTCATAAATACGTTAATTAAGTATGTAAAAGGGATTTTTATGTATTTCAACTATTACAATCAACCTTATTTCTTATTTCCTAACGATACAATATGTAAATTTGCAGTTATTTACACTTTAAAATTTGTTTGGTGGTTTAAAAATTATAAAAGCCCCAGCGGGATTCGAACTCACGACTTACAGATCCGTAGTTGATGCTCTAACCTATTGGGCTAAGCTGTTAGGTAACAATTTCGGGGAAGAAAACATTTATAAGAATATAATTGAATTTACTCTTTATTTCGATCGGAAGTATCTCTCAATATTGAGGCGTCCCATACCACCTTAATTTAAAACTCGTCATTACCAATTTTGAGCAGCAGTATTACCGTAACAGTGTATATATGTTTATCATACTTTTTCCTGAAACCAAGCCTCGTTGTCGATGTTAATAGTCGCCTCAAGCAGAGGAAATCGACAGAATACACTTATTGTTCTGTTTCGTAAACTAATTGATGGGTATAGTTTATTTTCAGGATTATACTTTTAAATTTTTTAATAATATAGTTGCACGATTGTTTGCTTATTATCAAATGATCATAACTTTACATTTGGTTGACAATGTTTTTTTTTTTGAAATTCCCGTTGTATAAATAGTGTTACATTATAAATCAGAACAGTAGAGAATATAGGTCCGGCTAAATGTTTATTGATGCATGTATCAAAGAACTTTTTGACTAATTGGACGTGCAAATATCTCGTTAAACCAATAAATGTTATAAATGATAAAGAATTATATGCTTAAAACATAAAATACCATAACTTTCGGTCACGTGATGGTGGTAGAGTGCTCCGCAAAATACTTAAATTTTGTCACTTAAAAGCATTAAACAGCTTTAAAAAAATTCAAACGGAAGAAGAAGTAGTGTCTTAGATGGTTTTGTAAAATTTTCTGATCGTACTTTGAGTATACGTCTAGAGTATAAGACTTTGTTACTTTTGTAAAGTAAAAACTCACCGTGAGTTCTCGCTCACTGAACTGACAGAAAATGGATGGTAAACAAAAGTAGGATAAGGTACAAGAAAAACAACAAATTTCCAACTGACCGTATTAGTAAAGTAGCAGAAAAAAGTTGGTACGACAACATTTGAGTTTAAATTTTTAAAAGTTGTTGTATAAAAGGCCGTCAAAAAAAACCAACGGACGAGTAGCTCAGACACCGATCCTTCAACACCTACCCTTGGTACGAAAATGTCAAATGAACTGAAACCTATACATGTTAGTTTGACCGATTTCCGAGAGTCAATGGTGAAAACGCATATATTAATGAAATCATAACCAAAATTGTGTCAGAAATAAAGAGCGAGATTAGGAAAGAAATTGTTGGGGAGGTAAAGACAACTTTAACAGAAGAACTCACAGATAGCGTTAACGGTTCAGGTCAAAACCGAATTCGAAAACAAAATCGACAACAAGACAAAAGAATTCGAATAGCATACCAAAGATATCGAAGATGGAGTGAGCATGGATTTAACGGCTCTGCGAGAGAAATTCCACGACCAGCTACGGCATACTCTAAAACCTAGCCTAGCCTGACCTCAAAGTTGGCCTGGCCTCACTTTTGGCATCAAAATTAGCCTGGCCCCAACTTGGCATGGCCTCAAAAATTGGCCTGTACCAAAAATTGTGGGCTATTTTTTTCACATATTTTTCTTATTTTTTTTTATTTTAAGATAATATTGATTTTTTCTTCTAAAACGTGATATATGTCTTCTTGTGTTTAGTTTGATCTGTTTAATATTGATCCAAAACATCTTTTACAGTACAGATCAGACCCAACCTAACACCAGAGTTAACCCCAACTAAACCCCGGGTTTACTCTCTGGGTTTACTTGGGGTTTACTCTGGGTTTACTTTTTGAAGATTTGGATCCACTTGGGGTTTACTTTGGCTTTACTTGGAAATTTCTTTTGAGGTCAACTGTATGCTCTTAAGTGTGAAGCAGATCCATCTTTTATCTTACCATCCTACTGCCTGTTATTCATGCCCCTTGTGTATTCCGAATACACAGTTTGCGTCTGCTTTCAGGGGTACTAGTATACTTCTGAACGTGTTTACTCTCTGTGTCCACTCTGGGTTTATTTTGGGTTTACTCTGGGTCCACTCTAGTAAACCCAGAGTAAACCCAGAGTTAACCCAGAGTTAACCCAGAAAGTAAACTCAGGGTTTAGTTGGGGTTTACTTTCTGTTAGGTTGGGTCTGATCGGTACTGTATGTTTGGTCTCAGGCACATAGCATCGGTTTGGGGAGGAGGGGGGGGGGGGTAATATTTTAAGGTAATATTGATTTTTTTTAACTTGAAATTATATTTGTCTCAATTATGAAACACCTGGTTATCGCAGTGATTTTGAATTGATTTCAGTATACCTCTTTAATTAGAGCTTTCATAAACTTTAAACCACCTTAATAACTTAATAGTGAGTGTACATGTACATGTATAATTTGCATCAATCCTATTCTAAATAAGAAGTCAACAAATACCATTTCAGTGGATAGGCAATGTCATTCACAAATGTATTGAAGTTTGGCATGCAAAATGATAAAGACAATAAATCTCACCTGTGGTCTGAAACCGGTGACTAATATCAAAGAAAACTGTGTTATTAAAAATATTATGACAATCGATTCAGAGATTTAAAAATAAAATATGAAGTTGTTTATATGCAGCTGTGAATGTTTACAAATGCCCGTATTTTAATGAGCTGTAAAAGGCCATTGGCTGCACGATGTAACTCTGATCTCAGCTGTGATTCATTTTGATACATACTACAACTTCTGTAATTAATGCGTTTCACATGAATTTGTTCAGCATTATCCAAGCATTCTATTATTGTTAACGGAGTGATGAAAAACCTCTTCTGTGATTTAGTATTCAATGTTGCAGAGTCAATGGAATGGTCCAATTTTGTTTTATCAAAAAAGAGCATTTCAGAAATAAATATTTGTTAAAAACAAGATAATGATTAACATTTAATGCTTTGTTTGCATGGTAAACTTTGAATTTTGAATTCAGTAAATATTTTTACGTATGTTTTTTATAATCAAGGGTGACAAATATATGTCATATCTGTTCTTTTGTCCACCCCTATTCTATGATAATGGTAAATGTCTGTAAAAGTTTACAGATATCATTTCATGAAAACACTGCCATTCTGAATCACTTCAAAAACTTTTTCACTCAAATCTAACCTGTAAAATTGGAAAAAGAAGTTACGCTGAAGTTGTTGCAATTGGGAAGATGGGAATATCAAAATTTGAAGGATGAGGATGTTTGCGACTGGGGGGACGGGTATCCAGGCGTAACAAAGATAAATAACAAATTTGGTTTTAAGTATCATTCAATTTCTACCCTGACAAAAGAAGAAGAAAAGAAAAGAAGTCCTGCGAAGTATGGAAAAAGGTGGCAAAGATGAAGTATCTTGTGTTCTGAAAAAAAAATAGGAATTATGTATGATACACTTATAATAAAATGAAATTAGTTAATTTCACAATAAGAGAATCATGAATGAAATTGCCATTACTATACTGTTATTGTACTAAAAAGAGAGTTGAACAGGTTCACAGTTTGGATTAATTTTGAATTTTTCAGACGTGCAGCTGTTCGCACAGAAAAGCATCTAACTTCAAATCTTGAACGTTGTGAGGTATATCAATTTCTATCTGTGCTGTTTTAGTAATATTAGCAAATATTTCAAATTATTAGAATTATACCATGAATATAGTTGTATTCATGCGCGGATCCTGAAATTTTTCCGAGGGGGGGGGAGGAGGGGGTGGGGGGGGGGTCCGACAGTTATTTGAATTTTCCAGAGGGGGGGGGGTGGTCCGAGGCATATTTCTGTAATTTTATAATGTAAATTTGCAGAGGACCCCCCGAACCAACCCCACCTCTAGACCCGCACATGTGTATTTACATTTTAATTTACGATTGATTTAAATGGATTTTGATTTTAATGATTTTCAGGATTCTGACTCTGATGTATTGAATGATTCTTTGGTAAAGAAACCAGGTTTGTAAGCTAAATGAAATAGTTACCACATTACAGTATTTTTAAAAAAGAAAAGCTAATCATTGAGGGAAAATAAGTATTGTTCATGTTTTAAATGCAGGGGAAAATGAAATGAAAAAAACCTGAACATGTAGACCTTACGAAATCCCCTGCGTCAGTGATTGTAATTCCAAGTTCAGATGAAGGAACCCCATCACCAAAGAAAAAACAACAACTTATACACCCTTTCAATCACTCTCTTCAGACAGTGAAATGAAGGATTTCAAAATATTAAGAACAAATATAAAAAGAAACTTGATGGAAATATTTGGTACCGAAGAACATCAAGACAGAATATTTCATGGAAGACAAAACTCTTCCCATTCATAAAAAAGGTGTTCGGTCTGGAAACTTTACCAAAGATATTTTAAACGAAATGCTAGCCCACATCGGTGCAATGGGAACACTTCTGCCTTTAGGTGTCAATATGAATGCTTTATTTTTTATAGACACAAAAAGATAGGTCATTACAAAGAAATTCTCTCTGATGGATGTTGAGAATAAAAACAAACAAAAGCAAAGGTTCATTATTTCAAAAATATTTAGAGCAAAGGATTACTGAGGTAGATGAAAAGGATGTAGTATGTAACGATTAGAATACATCATTCAAGGTCACAAGGCTGTCGTACCGACAAGTGTAATCTTTGCCTTTAAGTACACTGGAGATGAAATGTTTGAGATCATCAGCCCTCTAGCCTTGCAGTATTACTTTGAAAATGAAGAACATAATGTTATTCCACGTCCAAATGGAAACTCAAAGAAAGGAAAGGTATTTCACAGAACCTTTGAGTCTGTGAAAAATTAAATAAGAAATAAACTTGACCAAAAAAAACCCCAAAAGAAATAGTGCACACTATTTTATTACAAAAAGGAGGGATTCATGAAAGAACTGCGCCGCGATAACACGTGAAAAACAGACAACAAGTAAGTAATTTCAAATATGCAATGAAGGAAGCAAAAAATAATGATCCACTCCTTAACATTATGGAAGTCAGTAAGGAACAATTATTGGACAAAGACTCAGCATTTGTGAGAGACGTGTCCGCGTCACCTGAATTTTCTATATTCATGGCCACTAAACAACAATTGATTGATATAGAACGTTTCTGCACAAATGCTGAACATGTGTCAGTCTTTGGATTTGTGCAACTTCTTAAGTTAGAAAATACTTTCTCACGTTATCAACATACAGATATTTAATGCTTGAAACAAGTAAGAAGACCAATCCTGTTTTCATTGGACCAGCTTTGATTCACCACATGAGACTTTTTGATTCAAACTTCACATTGCTTTCAAACATGATTAAGTATAATCCGAAAAGTTTATGGCAGTGATGGAGAGAAAAATCTTTCAGATGCATTTGACTCTTGTTTTACAAACACCTTCTTTGCGATATACATATGAAGAACAACATAAAAAAACTCAGTGACCTGAACATAAAAGGACCCCTAGGTAAAGAATACATATGTGATATATTTGGAAAACATTCAATCAGAAAAGGTATATACAAGGTCTTGTGGGTTGTTCCAACGCAGAGGAATTCGACAAGAAATTTGAATTGATTGAACGACATAGCAATGGTGAAGAATTTCTCAACTATTTTGTCATGTAAAAAGCGGATATGATAAAAAAAAAACTGCATGACGGCGGATTTGAGGACAATGTGTGGCTTAGGGTACCCTCCTTCGATGAACAACCAAAATGCAAATGAATGTGGAAATAGCGTTATTAAGCGAGACATCAAATTAGAAAAGTTGAGCGTACAAGACTGTTTAACACACCTCCAAAATATTTTACAACGCCAGTATAATCAAGCCAAGCTGGTAGTGTTAGGAAGAGGAGAATACTCAGTTTCGGAACCAAATAGAGAATACCAAGTTAATGAAGAAAAATTCTATCAAACGACAAAACAACAAAAAATCAGACATGAGAGCAGATTTTTTAATGGTCCAGTTAAAAATCAACAAGAGAAAATGTTAGATTATGATCAATGTAATCTTTCTGTTTCCCCTGAAAGCTCTCAGATTTCCACAATATCACGGACTGTTGTTAAGGATATCTTCGCGAAAGCAGGAAAATTACTTCAATGTGAAGGAAATGTCGTACAGGCTCCAGGATCCGATGTCTTAAATTCATATGCTAAGACCACGCGACACCATGTTTCCATTGTAGAAAATAAATCCCAGTACGTGTGCGACGCTAATTGCATTAAATGGGTTACACTCAAAATATGTCCACACACAGTATCTGTGGCTGAATATCAGCAACAATTACAGAATTTCCTGAACTGGTTATATAACAAAAATAAACAACCGAAATACACCTTTTTGGCAAATTTTAATATGCCAGCTTCCAGGGAGAAAAAGCATCAAAAGCCACATCCCGCAGAAAAGGGGGAGATTCAAACAAGCAAAAGGACATATTAGAAAAATATTCTAAACCTAGTGTAGATAAGAATACGCAAAATATTCCTGCACTACCAAATCCACCTGTTGGGTCATATGTTGTTGCATTATTTGACTATTGTAACCCCCTTGTGACCAGATATTTTGGATGTCAAGTTTTATTCAGAAAAAATAATATGCTGCCACCTTCTCCCAGAAATTTTGTGGTAGTGTCAAAAATGAAAAGTAAATACAAAGGAAAAAATGGAATGGTGAAGGAGGGAGCACCATCTAATGTTAATTTTCATCTGATTGAAAAATGCGTCAAACGCCAAAACCCATACTTTATACCATCTCTCGTTCGCTGTCCTGAGGATTTAAAAAGACCCATCTCCAGCTCCCACATCGCCAATACTTGTTAGCAACGGGCATACAAATTTAAACTTAAATCACTGGTAAATGTCAAAATATTTACCGGCATCTAACAGTGTGACAAATCAGCTTTTACTCTTTGAATTTGATGAAATTTACAATTATTGAACATGTTTTGAGGATAATGTTGATAATATAAATACATATTTAGGCCATTTAGGGCGATAAGACAATATTGTTGTCTGGATCTAAAGACATGATTTGTTGATTAATCATGTCAACTTGAGCATTAAAACAAAATTTCCTTGATTCCTCGTTATGCGTATTGTTCTGAGGTAAAGAAACAACACCTGTCAAACATTCGAAAAGCTTCAGTTTTATACACTGGCAGATCTCTTGTACCAGCCATTTCTCTTGCGTTACACTGAGGTCAGGTTTATTGCCTGCATCATTCCCACTGTTTATCTTAAATTCATTTGTGAATGACTCGATACAGTGTGGTCATGCCATAAACTAATAACTTCTCTGTTAGACAGTCAGGGCACGTAGCATTATTAGTCCCCTACCGGTTTTCACCGGAGGGGACTATAGCTTTCCTCTGCGTCCGTCAGTCCGTCTGTCTGTCTGTCCGTCCGCCTGTCTGCCCCACTTCAGTTTTCCACACTTTTTTTCTTTATGCGTTTGAGGAATGATATGAAATTTGCTGTACAGCTTCAAAATGTCAAACTACAGATCAAGTTTACACTTTTGCAGCGTCTGGTTGACATATGTTCGAGAAAATTAATTTTTTATATTCAAATTTTTTAATGTTCGGGTTCGATATTCTGCATTACAGTGCATTGTTTTCACAATTTCCACAAACCGGTAGCAATACTCTCAGAATGCTTGTTTTAGTGAGGTTGCAGCCGTATCCAAACTAATGTTGACAAGCAAAACCTCTATGCCTGTAATCTTATTTATTCCTTTTCCTTATAAGTAAAGTGAAGGGGGTGGGGGTGGGGGTGGGGGCACGTTCAATGAGGATCTATGTTCTATTCTGCGAGAGGCAGCGGGCGTAACCATCGATCCCTCGGATATACTTGCGATACATAGAATCCCAGGTTCTACGTGCGTTAATTATATCATATCGTGCGTGTATACTGTTCTATCGCGCGTTAATCCTATCCTATCGTGCGTTAATCCTATCAGGTTTATTGTTTAATTTCAACAATTCTTCTGTTTATCATATTGTGTTAATCGTTTCGTGCCTGTTCATAAGCAAGTACATTTATTACTAACTCGTTCGGTGCGCCGTTTACGAATATTTATCGAATAAGAATTGTAAAATCCTATCCAACATTCCGTCAGGATACTAATTTTTATTTTTTTTTAGATCAAAATAAACCAATATCATATGTAAATCATATCTGTTAACATTGAAAATGAAAAACGAAGTTGTTAGGAACCAGGTAACATATTTACCTGTATATCGAATATATTAACTCGTACGCAGAGTATATACCTGCGTAAACATTAACTTTTTTGCAATATAATTTTGTTGCATCATATTGTATATATTTTATACATATATTTTTATATGTGATATTTGATTTCAGGCTGAAATGTTCTCGGATCAGCTAGGGTGTGTGGTAATGAAAATAATGTTAACAAATCGTACGCGGAATGTCTATCTGCGAAAATATTTATTTAACTTTTCTGTAATAATGCATCATGTTTAATGCATCATTTTCTTATACAGAAAGAAATTTACTATGATAGATTTTATATTTACTTTATACAAGAGCTGGATTTATGTAATTAGAACCGCTATTTTCCGAGTGATTTAATCTCGGGCTGAAATATTCGTGGCGATCGGCTAGGGTGTTCGGTAATGAAAACAATTTTAACAATACAGAAAATTTATTGATCACTAAAGCTCATAATTTTAGTTAAAAAAAAATAACTGGTCATTTTTATACATTCTATAAATGATGCAGCGATGATTAACGACTCGGCAATTGTTACTAAAAAGAAATTCTATGTAAATCTTCATTTGTACGTGTTCTCTCTCAAATTCTGCCATTATCAGTTTGTTCGTAAATATTGTTTAAAGCGATCATACGTTTATCATGAACATCGTTTATCCTTTCCTATCGTGTATCAATCCTATCATATCGTGCGTGTATACTGTTCTATCGTGCGTTAATCCTATCCTTTCGTGCGTGTTTACTGTTCTATCGTGCGTTAATTCTATCCTATCGTGCGTAAATCCTATCCTATCGTTTATCTTGTAATAAATAACGTTGCGGGTACTGTAGGTGGTTGCTTGCTTGTAGGAAACTATCCATTAGTTTATAATTACTTTGTTTTATTTTTATGCTGTTTTGTGTTCGTGTTCACAAGTTAATGCCATCGACCACAAGTGTCGGCGATTTTATCAGTTTCTTGAAAATAATTGAGAAACAGGCAAAATCCTACCAGTAAGCTTCTTGAGTGTAGCGGGTGAAGCGACAGGATGGCAACGAGTTCTCTAGATTTTCTTTATTTCGCTATCCAACCGATTTTGAACACCACACATCAACTCCGTGGTGTTATCTTATCAATTCCTTGCATTTATTTCCCTACAATTATCCTTCAAAATCATTTTAATCCATTTCTGCATATCTCAGTCGTTTTTAAAGACATATTTTTAGAATTTGATAATGAATATTATATATTATGCGGTGATTTTAATTTAGTGTGAAAGCTATTACAGGCTAACCATAATTATAGCAGTATAAATAACCCTAAGGCTCGTTGTAAAGTTTTAGAAGTCATGGAGGATTTACAACTTCTTGATTACTTTAGAATTTTGCAACCAGATAAAAAAGCTTATAGATGGCAAAAAAAAAAAAAAACAACATTTAAGCAAGGTCGTTTTGATTATTTTCCGATTTCTAATAGTTTGTCCAATTTATTTTAGAACTGTATAATTGAACCAGGGTACAGGTCAGACCACTCTATTGTTTTACTTGAAATTAAATGTAATCCCTTTAAGAGAGAAGACGTGGTCTTTGGAAATTTAATAATAGTCTTTTGACTGATAAAGAATATGTGTCAAAGGTCAAAGAAACTATTCATTCTGTAAGTAGTCAATTTTTAGAAAACAGTAAGTTGCGAATTTCAGTGTAAAAATAGTATTAATGAATGTTTATTTTTGGAAGTATTAATGATGGAAATAAGGGGGTTACTATATTATATTCAGCATATAAGGAAATGGAAAAGACAGAGAAAAATTATTGCTACCCGAAATTGAGGCTTTGGAGTTAAATAATTCTTCTGACATTGATTTGTTGGATGAAATAAAAATGCTTTAGAAAGTCTTCGCAAAGAAAAATTACAAGGTCATATGATAAGATCACGTGCTCTTTGATTAGAAGATGGTGAATATTTATTATGAAAATCTATATACATGCAATGTAGATTTGGAGAATAGTATCTATAATTACAACTCACCTAAGTTAGAAAAGCAAATGGCCAAATGTTTATATAAAGACACTGTGGAAACAGAGGTACTACTGTATTAAAACATATGACAAACAACAAATCTCTTGAAAGAGATAGGTATACCGCTGAATTCTTTAAGTTCTTTTGAAAACATATAAAATATTTTGTTGTAAGAGCAATTAAGGTAGCACAAACTTTTTCGGCACGCATAGACACGGATTTTGCCGAAACTTTTCCAGAATGTAGACCTTACTATACTATCTAAAATGAACATGCCAAATTGTCTATATACTGATCAGTTTCCAATGAAACTCGACGTAAACTTCATTTTTTTACCAAAATAGGCCATTTTTACTGCAGTGTTATAAAAAAGTGCAGCAAGTTCAATGATTAACAAGCATAGAATTAAAATCACCAATTCTTCACCTTTTTTAAAATGTAATAAAACGTGCTGGGGAAGCTATTCTTATTGTTGTGAAATAATAAGTTCAAAACTGATAAAAATTTTGGAAAATGAATTATCTCCCCTTGCAATTTAGAACTTGTTCAAAAAGAGAAATGTTGAAACAGCATGTCAACAAAGTGTTTTTCTTCCCAATATCTTTTTATCGTTATTGTTATTATGACTCATAGATAGTGTCACTACACCTCTAATATGAACATCTATTAGTGTTTCTGAAATCCCATCCAATGCCTTATCATGTTTATATAGTGCACATGGACTTAATGGATCTTTGTTACAGGTTTGTTATGCATATGAATTTCTGAAAAAATTACAAATTACAAAGAAAAATGCCAGTTATATTAAATACAATACCACTGGAACTTAATTTACATGCATGTGTTATGAATGTTTCTTTCAATCTAAAATATATGAGTTGTTTCCCCTTTTAATTCTTTCAATCCCTGTATGAAAACAAACTAGAAAACCACTAAACACAAGAAAACCACACTAATTAAATCTGTAAACAAAAAAACTTTGTGCAAGGATATATCTATTAATTACCATAAATAATCTGGTATTCTATAAATAATATAAAAATTATTTCCTTAATTAAAGAAACCCCTCCCTCACCACAAAAGCTTGGAAAATACACACAAAATCACATATGTATCATTTGTAAGTTAGAAAATTGATTGTTAAAACCAAACACTTTTCACATATTCTTATATATGTAGATGTATTTATTTTTAAAATATTAAAACAGTTTGTTGCATGTACATTAATGAAGATTGCATTCATGCATGTGGGGGATAGTCAGAGGTAGTTTCAAAATTTTTGGAATAGAGAATTTTGTTAGTTTTTTATAAGTTTCCTGCTAGCTATTAAGAAAGTTGAAACATTTTACCAAACTAATTATTGTACTGTTTGAGGGATTATTTTTCCAAGTATACTCACATCAATGAATAAAAATGCACGTAGATATTGTATTGATAGTTATTATTTTAAATTGGCTTGTGTATAGTGGTCTTTATGTCAATAATTGTCATTGGGACATAGGTTAATTGGTATGAAACAATGAAAGGAATGAAATATTATGCATTGGGGATGTTAAAATAACATTAAATTCAAACTTGCTATTTGGAGGAAAACGTTTAAAAATTCTCTGCAATTGTAATCTGAGGGAATTGTATTTTTGTAAATAATGCATGTAAATTTATAATTATAATATCATATCGGGTACTTGTATAATATAGATTGTGAAGTTTTAAAAAAGATAATTCGAAAATGCATCATCCTTGATTACAGTTAAACAGGAAATATGGAATGAAATTAGCAGACGTGTAAATACTTCGATCTAAGGGTTATAGAGTGTATCAAATACAGTTCTATAACTAGGACTTATTTGGTAGTAAAAGTGTGTATCTGGTAACTGAAAAAATAACCATGTATGCTAAGTAGTAGATTCCAGGCAACTTTTTAAGAGTTCTTTTCTTCAAACTGCTTGGTTAAAAGCATATGGGTTCACCATGAATTAAAAATTCAAGTTGTTTAAGTGATTTATCATTAGAAGTACTCTTATATATATATATATATATATATATATATATATATATATATATATATATATATATATATATATATATATATATCTACACTTGGTTTTAAAAATTCATTACCTTAGCATTCTCATCTTTATGCATTCTTTTAAATTCAATAAAGTTATAATTAAATGAAATACAGATGTATGATTTTATTAGTGCTGCAACAATAACTTGAGGGATTGACAAAGAAGTTGCCAAAGGATTTCATGATAATTTATATTAGAATACTATTTCTAACTGGTATGAGTAATAATTACCATAATATATTTTGACACCCAAATCATTGAATTCTTTGAATGAAATTTAAAACATCAAGGAAGAAGTCAACTGTTTTTACGCACTGAATGAATACATGTACATGTAGCATTATAATCTTTCTTACCATATACCATAGCAATCAGTTAGGCAAACAGGAGGCCTAAGGGCCTTATGGCTCACCTGAGCAACTGTAGCGATAACGCTGATGGAATCAGAACAATGTATCTTGACAAGTTAGTAGAGTAATTCTTGTTTAAAAAAGATCTTTAAAATTTTCTGCACATAATCTCATGTTAAACGTCAATCTCTTATTTTCTTCGAGAAGAACATTTTGAATTTTTGTCTTTTATTACTATGTAAAAATCCACCCCCTCTAATTGTGAGCTCACCCTACTCCTAGGAATCATAATTTGAACAAATTTGAGTCTACGCTACCTAAGGATGTTTCCACCAAAGTTTCAGCTTTTTTTTGGCTAAATGATTTTTAAGAAATTTTTACAGAACGCCAACAAATTTTTAATAATTATAAATAAGGTTCGTGCTCTGTATGTGACCTATTTTTATCTGTTTGTCTGTACATTCATCCATCCAAATATCTGTCCATCTAATGAAGGTCATATCAGATTTCTTTTTAAAAAATTCTGTAGTGACCTTGAACCAATTTCAAGGTCAAATGTTTAGACCATAGCAGATGTTTAGTTCTTTATCACTCTCCCCTGAAAGAGTGTGTTACCCTTGTTCTAACAAATTTGAACCCCCTAAACTTCTGGATGATTTGTGCTAAGTTTGGTTAGAATTGGCTTAGTGGTTCTGGAGAAAAAACTAAAATGTGGAAAGTTCACAGATGGACGGACAGACAGAGACGGATGCCCTAAAAAAAGCTTTCAGCTCAGGTGAGCTAAAACATAAGTTTGATAAAATATGCTCTCTTTCGTTTTCATCTAAATTTGGTAATCATTACAAAATGAAATGAGATAGAAAGACATAAACTGTCTATTATACATAGAATTGAACAAAATTATTTATCATGTTTCCATGTTAACGATTGTTTATATATTTTACCTAGATTCGATAACTTGTAAACCATTATTACAAACACTCTTAATTTATTCCATATGTAAAACTTCGCATTTTATTCTCAAAAGGACATAATTTACACATATTTATGAACCATAGTAAGGGTTTTATAAAGTTTGAAAGTTGTAAAATATTCATTTTTGTTTCAAAGGAAACAAAAATGAATATTTTGAGGAAGTATTTTGAGGAAACTTCCCCATCATGTTTTGATTGTTTCTGATAACAGAAGACCCGTCATTTCAGATTTCAGGATTGGTGTCGGTTTGCATCAATCTGTCCGCAAGAATTTGCAGGGCATCACCAAAAATGTCTCATATCTAGGTTTTTTACAAAGTCGTTAACCAAGTACTTTTTAGCCCTTGATACAATGAAGAAAGATAAATACTTTGATTTGCGAAATGTATTACAAAATAGTTAAGATGTGATGCGTTGAGAGTTTGATAAAGATTTATCACAAACAAATTTAATTGAAATAAATATTTAAGCAGAAAAGGTGTGTTCTTCAGTAAAATTCAAGACCATTTTGTGCTAGGAAAAATGGGTATGTGTATCCTTGGTAGCGGAGATGCCTAGTAACCAACTTTTGGTGTTTTTATGATAGATATATGATAATATCCATTATATTCAAATTTGACAAAAATATGTGACTATGCGTGCCGAACCTCCTATACAAATGTTTAAATGCTTACAGAGAATGGCTTTTAATTGTATCTTTAAAAAAAAAAAAAAGAAAAGAGCTCCCCATCTCACAAAGACTTAATGTTATTTCATCTTTACCAAAAGGTGATAAGCCTAGACAATTTTTCTAAAAAATTGGCGACAAATTACACTTTTAAATGTTTTGCATAAAATTATTTCAGGATGTATAAGCTTGAGAATTAAAAAGGTTTTAGGCTCACTGATATCAGATACACAGAAGTCTGGTTTTCTAAATGGTAGATACATAGGGGAAAACAGTAGATTTATCTATGATATGTCTTATACTGATTTAAAAAAAATATATTCAAGGTCTTTAAGTACTTATAGATTTTGAAAAACCTTTCACTCAATGTCTTGATCATTTATATATCAAGTTCTAAAGTTGTTTTTTTTGGTTTTTGAGACTATATTATCCAATGGATAAAGATTTTAAACACCATTTTTAGAGCCACTATATTACAGCGTGGCTTTTTATCAAAGCAATTTGATATACAGAGAGGTTGTAGACAAAAGAACCCTGTTGCTCCATATTTCTTTATTCTATGTGCTGATATCCTTGCAATAATGATTAAGCAAATCAATGACATAAATGGTATATGTATAAATAACACAACACAAAATATCACAATATGCAGATGACACTTCACTAGTCCTTGATAGTTCACCCAAATCTCTTTTTGCAGCTTTAGATACTATATAATTTTATTTTAGTTTTTCTGGCTTGAAGATAAATACATGTAAGATAGAAATAATTTGGATTGGTTCCAAATTATTTTCTGATCAAGTTTATCATCATACAAAATGAAAGTTGGATTAAGGAACTACAACTTTTAATCTTTTAGGTATTCAATTTACAGTTGATCTTAATGAAATTATACATATTAATTTTGGGCTTCAAAACCCAAATAAGTATTGCACTTTATTGAACAGTGGAAACGAAGAATTCTTACTCATATTGGCAGAGTTACTGTAACTAAAAGTTTGCTTATCCCAAAATTAAACCACTTGTTTATTTCACTGCTTACTTCAAAAAGGCAGACAATTTTTTACTTATGTAAATAAATATATGTATCTTTGACTTTTTGTGGAAATCTAAGGTAGATAAAGAGATCAGTTATAACACAAGACTATATTTCAGGGGGTATGAAAATGGTTTATATAAACAACTTTATTACACCCCTTAAATGTTCATGGATAAAAAGGTTAACAAAATCCTTTAAACCATGTATGGATATTTTTTTATACCATCAATGGACATGATTTTTTACAGAAATTATATGATTTTGGAGACACTTTTGTATTGGAATGCCTACATAAAGAAAACAATGCCTTTTAGAAAGATGTTCTCTATTCTTGGTCATGTTATATAAAACCTATTATCAACCATTCAAATATTAAAGACAACATTTAAAATGTTCCAGAATGTTATAATTTTAATATAAAAGTAGCCAACAAAACAATTTTTTGTAAATCCTGTTATAAAACTGCGGTAAAGGTAGTGCGAGATTTTCTTGATTAGGATTGTAATCTTTTAGTTTTTTTGATGTATTTGAAGGCAAATACAACCTCAATGATAAATGTATTATGCAATGAAAAAATGACCAACTGTCAACCATCTCAAAAATCCATAAAACGAAATACAAATTCAAAGCAGAGCAACACGGACCTCTATACAGATAGAGGTAGGATCAGGTGTTAGGTGGAGTGAGCATCCTCTGCTTACCGGTCACACCCGCCGTGTGCTCTTTGTCGTAATCGGGAAAAAACGGAAAAGTCTGTAGACAATTATGTGATTAATTATGGTCTAACAATTAGTATGAAAAACGCCAGTCAGCATGCGACCTAGTGGAAGATTGTATTTGCTGACAAGGTCGTTGTATCGACCAAAATATGACTTCAAACGAGACTGTTGATAGACCAGTTTTATCAACTTGTTGGTCAGTAGCTTGCCTCGCCTTAAAACTGTTCATACGAAGAGCATGTCCTTGTGTATCGAGTTAACTGAGAGACAAAAACACCATAAGCAGGTGATGAAGGTATATTGCTACATAAGTAAGGAAAGTTGACTATAAAAAAAATTGTAGTCTTCGCGTTTATCATAAAGTTTTGTTGCTAGGTTACCATCAATGTCCATTTCCAGTAAAATATCCAAATATGAAACAGATGACGCAGTGATATCTTTTATTTCAAGTTCACTGGGATATATCAAGTCGATGTAATTATGGAATTAACAATTGGTACTAGTAATTGATTTTACGTCGTCAATATACATGAATGTTGATTTGAACCCACAGCCTAATATAATATTATATTAATAATATAATATAATATTATATCATTATTACATCAATTTTGAAATATTTCAAATTATTATCAATTGATAGGACTTCTGTCAAAACAATTCTTGATCCATGTATTCCGGGTTTTTTTTCTGTTTTAATAACAGAAAAATGTACTACAATTATTAACAACCATTTGAACGAGAAAGAGGTATCCCAAGTGCTATAAATGAACAGACGACAGAACTAATCCCATATAGTATTGATGATAATTCAGTAAATGATGTTTTTAAAATTTGTTTTAAAACAACTAATGATTCTTCTGTGCAGAATTTCACACAGAATTCTTCCAGTTTGGTATTACCTTAAAAAAAATAATATCAAGTCTTTTGACAGCTTTGGGTTTTGTAAGAAAATGTAGAAACCATAGTCTATGTGGTTTTTTCGTGTGATATAATTCATACTCTGTGGAATGAACTGAGTCTTCATATTTACAGAAAGACTTCTGAAAGGATTGGGTTAAATGTATTCTATATCATAATCGATGAACGTCTATCAACATGTCATTACAAAGTTTTTAATTTTATCATTCTACACAGGGAAAAGTGGCTTGCATAATTTTCATGCGATTTCCTTTTCGCATGAAAATCATGCGCTAATCATGCGAAAATCAGATGAAAAGTTTCTCATGCGAATATCATGCGAATATGTTCACATGTTATTTGCATGAAAAATGTACAATTTTCATGCGAATAATTTTTCGTATGTTTTTCATGCGATTAGATATTTGTGTCATATTCATATAAAATTCATGCAAAATTCACATGAAAATTGCATGTTTTTCATATGAAAATTTAATTATGACAAATCAGTCTATAACACTTTAAAAACATTCTTTCATTAATATGTTGACATACTAGTGTCTTTTTTGTTAACAAATTTGACATTAAGACAACTTAACAATTTCTACATGTGTTGGAATTAATACTTGTATAAATAAAAATTAGAATAGAGTTTACATTTTATCAAAATATAAATGTTTTCAAAACTTTTAAAGTCTTTGTTTATGTAAACATGCAAGACTTTGCCTTTACAAAAGTCATTCACACCCACTGAGAGTTATATCTCTCTTCTTAGAAGGTCAGTCAACATTAAGATTTTATTAAGATTTTATTACATGTACATGTGTAATACTGGGCTGATTCCATTGGTCATTATTTCGGATACATACTTTATGTCTAAATATGTTTTTGAGATACAATTTATGAGTGCAGTAAATAAGTAAGTGAATTACATGTATATAGGAAAATTTCCAGCTATATATTCAAACATAAAATTAATTATTTCTATGCTAGACAATGAAAATTCACTGAAAATTCTTAACACTGTGATACAAGTTTTGCATGATTCCAAGTGATATTGCACAGATCACAGTATATTTCAAAAGAATCCAGGCCTTTGTGGTCTCAATTTTCAGTGTGTACCAATGTTATTGGACTGATGTTGGTGTAATCACTCGGGTGTCTGTATCATGTGCCTTTATCTTCCTTCTTCTGTAGCATGTCTCTTTATCGCTCTCCATATTTAAATATCTTTGCCAACCTTGTGTATATGCAAGACAAAATATAATTCATAATAAAACATGCAAACAAAGGTACATGTATTGAGTACATGTATAACAGCGTAAAGCACAAGATTTATACACTCAGATAAAATTAAAAAAACAATCATAATGTATTTCTGTATTGAAATAACTTACAGTATGTTTTATCGATCAAAAGCAAATGAGATCAAGAGGTATGTCCAACCTCTTTAATCAAATATAAGTTAATTAATCCATGTTTGATTTTATATACATGTAATTACAAACTTTAGAAATATTCAAAACGCAAGGCATATTTCACCGAAAAAATACTTACATGTATCATCATATGGACAGTTTGTTGTGCATGATTTCCAAAGTGATATACATGTATGTTATTTTTATAGCCATCATATATAAACAACATATACTGGATTAGCATTCACCAATTCTTCTCTCTGTGTAACATTGCTTCGGATCTTAAAACAACCCTGTAGGGAAAAAATGTAAATGTTATGAACATTTTCAAATTGCATATATACTCCTATAAATGGATTCACCGTGACAATATGCACAAAAACTGTCCATGTAGACCAGATCTAGGAGGGGTCAAGGGGATCCAGACCCTCTAAAAAACTCTTTAAATTTAAATTATAAAATTCATAAAAATATGGCTTACTCCCAACCTTGTTACTCAATCAATCACACCCCCTCCCCCCCCCCCCCCCTCCACCGAGTTTATTTTCTGGATCCGCGCTTGAATTCAGATTGCATGCTTGCAACCGCATGTTTAAAATAAATATCTGCAGATTTATTTCGTAATCATTACGGTTACACTGTGTTCATTCATTCTTGTATAAGAAACACACA
Organism: Magallana gigas; assembly: GCF_963853765.1. Lineage (NCBI taxonomy): Eukaryota > Metazoa > Mollusca > Bivalvia > Ostreida > Ostreidae > Magallana > Magallana gigas. The sequence continues at coordinate 2,027,296 of NC_088854.1, read as the reverse complement.
ATAGATAGAAATTTGACAGACCCTCTGTCAACCCGAATTTCCCCGTATATTGTATATAGTTACATGTGAAGACCTGCATCGAAGTTTAATAATAACAGTAGATTTTTTCAGTATTTAAACACTTATTTGGCAACGTTAGTTAACATATAACATATAAACATAGAATATGCATACACTTGAAACATCGTAGTTCTAGGGTACCTGCATGTTGACGATCCGCTCCGCTCCTATCCAGGATCACGCTGAGTAAATAATCGTACGATAGATCGGACACATCTTGATGATGTTGATGTAAAGTTTCTGCTGGCTTGCATCACTGATCAGCCAGTGCCGATGTACATAACTTTGCAGCTAGAGAAAATTCAGTCTGTCTGCAGATGAGTTATCGCGGGAGATAACTCGAACGGGATTTCGGAAACGAATAAAAATGTTTGCAAGGGCTTACAAAAAAGATGCACATCAACCTGTAGCGCTTTAAATTATTAATGATAATTATTCTAATCATATCTAAATTACAAAATCTGATCTGATCTATTGCTTTTTGGTATATTGCTCTATGTAAAATCAAACACCATCTGACGGTTCTCAGTACCAAAAATATACGCAATATGTGACGTCAGCGGGAACGAGACTCGAGTACAAAGTGATTGACAGAGGTAAGAAACATAACACGTTAGGCCTAAATGAAATTTTTATGTATTATCGGAAGATCTCTGCTTCCCGTTTTGATAAAAAAAAACCATAATTCGAAATTTTTGCAAATTATTATAAAGAATTCGTTACAATTATTTATAACTGCATAATAAAGATGAAGTGTAGTGTGATGATGAACAGTGCTTATATCCTTAGCGTAATGTTATGGGCTTATGCAATAAAATATCTGATATCTTTTTCATTGAAGCATGACAAAAACATCCCTACACGGATATGGAGTTAATATTGGTACTATTTGGATGGAGGTGTGAACATGATGACATGCCTGTTGGCTGTATAAAAGGTGAGGATAAATCTAAATATACTGAGATTCTATATTCGAGCCAATCCAAAGCCTGAAAATTGTTTATTACATATGCTTGTTTTCTTCCAAAAGTCAAAAGAAGAGAAGAAAAGATCCTTCCATATTTTTCCAGAGTGTCTTTCCGCCATTAATAGCAGGTTCATAATTGAGTAAGCACAACAACTTACATGTAGTTTTGTTAAGAATTTGTGTAGGAGATGTGAAAAATATTAAATAAGAAATCCATTAATGAATATATGTATTACTTATAATACTTAATTATATCTATATAATTATATCTTTATAAGACCAAACAGGAATGAAATCATTTAATAATTATACAACAATAATATTTGCAGAGAACCTTAAGTTTACACATGCAGATTTGCAAAGACTCTTTGGAAAAGATTTTAACAGCGTGACAACCAACAACATTCCGGAAGAATTCATGGATACAGTGGTAAGTCATACTTCTATTATTTAAGAATTGTATGATAATTTGGATCAATGTTTAACATTGAAGCTCATTTAAGTGATTCAAACAACAGGCTTGAGCGAAAAGTTTATGTGTTGATCACTATTGTCTGTCTTAATTCTGTCCCAGAACAGTCTCCATCCCTCTGTAAACCTTTGACATTTTCTCCTTCTCCAGAACAGTTGAGCCAATATTTTAATCGAACTTGACACAAAACATTATTAGGTGAAAGGGAATTCCAGGTTGTTAATTTAACAATGAAAAGTCACACCTTTTTTTAGTGAAATTAGAATGATAAAAAATGTGTTATTTATAAAAAAAAAATCTTAAAAGCCTTTGGTCCAAATAGCTGAAACTTGTATGCAAGCATTTTGAGGTATTGTAGATTCAAATTTGTTCATATACATGTAATGGTTCCTAGGGTTGGGCCACAGTAGAAATTGTTTTTGACATTTAGAAATATTTTCCTAAAAAATTGAAACAACAAAAGGGGCTTGATGATTATGTGAGGAAAAATTTGAAAATCCTCTTAAACAAAATGTACAGTACTCTTTAAAGTTGTCCAAATGTTTTGTATTTGGCAGCATAAAGTAGATTTGATAAGTTATGGCTATTGATGCTCAGGTGAGCGATTTGGCTTATGTAATAAACTCACAAACTGAAAGCATAAAATAACAACAAGGACATGGATCAGAGTGATATTTAAAAGTGAGAATGGCTGTATTTGGATATGACAATTAGAAATTTATTGTATCTGATCAAATCTGCTTTAACAAGCATTTATCATGTTATCAACTGCATGTCATATATCAATGAATTAAGTTTTTATCTGCCAATATTAATAATTCACATTCAAAATAGATACTGGTATGCCATTCAGTAATAGGAAAATTTCATGAACACTACATTATGTATATTTTCTTGTAGATTGATGAAGAAACAAGCCTTTCGAGAAGTGGAAGAAGAAGACATTTGAATTTTGTTCTCATCTAAATAAAGAAGATTTTCCTAAAAAGATTATTGTCATTGTTTTCTGTTAACATTAATTCTGTATGAAGCAAATTAATTAGGACTTCAGTTTTCTTTTCAAAGTATAACAGCTTATATTCTCAAATTTAGATAAAAAGAGATCAAGATTTCAAGATTATTAAATTCAGCTGCATAGTATTTTGTATGAAAATTGCATGATATTTGCATGATATTCGCATGAAACAACAGTGAAACATAAGATATACATTTTCGCATGAATATCGTGCGAACTTTTTATCATATGATATTCGGATGAAAATTATGTCAAAATCGCATGAAGTTTTCGCATGAAATTCATGCGTGTTACTTTTCGTCTCTTTCTCATGCGAAGAATTCGCATGAACTTCATGCGAATTTCATATGAGATTCATGCGAGCCACTTTTGCCTGTGTATCTATGAAACAATACTTTTTTTCGTGTCTGATGTTGAACAAGGTGCCAACACTAATTGGTTTTCTTCGTCATTTAAAGGTAAAAAAGGTAAATGTAATGATTTGCTGCAATTCAAAGTTTTAAAGTGCATAAATTGGAAAATCAATGGGATATTTGGAAAGAAAGTTTTGACTGATAACTTTTTCCTTTGTTCTGTTCTTGTTTGTTTTATGGTTTTTTTCCTCTTGTGTATTATGAACTTTACAGCTATTTTTCCTTTTCCTTGCTTTTGTCTGTTTTAGGGTTTTTTTTTCAAGTAAGTAATTAACACTGCTTAGCATTATTAAAGTGCATCTACTTAGAGTTTGTTATTAAAAATATACAGGCGAGTGTGTGAGTTGGTACGTTTGTGTGTGGTTTCTGTGCGTGTAATTGTGTGTATGCTTGTATTTCATAAATAAATAAATTATTAAAAAAAATACCATAATTACCTTTAAAGCAGCCTCTTTCATGAATGTCATTGAATCTTCACATGAACACGTCGGGAGTGTCAAAACGTATTTGGTTTCATATGATAAACTTTGAAGTCCTGATTTAGTTTTTATATGACGGATCATATGGCCCAAGACAGCCGTCACTACATCAATTGACTTCATTTGCTTGCCGTTGACGGCAATAAGATTGTCTGGAACCTAACGTAAAGTACCCACGATTAATACGTGAACATGTTTATAAGCTTCATCTGGTTGTATAACTTTGTAATTGAAATTAACCTACCGTTTCATTGGAGCAAAAGAGACCCAAAGTAAATTTGCGGAAAAGTAGATGATTACTAGCGTTATCAAGCTGCATGTGTTGGAGTTCAGCTTCAAATCCGTATGATTGAATGTTTCCCTTGTCATCAAACAATGCCACCGTGGGTGTTGTTTGTGACTTTGTTCCATTTGGTTGTGTGTCAAATGGTACGTTAAAATCTAAAATACACTCTTTTTGTTGATCACGTGTGATCTTGCAAGCGTTTGAGGTATGGTTTTTTCCAAGTTGTATTGCAATAACAACTTCCATTTTTCTTCTGATTGATATTTTCCCTCAGTCAACTATGCATTGTATATCAATAATGCTAGTTTTATGTTTCTGCAATTTAAATAGTCATTCTTTATGCAATTGTATGTGATATAAAATTGTCAAAAAGTAAGTTAATATACAGATCATCCATAACTTTATTTAAAAACTTACCTTTTTTACTATTTATAACTTTGCATGATTAAGAATTTAAATAAAAATGACTGGGTAAACGTATAGAGCTCATTGAAATTACGTATATATGTATAGCCTGAAAAAAGTTAACATCTGGTTTTTTATTGCTCCAGCAGATGGAAACCCGTTTGGAGATTCACAACTTTAAGCTCACTAGGAAATATTTAAAATTTTACGTGTGCAGATCGAAGATTTAGAAAGATTTTTTTCCAGTAGGCAACATAGAATGGAATATGCTTCCATGGAGGAGAATATATATTATTTCGGTGTACAAAGTATAATGAAAAGAAAATTAGAGAATCAATACGGTGTTTTGAAAAAAAAAATTACATTATGTGTTATCAATTGTGTCATCAATTAATTAAATTAAGATTACAGATGATACAAGTTGTTATTGAAAATTTTTGTTAGATCTGTATTGAAAATACACATGAATATTTCTGCAGATATTTGACCATGCTAGTCTGTATAATGTAGTTTACAGTATTGAATAATTCTTTAAATACTCAGGATTTGAGTTCTCAAATTCGGATTGCTATAAAGTTGAATGTCATGAGTAAAACTTGTTCTAATCACAAAAAGTATTTTTGAAATGAATTATTATTGACATTACATTCGATTATTTTACTTTATTATGGAATTAGTCTAAAAATAATTTTGCCATACAGAGAAAATTCGGATTAAATTTTGCAGATTTTGTTTTCTGCTTAAACATTTTTGGCAGTACTCTATGATTAATAGTTAAGATTTAATATTTTAGTCTTTATACTTTTGCTTATATTCTGTTGGTTTTACCTCACTTCTTCATTTAATCAATCGAAAGACACGAATTGTAACAATACTGAAAAATGCTTAAAAACGATAAAAGACACCATATCTCAAAATTTTGATCATTGACCTCATATCATTTTATGCCAACAGAATAAGGTCAATATGAGTAGTTAAATATTATAAAGGTTTATGTGTTATCATTATTTAATTTTTTGTAAAATTAGAAAAATGGGCAGGATTTTAAAAACTAATAGAGAAAATTCGGACTAGAATATTTTTTTAAATTGTCGCCGAAATCTTAATGCTTTTTATCTATTTAGTGCCATTACCATTCATAAACTGTATTTCATTTTGTAAAGTGTTTAATTATTTCTAATATTGTTACATTTAAAAAAAATTTAAATGTTTAAATTTAAGGTTTTAATCATAGTGTAAAATTTTAATTGATTTTTCTTGATTTTTAAAAAAATATTCATTGGCTATTAAGGAAGTAGTCTTTTCTGGTTTTTGACTTGTCAAACGTAAATTTGATTAATTGTTCATTAAATCAAGATAAAAGAAAAAACAATGTGTGTGTGTGTTTATGATTGAATGTCTGTTTTGCATGTCTGTTTCTTTGAAAAAGAAATAAATTATAAAAAAAAAGATGAAAGAAAATTAAAATGTATATTTTTCTTTCTTTTTTATTATCATACAACTTGGCGTAGATAAAGAAACCAATGTTTGGAATCGAACAAGGACAATATTTTGGGCGTAATATTGGCGTAGAAAAATATCACATGTTTCGCAACTCAGAATTGCTGCAGATTAATGAGTCAGATTTAGCATTTTAAAAACAATTACATTAGGATTTTTTTTTTTACAAATGTGAACTAATGATATGATACAGGGTTTCAGAATATATTCTCTCTTATTAAATGGTCAATATATTAGCTTCTCTGTCAATTTATATCTTTACATAAAGTCTTCATCATATATAAAAATCAGAAATATTTTATTATTGGAAGCATATAAAAAAATCCAAAATATCTTCAAAATTTAAGAAAATTAGAGGAAATGCGGGATAAGAAATACCAATTTTAATATAAATATTTATTCCATTTAGTAGTATAAGCTGATAGACATTCTGATATTCTATCATTTCATTGAAGAATATAATCTTTTTAAAATTGTAAACAGATGTCTAGAGAACTACAAAGAGCTACACTTATTTTTATCATTCTTTGCGTTGAGAAAAAGGTGCTGAACTTCACCTGACCTTTATGCGAAAACAAAATGGTCAAATTTGATTAAACTGATAGAATCATTTGGTAATATGATCCGTTTGACTGTGTCAAAATTTCATGAATTTCTTATTATAAAAAGTATGTTTAATAAGGAGAAGACCTACTTTTTTGAAAGTGAAAATAACACTACAATCAAAGGTCTATTACATACAATTAATGGTTTTTCATTATCATCAATGGATATTTTTATCATTCTGAGTAAACGCCATCCTTAACAGTAGCGTCTTATAGAGAAAGTGAAAGTGGGGGTGGTAAACAAAATTTAAGTATTCTGCCAGTCAGCAATTCCACCCTCCTACTTTTTATTTTGAAATATTTTTTAAATTCTATTGTCCCCTTTATCTCAACATTGTGCTCGTTTGCAGCTCTGTCGTTTGCAAACATAAGGAGAAAAAGCATCTTTAAATCTATTTTTTTACTTTTTCAATCTTTGTCATAATACTATGAATAAAATGTGTATGTACTGTCTAATAAATTCAAATGATGTATTGTTGAGGCGCACAGAGTGTTTACATTATTAAAAAAAGATGAAAATCACATAAATATGTCATTATTCTTACATTCAATAGTACAATTGCAAGACTTTTTTTATAAATATAAGTGTTGATAAGGAATCATTCTTTGAGTATTATGAGGTGATGATATCGGTCAGAACGTGATTAAAAATAATTATAAAGTTTGGCTTTTTTTTTTTAGACTTTATCGGATTTTACCACGCCATGACCATTAATATCTCCTCATTATACTTTAAGAATGATTCTTTATTCCTCAAATTAAAGTATGAAAAATTTTTAAAGACCTGCATAGCAAACATTTTATCAAAATAATTACCGTAACGTAAGTCTATCGCAGAGTCTTAACGCCTTTATCAAATATATTTGATATAAAAATAGATTTTTAAAACGAAAGTTAATTATAAAAGTTAATGTAGTTTATAATTATTAAATAACGCATTTGCTAAAAGGAATCATCTGGACGACTGTACTTCTAGTTTTAATGAAATAAGTCATATTTTGGCGTACCTTTCAGACTCAGTTCCGTTCTGGAGATCAATGAATCACTGTTCGATCACCCTGTTAAATTGCAAAATCCGGTTTTCCAGAGCATTTGGCCTTATTTTCACGGGGATTTAAACGAATGTTTTTTAACGGTTATACTTTTATGAATATTGAACATACGAGTTAAGTAAACATAGAGGCAATTCGACTTTTTAACTCTATAGAAATAATTAAATTTGTACCAAACAGATTAATCAATCAATGATACAACATTCCAAATAGATGCAAGTGAGATTGCTGGCGATATTATTTTATACAAATATTAATTAGGGCAACATTGATTATAATAGCCCACGAGGGACGAAATATTGCCAAACTCAAAGCGGAAAGCTGTATATAATTGTTCCAACAAATTGGTTTTGTAATTCAGGTCTGTCACTTCATATGTTGCCGTCACACAAAGTCAACAGCTGTAAAATATATTAATGTGTGTGGTGCGTGCGTGCGTTAACAAACATATTTTTGGAAATTCAATCATATGAAAAGTAATACAGAATCCTATATCCATTTTGACATAATTTTTAAAGAGGTCAACAGCTTATTTAATCCCGTTTTTGGAGAGAATCTACTTATTCTAGGTATAGGTCTAGCTATGTCAAAAGTAAACAAAACTTTGTGATTTGAATTTTTTCATTTCAAAGAAAATGACATTTAAAAACATAGTTTCTTTTTTGTTTTACCAAAACGTAAAGCCCTGATACATTTTATCAAACAAAGCTATTGTTATGAAGCATCACTAAAGAAATTTCGAAATATTAAATTTCCTTGCCCCGAAGGAACCTGTCATTCATTAGATCTTTATTTTAATTAAACATTTTCCTCATGTTTTGCAATTTGTAAAAGTAAATTTTAACAACTAAAACGTACAGCAAAATATCCTTCGTTAATAAATCTAAACAGCAATAAATGTGAAATGATGATTGCTTATTTAAAAAATGCCTGTTTCTACAGCATGTGGAGTTTTTAACTATTTTTCAATGGTGATGTATACGATCTATTGCACATATGCAAAAGCACAACTTACAAAATAACACGACGAATTTAAGTCATATATCCTCAGTGTAATAATTTATTTAACTCCAATATATTTAGTGGTTGAATTTTTGAATTACTTTCTTTTTAATTTCTGCAATTCCATTTGACCGATAAAAAGAAATGTGAAATTAACAAAATACAATAAGGTCAACATGAAACATCTATAGTAAAATGTACAAGCATTTCAAGCTATTATTCATTGCTGTCAATAATGATCTTTTAACAAATAACCTCGAGTAAAATTCTCACCCAGAAGAAAATGAATGTCACATCAATGCTTACACTGATTACGCCATGGGGTTTACTATTTTTGATTTTTTCCTTCATATTATTGAATAATGGTAAAATCCATAAGAAAGACTTCCGTTTTCAACTCTTTATGTTGAAGTGGCATATTATGATGGCGGTTATTTTATTAAACGTTTTAAGTTTTGATTGAGATACTGAGAATGAATTAAATTTACCACTTTGTCCAGACATTGTTAAACTTAAACACACGTTTGAAAACAATTAACCATGTGGTTAAATTAATATTGAGTTTAACACACAGTTATTAGAGTAATAGGCTTAACTAGCTTTCCAAAAACCAAAATGTATATCCAGGCGTCTTTAGGACAATGCTTTCATGTTCAATACACAATGGTACCATGGTTGTGTCCAAATAAGAAATGGGAGTAATCGGGTTATGTTTGGTAGTTAATGCACTGTCACATTCTAAACATACGTGAGCTATTGTGCAATTTGTAAAATATTGGAAAATGTAACGTTATGGAAGCCATTGAATTGCTCAAACGGCCAAATTGCATGAGGTAAGCTTCATGTAAACGTGCTGGCGTATGAATATATTAAAGCATTCAATTAAATTTCATGCATAAAATTGTGTGAAAACAGATCGTTTCAATAAGTATGTCCATATGTCCTGAAAGAAAGAAAGAACATGTGAAGACGGGCTAGATACCGGTATTGTAGTAGTATACCAATATGTCAATTATGAATGGCAAGCTTTTGAAATCAATACTCAGCTCATTTAGATTGCAATGAAAAGACTGATCTTGATCAAATTCCTTACGATAAGCGGGGAAATAAGGCGGGAAAAGTTATGAGTTGTGTGTCTTAATATGTATGTATATTTTGTTAAGCAACTGTAACTGAATGTAGACAAATGTTATTCGAATGATGTTAACTCTATATAAGCTGTGTATATTTATAAATTCGTTTCCATTTTTTATTCACTTTTTTCACTTCATAATTTGATGTTCTACTGGTGTTTATGTACAAAATAACCCCCATTGATAGAAAGGAAGTAAAAGTTATTTTTTCCCTGTTATAATATTCCACGAAGTAACCTAATGAATATCGAACAAAGGAACATAATACTAAACAGAGTGGTAGAAAATATGAAGAACATGTATACAGAAAAACTTTAAGATAATGTTTACTTTAAACAAATAAAACCTGTAAAAAATAACAATTGACATTTTTATTTTATTTTTTTAATTTTTTTTTCTTGATTACAAAAAACTTGAAACAGGTAAAATATAACCTCTTATTGCTTGTTTATTGCATAGTACAATAATCTTGTGGTATTTGTAATAATACAAAGAGGATATCAATGTTGTCTGATTTTATAATTGCTTTATCGAACGAGTTGAAATTGTGTTTTTATTCACGAGGCTTTCCGAGGGAATATATACTCCATCTTACGAGCTGCATAAAACAAATATAAAATTACACAATTATAAGTGTTCTATTTAATCTCATATTTTGATTTGATTTATATTTGTGAGACAGCGTCTTAAATAACACGACAAATTTTTTTTTTGCCTAAATGATGATGCAACGTTGTGTAGTGCGATTATTCTGACCTTGCGCAGTACAATTCAGTACGTCATTTTTTTAGATAAATGTAGCTGTTTTAATGTAAAGTTTCACTGAAATAGACCTTGAAATAATGTTTATCTCTAAATATTTTTTCTTCGAACTCAATTACTTCAATGGAAATGATATGAATAGTTAAGTTTATTGATATACACAAAGTTGCGAATGCTCGATAGTCTACATGTATAATTACTTGTACGAGAAACATTTGTTAATGGTTTTTAGATAAGAAATAATTATGCGAAGTTAATATATTGATTAAGGATGTTTTTGGTGGTAAAATGAAAGTTCTAGGTGGCATTTCTTCGGTTAGGCTAAATATAAACACATTCAAAGCGATCTGTTTTCATGGCAGCGTCAGGTTTATCTCCTTCATAGCTTACATGATTTGCAGTTTTATTAACTATACACCTATGTCTTTTTCCTCACTTTTCAGTTTTAAATCTTCGACAAATTTTAGATCCAGTTTTGAAAGTAGAAATAATAATGTGAAACTAGAGACGAGCTCGTTGCAAGCAACGATTAGGTCTTCCGTCGTAGCTGCGTCATACTTGTGACGTAATATAAAAATTGATACCTGACCATGGTGCAATATTAGATGTATAAACACTGTGTAAAAGAAACAAAGTACATGTATATAAGCAAATACAGATCTTTAAAAGTTGTCTGAAGTTTGATTCGCCGCATGTTGTTTTTTTGCATGTGCATTTTATTTTGAGAAACTTATCGAATCATCATAATTGACTCAATATACACAGAATATGGACGACGATTATAATCACACAGTGGGTATGCCCGGTATGAACGTAAAAAGACCAAACATTTTACTCGCATTTTTTATCGAAAGCAAGGGCCAATGAATCTTTTAGAATGTATGCGGAGATCCTGGAAATTTTAGAGGGGGTTCTGAAGAATAATTTTGTTTTTTGAGGGGGGGGAGGGGGCATGCGCAGATAAGAAAAAATTTCCTGGGGTGGGGGTTGAGTGTCTGACGGTTATTTGAGTTTGCCTGGGGATGTCCGAGGCATATTTTTGTAATTTTATATTGTACATGTAATGGAAAGAAATTTTGCGGGGGTTGGGGTGGGGTCTGGAACCCTCACTCTACTCTTCTTGATTCGCGCATGGGGAAGGCCGATGCCGGTAATTTGACGGTAATTTTAACCATTTTTATTTAATTAATCATTTTCAAAATTATCGGAATTCCAATATTACCTTTAAACGCAGTTAAAACTTAAAATACGAACCATTTAGTCTTGGTGAGTATTCGGCCAACATGCGGCCGCGTACGAAAGAAATGGCAATATTCAAGAAATTTGGATGGACGATCTGGGTCCTAGGTCGTCCATCCGATTCTTTTTCAGACTAAGAGCTACAGAACTGCACTTAGAGAATATCAAACTGATTATGTTTATTTATTTTGTCTCAAAGAATCAGTTTTTTAAATAAAGTTTTATCTTAAAAAAAAAGAAATCGGGCACAATTTTCAATGTTAGCATTTTACAATTTAAAGGTCTAATCAAATTTTGAATGAAGTTTCAAGATACTACTCTTCGTTGTTTTATACGAAATATTGCGTGGAAAAAAGATTTACATCGCATATACATGTATATTATAGAACTAATTTCTTCTCTTTTTTATTTACATCAAAATAAATCCAAGAAAAAATCTAAATATTTTTTTTTCCTTTATATGTGTTAATGAAAACGTTGATCAGCAAGGGCCGGTTCTATGTCGTGCAAGCACCTACTTAATAGATTGTTACACGGATCTACCACGATGACAAATATCGAAAAGGCAATATTGTGGGTGAAGGATGAAAGTGTAGTTTGTTTTTTAGGTTTATTTTTGATAATTTATTTATCTGGATCAATTTGGTCTGTTGGTTTGTTTTGTTTATTGAAAAGGGGAATAAAGAAAATGAGTAATTTCCGATATGAAGTCAAGCATATATTTTCATATTATCATTGACTTAAAACATGTTGGAAAAAAGAAATATTGCATCAAGCAGTTAGTTATTATGCGCAGATTATGCATTCCTCTATGGTTTTCACAATTGCATGTATCAGTTACTACACGTAATTGCTTACGGAGAAATAAATCTCCAAAGAGATGATATAGTTATCAGTTAAGTTCCAGATTGTCTTCTGCACATGCAAGCACGTGTGTAATCCTGATTTAAAAATAGGTATAATGTCCGGGGAGGGGGGGGGTCATCGCAACAAAACTGTGTATAAGCGTACTAGAGTGTACATTGTTAATTAATAATTGATGTTGAATTGTTATTAACAAACAAAATCATAAATTTATAATAACAAACACTAAAATGCCAGGGAGTTCTGCTGGACGCGATTTCATTTGTCTTCAATTAATAGGGTGTAGGGATGCCCGCCTACTTAATACATATGCTCACGCGTCAACAGATTAAAAATGACTGTATTTTGGATTTATAAATCGCTCTAAAACATTCGATCTGATATATCGTTGTTAACAATTCAAAACTTTGAACGATTAAATTTGTTTTTATACCTAGTACCCCGACCCTCACGGAAAAATCCATTCAGATCAATGGAAATTTCATTTACAAGACTCCGCGCCAGAATCAGGATGTCTCATTCATTAATTTTTTCGTAGTTATAGTGGACGAGTCCAAAATAGGAATTTTGAGACACATCATACAATGTGAACATATGCCATGAATGCAGTTTACTTTGCGTCTATTTTCTTATTTTGAGAGTCCTTTTTATCATGTTTATCATGGCTTGAAAATGACGGAAGGCCCTTGAATGTTGTTATCTTTATGCAGGCACGTAGCATCCTTTTTGAAAGTGTGTGGGGGGGGGGGGAGGCAGACTCATCCAAAAAATCTTGACAAGCAAAAAAAAAAAACTCCCAATTTCAATCCTAATTTCCTTATTTTTATATAAATTTTTTACATCCTTGATAATTCAATTTTTTATAAGCAAATTTTAAAAAAATTAGTTGCTGTGAGAAAAAGTGGGGGGGGGGACCCACAAGCTTGAATTAATAATTGCCTGAGGATGCATCTTTAATGTGTCAACATTTATATTCATAATTGATGAAAACGTTATATGGGATGTAATAAGCACAATGAGCAAGAGTGTTCAATTAAAAGGGCATTTCACATTGCACGTGTGTAATCCTGATTTAAAAATAGATTGCCATATTTGAAAGGTAAAAAAAAAAAGAGGCAGGTGTCATCGCAAGATGATACACATTGTCTAAGTAGTACAATGTAAGTAATAGTTGGTGTTGGATTATCATCATTAACAAAGAATCATCAGTTTGGATTAATTAAAACAAATATAAATTCATATAATTGGAATATTTACTGGAGGGGCTACGTACAAGTAATTCGCCGAAGTGGGGTACGTGTGACCCGATTTTCGATCAATTGGGCGATTTCATTCATCTGGAAAAGGGTTTCACTCGCGTATACAAATGTAAATGTACATCTAACAATTGCTAGTCAATTAAGTGTGTATGTTAATTCGATAGATTTCTTCTAAAACATTCAATCCAAAGTATAATATATGTAGTTATTAGTTGACACCCTCCCAGTGGATCTATGCCGATGGATCTATCTGAGATCTCAGCTGTTGCGTGAATGGTAAAGAAAGACTTCGCGCCATAATACGTCTCATTCATAATTTTGGCTCGCCGATTAGTGGGCGAGTCCAAGTTAGGCCAGAGCACATGATGTGTAGATGGTCTTACCCACTCTATTTTCTTAACTGGTCATATAATAAATAGAGATATCATGGATCTTTCACTTTTGTCGGAGCATGTAATAAATGGAACCAAAAAATAAAGTAATTCTAATTGAATTAAATTGAAGTTCAAATGTAAATACCCCCTCCCACCTACGGATTAGGATTTTCAAAATTCCCCATTTTTTAAATTCCTTGTCAAGATTTTTTTTTGATGAAGCTGCCCACCTAAACCCCCCCTCCCCCCCCCCCACACACACACTTTCAAATAACGATGCTACATGTACGTGTTTGAATATCCTTTCCTATATGGTTAGAAATAACAAAATGTCTTTGATTTTGCATCTAATATATAACAAATTCAATTTTCAATTTGGCTGTTTGAGATTATTCGATACATGTACATTCCTAAAATGATTTAAAATAATGAAATGATTTAATTTCCAGTGATATACAGGTACATGCACTCGATCGAAGAAAAAGATTGAAATTGCTTCTAAACTCTGCACGTTCAGTTTAATAATTTATGATCCGCAGCGAAATTTAAATTTCATTTCTTATAAGATAGTCTAATTGATACATGCATGCTTCCATTGAATAAATTTGGGTAGTCAGGCAAGCTTTTTGGAAAGCTATTGCTATGAAAAATTTCGGATGGTACTCAATTTTTCCAGAAGGAGAGCTACATATATGCAGCTAAGGTAACTAATAATGCTTAATTCCGATGAAATACTTTGTTTAGTAATGCAAGGTTTTAAGAGAGCAATACTTATTTGTTTAAAAAATAACACCCTAATACTTCGCATTTCATTCGCTGTTTGTAGAACAAGCAGAACCAGTATCAGTTCGATCCCTATCGTATGTACATTGTTCGAATTTAATAGCCCTTGCATTGGATTGCTTTGCATGTACAAAATATCTTTTAAAAATTCAACACTGAAAGTGTTTATCTATATGGCTATTAATCTATATGTACATGTACACATAGCGTACACATGTGATTCAAAATACCCCAAACGGAAAAATTAACTTATTGAGTCTACATTTTATAGAATTTGCAAAAAATACATTGCGGGTCTGAATGTTTGTTAATGTGTCAATCTATCAATATACAGTTTGTTAATTATTTTCGATTGCTAAGGCTACATCGTTTTTGATGAACATTGAACAACATTTTTTCCATGCCATTATTTCCACGGAAGATAGCGAGTACAATTATAAAGCACAATTTATTTAATTATCTCTTTAATATTGTGTACTAGTATGTAATAAATTACTTATAAATTGCTGCCGAAGGTTGTTTGGTATTTTCGTTTGTAGATGCATTGCAAGTAAAAAACGTGAAACGCGGGGCAAGTCATAATTAATACATGTATCCCTAATAACCGTTACTTAAAAATAGCGGCTTTGGATTCAAATATTATCGTATACGAATATTAAGTTCACTTTTTAAAATCATCTCCACGATGATAATATTATATCCATCGGAAATCAGTATTTTGTTTTGCTTTAAAAGAAATGTTCTATCGGGAGCAATCCCGCGTTCGTTTAAATTGCCAGCGTACATTTGTCATGTCAGTAATACACATTGTGCTTTATATGACGGCCGTGTATACGTACTGTAGAAAAGTTGAGTTTAATTACCATGCATTCGAACCATTTAATTAACACATCTCCCAGTACTGAAACAATTCAAAATGTCTCTGTTACAGTGACACAGTGGGGCGTTAAACATGTGTACGTCCAGCTCTACAAGCATATGCACTGTCGTCAAGGCGACGGCCTGAATACAGCTAGCGACTCTTCTATCGATCGGTTACCTGAGTCTCGTAATGCATCTAAATATAGAAAGGGGCACAGTTATGAAACAAACAACAAAAATAAGGTCAAAGACGTTCATCTTTATGAAATGAATATGTACATATGAATAAAAACATTTGGGAATTTTATGTAGAATTATTTTTGCGCGCTGCATGTATCAGTTAGTGCATTACAAAAAGCCCTTTCATAACCTCCTAAACCTGCGCACCCCCACAAAAATGGACCAAACTGACAACAATTGTTTCTGCAAATACTGGCTATAAATTACGAAAACATTAAATTGAATACCACGGAAGGATTTAAAATTAATTTCTTTACAACTTTGCTTCAATAATGCATTAGAAATTTTTATTCCTTTACAAGTTATTGACAAGAAACTTTTGACGCATCTAACTCCTTAATTATAGGGGCCAGCCCCTTTTTCTGTATACCGAATGAAAGGTCTTGGTACGACCAAGATCTTTTAAAATACATGTTATAACAAATTTTTATCAGGTAGGAAACTAACACGGAAAATACGCGAATTTTTTTGAATTTTTTTCTTGCCTTTGTTTCAACATCTATACCACCCCTTTTATTTGCATTTAAATAATAAATAAAATATATCTCGCACAAATTCAATGTATTAGCTTCCAAACCAGCCCATCTTTGAGACTCTGCCAGCCATCGTTATAGCTAAACCCCCCTGGACAAAAGAAGTCATTAAATTTTACTAAAAGGGGAATAACTCAAAACCGAATGGGGATTTTCCTCAACTAAAATATGCAACGACAACATCACGCGGCATGTTATCAGTCCTGAAAATTTCAAAACAATCGGTGAACAAACGAGCGAGATATTAAGGATCAAAGTTGGCGTCTAGAAGAAAAAAAAAAATAATAAGAAATTTGAAATTTTTTCAGAATAATAGTAAGGTCTTCCGTTGGAAACGGAAGACCTTAATTAACAAATCTTCAAAAACTAGGTCACAACAACAAAGGGCTTTGTCAAAAATAGTTTGGACCGGAAGTATTAGATAAAGTATCACCCGTTTGATAAAGCTAAGGTTTATCACAGATGGTAGTATACACCACACGTATGAGATAAAATGTATTTCCTTGAAATATATAGGCAAACAGTAATTGAATGTTATTGTATTTTATCCGCTTAAAACAAGTTTTCAGTCCAGGTGATTGTCTAACATTACAACAGCATATTGAAAAGGGTTGTCAGAATTAGACAGATGGCACTGATTGTTGAAATACTAACACTGGACGCAGAACCCGAAAAAGAAAATTATCAGACTAACAGTTGTAGCGTCAAAGATATAAGCATTTATTGAAAAATAACACAGTCTTAAACATCTCGATTTAAAACAAATAAACAATATCATCAGTATGGAAATAAACATTTTTGTTTACAAAATTTTGCGAAAAATTGTTAAATATGACGAACTGTATAACTCATTAAACACCCAAATACGATAAAACCGTGTTCGTTTTATTTGCTGGCATTATAATTATTTTCTAGAAAACCGTTTATGTTACTTTAATAATTATGAGGACGATAAAAATACGATGAAATTTAATAGAAAACATAATTAAATTATATAAATGGATATATTTAATGATGAGGGATATTTATTTTTTTACCGACAGTTTCCTGCAACTTAGGCGTCAATCAACAACTTAAAGTTTTGTTTGCCTGAATGTCATGTGCAACTATAAATCTCTAGTCTTTTAACATCAATATAAGTGATTTGTGGATTTTGTCTTTAAAGATGACATAAATTCTTAAATACGCTTTATTTCCCTTTTGTCTCCGACTATCGCCATATGAGTTGTCGATTTCTATTATTACGCCCATCGCTACACACGCCCTACATAAGACCGATAGCACTATTCATGCTTCACTGCATTCAGGTATTTCATTTACCTGAACACTTTACCTTTTATAGAAATGCGTTTTGAACAGAACTATAATAACCACTGCACTGGTAAGGAATATCCAATGCAGGACGAAACAAAACACAATTAAATACAGGCACACATATTTTAAAAATCCTCGATAACTGTAGAAAGTTGCGGAAACAACACTTTGTGGCACATCGTGCAATGACCGCATGGGTTTTAGAAACGGAGTGTTTTTGTAAAAGCCGATGAAAACGATGTAACGTTGTCACTTTCTTGGATTAACTATCTTTTATCTACTGTGTTGGATGTAGTGCCACCGGGGTCTTTAAAAAGATGCAAAGTGGAACGTTATGCACTCTGTATGAACGACACACGTGTTCGATATGCATGCGAAGTAAGTAAGGTAGCACTATCTGTGCAAAACAATACAGATACTATGGAAATTATTTCAAAATAAAAATCTTATTTTATGTTTTATTGATGTAGTTACCTTTCTTCCTTTTTCAAATCATTTTACTACAATGTGTAGTATTTAGAAGTCCTTGCACCTCGATACGAGAGCAACCGACCGTAACTTTCTCGATCGGTATATATACCCCAGTGGCAGATTCTAGTATTCTATTTAAAAAAATTCATTATTATATCAATGATCTTTTGATATGTATACATATGCGAGTGATATGGATGCATATGGTGGTATAGGACACTTTGCTAAAGTAGACTTAAGTACATTCTAATCAAAATGCATTCACCTTTTTAATTTGTTTTAAATATTTTACAGTATTTTACCCCCAAAATTGCTCTACAAATTGCAAAATCGGTTAGGAGGACGTGAATCTTGACTTTGTGTAAAAAAAAAAAAAAAAGAAAGTTATATTATCATATTGGCACAATGATATGAATGAACTAATCAAAAATGTTGTTAACTTACATTTCAATGGAATCTGTTGTCTTGCCTTGTCAATTAGATCTTGTAAGAGTGCACCATTAACATCACAGTGCTTTGCAGCGTTATTTAAACAATTAAGATGGTTTTCTATAGACCTGAAAAAAATTGTAAGGTAATGTTTGTAAATCCCAACAAAACCAGACTTCAAAGACAGTAATAATTGTCTAATGCGGTTAGTTAATATATATATATATATATATATATATATATATATATATATATATATATATATATATATATATATATATATATATATATATATATATCAACATATAGTATTAACATATAGTATGCATGTATTAGAACAAGGGTGTAGAGGATAAGTGGAGTAAAAGTCATCGGTTGTTATGATGCTGTCTCTGTGTTTATCGCTACAAGTATTAATTCTTACCTGCAAACTATGTCTTCGTCAAGTGAAATTTTAATGTTGTGTTGACAAGCAGAAATTTCATTTGCACATCTTTCATTAGTATATTGTGCCGAAACGTATACAGGGCCTGCAGAAGAAGAGTAGTAATACATTAACCCATCATTGTTGACCAGTGTTTTTTTATAAGAATATATAGAACTTAAGACAAAGAATTACTTTTTGTCACGTTAAAATGCAAGTATGTTCGGAATGTTTCTTTATCGTAACAAAGTATGTAGTATATCAAGAGGTACTCGCGACTTTCGTTGAGGCAAGTCCGAGATTTCTGCAGTTAATTAATCTTAAAATACGATTCACAATATGCAAAAGTATTGATTGTTTTTGGTTTCATATCTTGTTAAAACATGAAAATATGATAAGTGTTTTTAACATATATCAATTATCTGTACTAAACCGATGATTCAACGCGCTAATAGTTTCTGTTTAACCACTCTACTCTGGTTAGAAAAAATAAACACTGCATTGCTTAACTGAATGGGTATCTGTATTGTATACAAACTTAGCATATGCCATATTTAGATAACATTTTGCATACAATAATATAGCCTGTTTCACTAATGATACAATTACAAGGTCTCTCTCTCTCTCTCTCTCTCTCTCTCTCTCTCTCTCTCTCTCTCTCTCTCTCTCTGAGAGAGAGAGAGAGTTTATAGGGTTAAACTAGATCGATATAAACTATTAGATATTAAATGATTACGTGACCCAAAGAGAAGTATTGTACACTGCAATTAACTAACAAACAGGGACGGCGTATGTTGTTTTTTATTTTAGAAGAAGAAAGGGAGAAAGAGTTCCATGATATATTATCCATTATGCTGATTTGCTCTGATGAGAGCAAATATGAATACATTACGACATTAGCTAAAAAATATAACTCAGTTTTTTAAAAACTGTTTTTGCAAATCAAATATACACTTGTGTACACTTTTCACAAATGTTTCTGAAATTTGACAGTTCTTACAATCGATGCATAATTTGCGGGCTAATTAGATCAACAGGGTATCGAAATCAAATCGGTCCAATTGGGATGTATGAAATTTGTTTTCTTGTTTGTTTTTTTAGTTGTTTTTTTTTTATTTATTTTTATTTATTTATTTATTTATTTTTTTTTTGGTTTAGAAATAGATCGATTTTTCAAGTGTTAATAGTTGAAAGAATGATGTATGAATAATCATTTGATGTTGTAATAGTCAAAAGAGAGGACCAAGTAGCTTGAAAACATGTAAAAAATGTACCACTATAAATAGGTCCCTTTAATTCGCGCCCAGGTTCATGTTTTTGTAACGAGACCCGGCAATTTTCCAGTCTTCCGTACAAAAACTACTTTCTGTTGTCACAATAACTATTAAGATCTCATATTTTCTACAAATTACAGAAGCTTAAAATCAATAGAAGTTTACATTTTATATTCGATTACAAGTGCCTAGAATCTAGAAAACAGGCTATAAAATGAGACACTCTTTCCCGCGAAAATGAAAGGGTCAAATGAAACCGCAGGATTTAAATTTAGATGACAATATCATTCAGAAGGGTGATAACGCACATAAAAAGATCCTTACCTTTAAAGCTTAAGCCTATCAAAAACACAAAGAGGATGGTAGCGGTGAAAACCTTATCTAGAATAGACATTTCTTGAAGTTTGGTCGTTTTTGCTTGACAAGTGCTACTAAGTTAAAACCCCTTTACCCGTATCTAGACATAAATACTTGTATTAAAATACTTAATTGAGAACAGTTACACCCCTCTTGTCACTCAAATTGACGGATTTACCCAATGAGATATCATACTATCTAATACATGATTTGTAAAGATAACTTATAGATAACTGATATTGAAAAACAACAACAGCTGAACAGTCTTCTCCTGTTTATTACACTGAGAAATTCCTGCACAACCAAACCAACAATATAACTAAGTACAAAATTATAGAGATACATGGGGATGCACAACACTGGTCCCATAACTTTTGATCATCACATGGCAGTAATTATAGAATATTTATAGTCAAAGTTAAATATTAAGGCTATATGAAAGAAGACGTCTTCATTTTGGTCCCCCCCCCCAAAAAAAAAAGAAAGAGATTTAATTTTGTTTTAGTAGGCTGACATTATAATTGTTTTATTGTTTTTTAATTGATCAATTTAAAGTACATAAGTTAGGAGAGTGGGATTTATCATTTGTGTATCTATATGTAACAATTAAAACGAGGTTAATATGCTCTCAGTACTATGTTTATGTTAATAAATAAATTAAAAAAATGTATAACTTTTTGAAACAGTAACTGTCACAACAAGTCATAATTCCAGATATAGGTGTAGAAGTGATTTCTACTGTAGTATCTCGCAAAAAAAGTGGGTATAAAATATGTATATAAAATATATACATCCCTTTATAACTATATATTTGTTATAAAGCATATGTTTCCGTTGATATCTCAATTTTGGTTTTAGAAACTATCAACAAATATTTTCTGTGCTATCACATTCTGTTCCATTTTAGAATAAAAACTGGAAAATTTGAAGTGTTGATTTAATTTTTTATTTTTAAATTGTGAAATCACTATGTAGAAAGGCCAATACGATAAATGATGTTTTATACTTTTGAATAAAATTTAATGCATATTATTAATATTCTCATTTCAAAAAATTTGTAAACAGATAGCCATGCTATGACCTTGAATTGCTAGTATTACATAATGGTCACTATGATATTTATGTGTACCTAGGTACTGCGCACTGAATAAACTCTGTGAATCTTGTAGCACTGCGTAGTATTCCTAAATGATGTTATGAAACTAAGTGCATAATACGGGCATAATAATATCCAAATTAAGAGTTTATAAACAAGTGTCTTATTTGGCGATTCTGTGTCTGCAACGATAGCTCTGGCACTCTATATTGAGTAATGTATTGTATATTCTATATATTAACCTTTGTAACCTTTTATGCCATGTATGAATGAACGTATTATGAGTAAGTGATGCCTCATACCTAGGTGAGGGACTCCGAGACTCAGGACTCGGAGACTCAAATCCTGCATCCGTACTCTTTGATTGGCAGTTTTGACGGTTTTGTTACTTTATTTAGAAATAAAATATTAATCCTAATTTTGAACACTAGATGTTCACTCATGATCGTCGTAGATGGGCCGAACTAGTCAGAACTGTCTATCATAAGTAAAATGTTATATATACCCATGTAAAATGATGTTGAACAGATTCTTAGACTCTTTGATTTGGACTGCTTTTAATTGTTGTAATTTTAAGTATACGATGACGATTGTTAATAAACTATTGGTGAAAGAATTACTGGACTTCGTAGTTTGAGTAGCATCTCCAGGAGATAACAAAGTTTGAAGGCTTATAAATTTTACAAAAGGGAGTAAGTAATAGCAAAAAGTCTTCCTTGCATTGCGAGAAAAGTGGCCACGACCTACCAAATGAAAATGCCCCTGGAAGGCGTGCAATCTAGAAGATGTTCTGAATTTTTTCATCCAACATTGCGTTTTGGGTTATTTTTTATACTTTGTACGAAACACCCATAAGAAGAATAATGATAATGATAAGAATATAATTGATATTATTAGCAAGACAATATTATTCATAAACTTACAATGTGTGTCCATGCGTGATATTTATCGTTGATATATCTGAAGCGTTTATATTCATCGATAAACATTAAAATTTATGTATTTATAAAACAGCAATTTTAATGAATTTATATCAAAAGTATAACAATTGTAGAATTGCTAATACAATGAGACTTCAAATTAACTTAAAGGATTATTATGATTGAAAATCACAAATTATTCCATGCAAATATGAGTGTATGGAAAATAGCACATAATTTACACATGCCACCTTGGATTTTGCTTATCAAATTGCAAAGAAGAAGATTCTTTACAGTATCTTACAACTTTCTTTAATGTGTTTGATATCGTAAAAAGCATTGGTAAATATTAAAGAACGCAAATTCTTTAGATTTCATAATGACGATTAAGTATGTATCTGTTAACTTTTCTTTATTTCTTTAGATTGCAGTCCTAGATTTGACATGACAGAGTAGATAATGCCTCAGTGTGTTAAAGATACCATATTGGACTCCTTTGGTTTTCATGCAATCAGTTTTAGATAGCCTTTATAAGGTGGAAGGAGATTAATACGAAGCTGCAACGACAGTTTAAGTGTGATTCGTCATTTCAAGGAATTTATTAGGAGTTTTTATCTTTTGACCAGGAAAAAATGATAAAATATTGTGTCCTTTTAGATTATTAAATAAAAAGTACACTCAAAAGCGGCAATTTTGGAACTTAATTATCGTATAATTTCGTTAAAATTAAAAATATATCATACAATTCAAAATATCTCCGATTAGTTTTGAATACATATAAATCGCACATAATACGTTTTTCTTTTTAAACTTAATTTGAATATCACTTTGTTACATGTTTTTCTTTAATTTTAGATAATCAAAAAGAACTAAATTATAGAATATTCTAATAATCTAAGTTGTCAAATCAAATTTTACCTAATGTATGTTACTTGGAAGTTTAAGCTCATTGCGTTCTTATTAAATGTATTCATTTTAGCACTGCAAAAAGTTTGTTGATTATATTATCACATTCAGGAGGAAATTCAACAAAATATTACTTTTAAAGCTGCAATGTATTAGTGTTTAAGATTTTCTGAAGAATATACATTTGATTTGACTCTTTCGGACTTTCCTTCTTTCCACAGAAACAAATCACACTATACTCCATTTGATTTGGCAAGTGTGTTCTCAAAGGGGTGTTCACTAAGGTATCCTTGTAAAAGTTATCCCCAATTTTAGCATTTTATACACTGTCCCTAAGGTACATCACAGACTTATCTAAAAAAGCAGATTTTTTATTACCTTCTTAGTACGTAATTGGATGAATAAATTGCCGGAATGCATTTTTTGTCATCCACACCAAATTTCGGCTTTTATCTTAGCCTTATTCGCCTTATCTCATTATCTTACATAAATTTAACTGGTCAGTTGATATACAAGTTTGAGCCTCTGTAGATCTGAATAGGTGCATTGTCAACATTGTAAGCAAATACTCTTGTTGTGTCGGTAAAATACTGGGGTTATCATGAAAATTTTCTAATTTTCTAATGAACCTTGTTGAGAAGCCAGTACATTTTTTATTTTTTACTTATTCTAGGTAATTGAACAACATGATTGTTGACAGTATTGATTTAAATACTTTGAAATGCTACCTTAAGTCAAAAAAGTAAGACAAATGACATCAATTTTAACAAAGACATTATTTCTTTCATAATTGACAACGCTAGGTGGTCATGAAGGAGAGGCAAATTTCCAAATTCTGACCACCTTTCTATCTTTGCAACTTTTTTTGACTCTACATATCAGAAGATAGTCTAAAGCATTCAGAATCGAAACTACATGCACGTAACAAAGCTACCTTTCAGAGTACAAGTGCTCTGTTGTGTAAAATGACACCCTGCGAATAGATGCAACGAATACTGTCAAACATACATTTTCCAACTCTTTAACGCGCCTAAAATGGATTGGAATATTTCATAATAATAATTTTATATGCCGCGTTACCTGATTGGTTCTAGACAATCATCTGTCATCGTCATATTTTTCATCATATCTCATCTCTTTGAAAGTCACGTGCATTTTCATTCCATGCGTATGTAAAATCTCGAGAATGAGTATACGATTTAATCAAATGATAAAATCGAAATTTTTGTCCTAGGCACCTGATCATACCTCTATCTTTCTAGAGGTCCGCGTTGCTTTGCTTTGACTTTGTATTACGTTTTATGGATTTTTGAGATGGTTGACAGTTTAAGGTCAAGATCTAGTAAATGAAAGGTGCCTACAGGTTTATTAAATTCAAGATATAAACTCTTGTAATGATGCTTCATAACAATATTTTTGTTTTATTTCCGACGTTTGTTAATTTCCTTCATATTTCATAGAAAATGGTTGTTTATAACATCACTTTGCAGTGTGTCTACCAAAACTTTAAGCCCCGGTACACCCTATGAAACAAAGATATTGTTCTGAAGCATCATCAGACGAATTTATATCTTGAATTTCATAAACCTGTAGGCATCTTTCTTTTACTAGATCGTGACCTTAATACGTTTTATATTAGAAAACTAATTCATTTGAATAATTGAAAAATGAGAAATTAACATAGAAAGAAACTGATCAATATTCACGACTATTTCAGTTTCCAAAGGTTAAAAAAGGATTAGAACTCGATGAATTATATATCATCACCTGTCGTTTGACATAAAAAAACAATTTATTGCTTAAAAGTTCGGGAGACATGAGGATTTTCCCTCAGAAAAATCTTATTTCCCTTGGATGTTGCCCTCTGGAAATATGATTTTTCTAGGAGGAAAAAGTCTTTATATTTTTCTCACCATCATGCAATAAATATATACTATATAGGTCAAACGATAGAGCGAGCGTAGCGCCGAACATGGCTGTAGGCAGGAAGACCACTGGTCGTAAATTCTTATAATCAACAACAATGATTTTTTGGAAAATTATGGTTAACTTCGTTTAATCTTCAGATAGTAATTTCTTTTAAAATTTGTAAATAATAAAACCTTTTAGTAAGTTTTTTTTAAAAAAAGGAACGCTTTCAACATTTTGTGGTAAAAAGAAATCTTTTAGTATTAAAGCTTGGTTTTACTAGTAAAACATGGTCTTGGATATCAAATTGTCATTTCAATGCTTCTTGTTTCTTCCTGGTAATTGTAAAAGATTAGGATGGTTTTCAAGATACCAATCAGGCATGGGCACGATTACTCAAAAATGTAATCGATTAATAATCGATTACATAGGGCAATTTTGTGTAATCGATTATTAATCGATTACACTCATTTTTGTCCAGTAATCGATTGTAATCGATTACTTTATAACATGTAATCGATTAATAATCGATTACTCTAAAAATAATTCATTAAAATGTGCATGGTACATGTACCTCTTCAGAACATATCATATAAACTCTTCAAGTTCATTTGGTTTTATTAAAGATGTATTTTCATTATATGAATGATATGAAAATTTCAGACTTTAAATTTCAATTTTAATAAGATAACATTTTATAATTTCTACGGTTTATTTAAATCATAAGCAATTATATAGAAAGCTCTTCATTTAAATTATGAAAACAAAGGTTTTTCTTGGAAGTTAACGACTTTGTATGAAATCTTGACCTTGCACCATTAACATCATAATCTTCTGTTGTTATTGATAATTTCTCTACAATAGGAATTAGATTAAAATTTTATAATTTTGAAAATATCATCGGCAATATCCAAAGAACTTTGAGGGAACCTTGCTTCATGATTTGAATGAATTGGGTTTGAAGCTTATAATTGTTCTGATTTAATAGATCCTTGTTGGGGTTATTTCAATTGTTATCTAAACTGAGTTTTTTTAACATGATTAGGGTGGTCACACCTCATTAAGTGCTTCGTGCATTTCTTACCTGGCAAGAACAAACACACTTACTGACACTTACACACCCTTTTGTTTTTTCTCTGGCAAAAAAGACACTAAATATAACCTCTCTCTCTCTTTCTCTCCCTCTTTCTATCCCTCTTTAAATAATGGTCAGTAGCTTAGTGATATTTCTAAGCCACACTAGGTTATATAATCAAAAAATTCTGCAAGGAAGTGTGAAAAACAGAGTGAACTGATTATTTGATTATATACTCAATGACATTTGAACCAATAGTTATATTTTAAGTGAAAATGGAAAATCATAAAAAATGAATGTAAACAATTTTATTTTATATTTTATCAAATGTATTATAAACAACACTTGAGGAGCATTTTTCATACAATATGTGCATCACAATATGTTTATGTAAAGAGTAATCGAAAGTAATCGAAAAAGTAATTATAATTACACTGAACTTTTTGGCTGTAATCGATTAAATTACGATTACAAGTAATCGAAAATCTCTTCGATTACAGATTACTGTCGATTACTCCAAAAAGAGTAATCATTACAATCGATTACGATTACTCGATTACGATTACCCCATGCCTGATACCAATATCTCACCTTTAAAAATACATATTATTGTTCTCCAGTCGTTGTTTTATGGGTATGAGTTTTAAAATATATATCAGACAGATGGTCAACAAATTAACACACTTTAGCACTTTGTTTGCAAAAATGTCGTAGACAACGTTGGCTCTTCAATGTTTTTCAGATAAAATTGGAAATCGACACACTTGTAAATAATTATTTCTTTAAAAACTTATATTATTTGGACTTCGAGCCTCTACCAAAGATTTTTTTCTGACTTCGTCAATGTCATTCACACTTCAAATATCAAACAATAAGACAAATTTATCCTTGACATTATAACAATCCTACAACTTTACAACATGAGGGATTACCATCACAATTGGCTGGACGAGCAAGGCTGTCCAAGCGATTTTCGGGGGGGGGGGGGGGGATACAAGAGTAATTGAATCATCTCAGATATAGAGAGACGCATGTCTAATGACCCTGATTTGTAATTTCTCCGGCCTCAATATGGAAACTACCAACAAACAATAGTAAATTCATCCCAAAACAGTCAAAATACGTGCTTACAAAATCATATGTTGATGTTTTTGCTTTAGTCCATGGCATAGTCCTTTATCATTGAACATTCAAATACATTGTCAATACATCCACAAAATATTTTGACCTTTGCATTTGTGCTGAAATGAGCTTTCTGTTCGAACATGATTGATACCCCTTACCAAAATATGGACCTTCTGGCAACACATTCTGGCATTATTGCAGCAATACTGCAGCAACATTCTGGCAATACATTGCGGCAATGTTGCTGCAGTAGCGTTTTTCGTATGCAAATGAGATTGCGGCAATATTGCCAGAAAGATGTTGCCGCAAAAGTTTTGCTGCAACATACTGTTGCGACAACATCTTTCTGGCAATACATTGCGGCAATGTTGCTGCAGTAGCGTTTTTCGTATGCAAATGAGATTGCGGCAATATTGCCAGAAAGATGTTGCCGCAAAAGTTTTGCTGCAACATATTGTTGCGACAACACCTTTCTGGCAATACATTGCGGCAATGTTGCTGCAGTAGCGTTTTTCGTATGCAAATGAGATTGCGGCAATATTGCCAGAAAGATGTTGCCGCAAAAGTTTTGCTGCAACACCTTTCAGGCAATATATTTGCATAAGAAAAATGACATTGCAGAAATATTGGTTCAATGCATTTTCTGTGCTCTGGCATCAATGGTACAATATATGCAATATTTATAAATAATAAATGTATACAGTAAAGCAGTCATGTATATTATATTAATCTACAACCAAAATGAAAAAAAATCTTTAATTGCCATTACAGTTTTATTTTTTTAAAGATGCAAAAAGGTTACAACAAGACTAACATTTCGGCAATTCGCATTACATTAAATTTGGACTTTCAAAAATAAAAAACAGTTTGTGATTACACAATATTACAGAAGTAAAAAAATTATATCATTCAATGTAACATGCACAAAATAAGTATTGAATTAAAAATATAATGTATAATATTAGAGACCTGAAACTGGAATTTCAACATGCTTATAAAGGACGCCAGTTAAAATTAATAATCTTTAAATTTAACACATAAATACAATAAACACAAATATGATGAACAATTCATGATGAAACTTGACTAAAAGTACTCAGCCAATCAGTGACAATTTATTGCTGCAGAATAACATGTACTGTAGTTTGATTGACACAACGCGCACAGATGGATTGACACAACGCGCACAGACGGATATGGACAAAAGTTTACTGTTTACCATAAGCAAAGCTCAAACCATATAGTTCACAAGTCCTGCACAACCACTTGCTGTATTACGACTGATCAAGGCATTCGTCCTAGGCATTCCAAAAGTCCTTTTTTTGACAGCCTCGTGGGCATTCTGATTTCACACATAAACAATCACAAAAACAGCTATCAGAATATCACAACAATATCCACATTGGAATTCACAACAATATCCACATTGGAATTCAGCACTGTTGTGTATATGTTCCTCTCCATAATCTTAAACAAATTACGTCATCATTCTTTTTCTTCAGGTCTGTGTAACCCAGGGCAGACCTACTGGGAAGATAAAAGGATTTCATATAAGCACATTGGAAATTGTTTTCAGATTTTAAGCAATTTTAAGGGGGGTCAGTGGGGTCCAGACCCCCTCCCCCTTCAATTTTTTTAAAATTACATTATAAAATTACCAAAAATATGCCTCGGACCCCCTTCCCCTGGCAAACTCAAATAACCGTCGACCCCCACCCCCCCCCCCCCCGAATAAAATTCTAGATCCGCGCATGGTTCTTTAACAGTGTTAAACCGATTGGTATAATGGTAGATCGCAGTCTTTCGGTTTATATTCTTATAACAAACATGTTTAAACTGCCATTCAATGAGTATATTTTTATTGCTAAACTTACTTTTTCAAAAACGTGCTCATGCAGATGGTGCAGGGGATGTCAACACTCGATTCCTTCACTCAGATTCGTCCTCAGTTCAGCCGTTGATTTTTTTTTTTACAGATAAACACTCCATTGACAGTGTATTTTTTAACCTTGTTTACAGATAATTCCCGTATTTCATTCATTTCACCATCTCCAGTGATGGCAGGAGGTTCGATAGCAGACAACATGGCAGCTTCGAATGTGAAAATTGGCGGCTAGCGATTTGATCGACCAATCAGCGCGCGCGTAACTTAACATTGAAACGAAAGTAAAAGTGGAAACAAACAGCATACGAAAATTCTTAATTCAACATGCATCGAGCAGTTTGGATACACAAATCTAAGTAGACTGGTATTTTAACTTAATAAAAAAGAATATACCGTTACAAAAGAACAGACAGGTCGGTATTCACGTAAAACATGACTTGAGGGGGGGGGGGGGTTGATTCAAACAGTCTTTTATATAGTGAAACATCGTAACCATGCATAACAGTTATATGCCATTGAAGGGAATATCACTGGATTTTTTTAATTGAGACTTTCTTAGAATAAGACTTTAATCATAAAATATTTAATAGATTTGATTTTTTCGACTTATTATTATTTTTTTTGGAAAAATTTGTATACAAAATTTCAAAAGTAATTCATGCAATTATAATTGACAGTTTAAGACTTGTGCTGAATGTGTAAAATTTTATAGGTCTAAATTCTGCTAAAGCTTTTGCAAGCTCGGTAAGCATAATACATCAGAGGAAAAAGAAAAGTTTGTGGTAAACTTCTGGCAAATTTCGAGGTGTTATAACTGAAATCATATCTAAATAATTTACAATTTTTTAACCCCCCTCCACTGCTCGGCTTCTCCTTAAATTATAATTAAAGCAGAAATCAAATATGATGCCTAGCAGTATTGCCAGATCGAATTATATACATGTATATTATATGTATAATTATTAGTTCATGATTTAAATGATCAAATACATGTAGATGTTACCAGAAAATTATTTCTGGCAGTATGATACTGAGTGTAGCCAGAATATTACCAGAAGTCATTGCAGCTAGTGGCAATAATTTTTAACAGAAATAACTCTAATAGTATTGCCAGAATGTTGCCAGAAGTTATTGCCGCTAGCGGCAACACTCCAGCAGTATTGCCAAAATGTTACCAGAAGTTGTTGCAGCTAGCGGCAACATTTCACTAGTCTCAAAATCTGGTTTCTGGTAACAAAAATGTGTTGCTGCAATATTGCCGCAATATTGCGGCATTGTTGCAGCAATAATTTTACTTTGGTAAGGGACATCACTCTACACAACCGCCTTACTTCCTTTCAGTTGAACAACTACATGTCTGCATTTGTAACGTGTCGAGGGGTCCGTTACCTAGTTAACATCTGGGGGTTGAATATAGGAGTATTAAAGTAGATCCAGTGTTCTGTGATGTCACACTTTTTTGTAAAACTTTGAATTCTTTAAAAATTGTGCAAGATAGTTTTATTTATTTTATGTGAATATAATCACATGGATGTAATTAGATTTATTGGTAGGTTCAAGATATGTTCGCACTTAATTTTATACTAAATTTCCAAATTTTTATACATTTTATCTATGCAAAGGGGAAATAACTCTTTTTATGACTTTTCTCTCAACTGTATGTCTAAATGCAATAATTTTTCTTATTCCGACGATTAATTTTAAAAAAATTTTGTAATTTTAGTTTTCTGATAAAGTTGACATTAAAATTAAACAAGAAAAACAAATTTCTGCCCACAAGATTTTACTTTTAACAAAATAAAAATACATTTTTCTAATGCTAAAATATGCTTTAGTTATGTTTATCTGGCATCTCAAAAAGTGTGATGACATGTATATTTTTTCTAACAATTGATGACATTTAAGTATATTAAGTCAGTTCGGTTTTTCAACTTTCCTCAGAGAATTTTACGAGTATGGAGCTACCTTAATCAATAATAATTTTCCTCTCTAAAGTGATTGGTGATTACAATTGGCCTACAAATATTTACACAATGGCCTTCCCTTACTTAGGGTAAAATCACAGATGAATATTGTCGGCCGGGATTGAGACTTTAATAATTCCACGGGATAAACACTATTTATGCCTTATTCAGGCGGTAGTGATTTCCCGCCGCATGCCCTAGCTGGATAACCTACTGAAGAGGTAAACTCTCAACAGAGGCAGTCACTGTGTTAACGCCTTATGCAGGACGGACAGTGTACAACCTCTAACTAAAGGGGTACCCCTTCCCTTATACTACTAGAGTATCAGACTAAGCTAGGCTAACCTCCAAGAGACAGCCTCTATAAAAACCAACTAGTGGTCAAACACGATTGGTTATTATTAATATCAATGTGGTAAGCCTCTCTCTCAAGGCAACCCACCTTTCAAAACTGTACCTTAGTCTCGCACTTTCTCTCTCTCTTCTCTTTGAAAACTGCTAGGGAAAAGAACGCTGCGGCTGCAACGCTCTCGTTTATTTACCCTCTGTGGGTCAAGTGACAATCTCCGCTGGTTGCTAAGCGACAATACAAACACAGCCGTCATGTGCCGTACGCATGATTCAACATTACATAACATAAAATCGTTACACATTCATTTGTACAATTAACTTTCATATTGTACTCGCATTCTGCACAGCCAACTACAACTGAACATATCTGTATTACCCAAGGAGACAGGTTATTTCACCATGTAATCATCTTTCTAGAGAGCAATTATAATCAAATGAATAAATAAATACATTAAAATAATAAATAAATAAATGGCTAGAACCCTGAGGCATTTATGAATATTGAAACTTGCAGTATTGATATCGTGAGACTGAATAAAGTACACGTTTTACATCAAATGCATTCCAGATTTTAAAAGACTTGGTACATAACAGGTCCAAACGTTCAGGTTCAATAGTCAAACGCCTCATGCGAATGTATTTGCAATAATTTAGCGATTATTGCCAATTCTGGTTGACAGAAGATAAAACACTGTTATTTGAAAATAGAATTCCTAGTAATCTCCCTGTATACACAAATTTTACCTTAAGGGCATTTTAATTGAAGTGTCAAGATATGTTTTTTCTACATGCATCAATAAAGACTTATTGATCACATTAAAATTATCATATAATATAAAATAATAGAAAATACACATTGCACAGGTTTTGAAACATAAAAACATTACATGGATATATTATTGTCATGCACATAAAACGCACGTGTGTAGTTTTATTCTGTTTTAATTATTATTACTATAGATAAGGCAGTGTAATAAAAACAGTGAATACATACTGATAAGATAATTCTTACCAAAAGACGCAATATTAACTTGTACTTTATATAAGCCACAATTATAGAAGACATCTCTATTGTGATTTGTGCCTCCAACCCCCCCCCCTTCCCCCCCCCCCCCCCCAATCAAATCAAATCAAAACTTTCAAGTTACACGTACATACTTAGGTAAAGTTCAAAGGTCACGTCATTGATAAACGTATGCTAAATCCTATAATCATTTATTCATTTATTATATTTAGCATATCACTGTTTATATTGATTCCTCTCGCAACTTTGTGGACTAAATATTAACATCTTTTAATGAGCAAGATTTTCAGACACAATGTATATTTTAACCAGGAGAGTGACTTGTTTATTTATTAAGGGATTGAATATAAACATCAATTGGTTCATCAGGGAAGATTTATAATAACTCAAAAGTTCGGAATCGACATCGAGCAAACTGAATGTTGTGTTTAATTTCAACGCGTGTTTTTCCCGCTTTCCGTCGGTATTTACCGCCCCGGGTCTTTTAATCCTGTGTTCTGTCGTCAGAAATCTTCAGAATTTGCCATATTTATCCAGGAGGTGAATTTCGTGGTTAACTTTCTGTGATCACTATGTTTTACAAATTGTCTGTGGCCAAATAATAAGGTCGAAAAGATGATATTTAATCGATTATATTATGAATAACGCATAATAATTAATGATAGCATGCATTGGGTTAATTTTTGTCTACAAACATTTAAAAAAAAACCTATCGACACAATTAAAATAGTTTTGGTACATGAATATATCATTAGGAATTCTTATTCTTCAGATGACGGTGATATACGTTTAATTCATCATGAAGATAAGGTCCCAAACTTTATCTCTGATAATAAATAAGCAAGCATAATATTGGTAGAGTTAAAGCAATAATATAGGTTTTTTTTACCATTAAACAATGAACAGAGACCACCAAATAACTTATTCAGATACTTTGTCACACGTGTTTCTGATCATTCTATTTTGTCGCGGTCCGAAAACTGAACGACCCCAAACTATTCAACAAAAATGACGGCAATAAAGAGCCCGTGTTATATAGATGTATATTTTGATAAAAAAAAAATCAATATTTGGATGTAATTACAAAAATTGGTGATATGAAACAATTATTCTTTCAAAATTGTTAGCAAAAATGTTTAATTATCTTCGCGGATGTATAAACTTTTCATTTGGCATTCAAAAACAGAACCAGAGTACAAAAGCAGATTTTCGTTTGTTGATTTTTCGTTTTTCATAGAATGTAAAAAAACTGATTGGAAAACTAAAACCTTGTGCATGTATTGATTGTGAAAATAAAAATAAATTAAAGATATCTATTTTTAGTATAAGTATAAGAAATTATGTTAATGTGAGTGCTTGAAAACTCAAGTAGGAATATATACCTAAAGTGAATCGTGATTATCGTATCAAAATGATCTTTAAAAAGAAAGGGAAAAAGAAACATACAAAATATCAAAGAAAACAAAATTCGGTCGAGCAAAATTCACAGAAGTTAAGTATTTGAAGACAAAATGAATTAAGAAGCAAAACAAAATTAGTAGACTACCTGTTCTCGAACAATTAGAGGTCTTCCACCCTTATATTTTAATTAGTTGCTAGATGGCTAAAAAAAAAAAGATAAACAAAAAATTATCATACCTATAACATACATTGTACTATTAAAATGGGAAAACCACAAACCCATCACTGATTTTAAAAGATTTGTTTGTATTTCAAGTCATTTACGAATTCCATGTTGTTAATTGTAAACATTTCTGAATTTTTTTTGCATTTACTCTGTACAAAACCGAACCAAGTGAATATTCTTTACAATATCATATAAACAGAAAACCTAACAATAGAAGAGCGTGTTCTAGTGGCTAGCTATGTTTGTACAATATGAATTGGTTGACTGTAAAAACAAGTTCCACTTGAGTAGCCATATGACTATACGTGATACCTGGCTGACCCAAATTGAATACCTTATTGCGCAATCCAGCAAGCTATTGAAACCCTTACTATAATATTGTATTTCAAAAGATATGAAAATTCATGAATCATCAGATTTCCAAATGACCTTGACCTTTGACCTATATGTAATTTTGTTCGGCCAAAATAGACGCGCCCATACGAAGTGGTCCGACTTCTCTATGATAAGTAATAAAAAAGTTGGAAGTGGTTTCACCAAAGTTTCAATACATTCAGGGGGAATAACTGCTAGAAGGGGGCCTCAGATCCTTTCAGTATGCATACATTGTAAAACCCTCGAAGTGTACTGAATACATTGGTAAAAGTTTCAAGTCTCTATCTCTTATGGTTTCAGAGGAGTAGCGATAACAAGCATTTAGTATAATAAGGGCAATAACTTTGTAATTATTCAAAGGTGTGAGCCAAGGGGTTACATTTAAAAATGTCTTTAGATGTCGTTCTACATCAATGAAAAGTATTTCTCTAGCACCCTTAACAAAAGAGATATAAAATTTAACAATTAACTCATTAATAACAGATTTCCAAATGACCTTGACCTTTGACCTATATGTCATTTTGTTCGGCGAAGGTAGACACTTCCATCCCAAGTAATCCGAAGTCTCTATGATAAGTAATAAAAAAGTTGGAAGTGATTTTATAGAAATTTAAATACTTTCAGGGCATTAACTACTTGAAGGGGGCATCGGATCCTTTCGGTATGATAAACTGAAGAACATTTCAGGGTGTGTTAGTTTTAGAATCAAGAAAGTATTAGATTATTTAATATCCGATACACAGTCTGGATTTATGAAGGGAAGATACATTGGAGAAAATATTAGATGTATATATGACCTGTTATCTTACACCGAGTTCAAAAACATACCTGGTCTTTTAGTACTTATAGATTTTGAAAAGGCTTTTGATTCTATGTCGGGGTCATTCATATACCAAGTCCTTAAATATTTTGGTTTTGGAGAAAATATTATTCAGTGGATTAAGATTTTAAATCCATGCTGTTGTTTTTCAGTGCGGCCATTTATCACAACAGTTTGTTGTACAAAGGGGGTGCAGGCAAGGAGACCCTGTCGCTCCATATTTATTTATCATGTGTGAAGAAATTTTAGAAATAATGATTAAACAAAACAAAGATATTAAAGGTATCTTTATTAATGATATTGAACATAAGATATCACAATATACAGACGACACTTCACTAGTCCTTGATGGTTCACGAAAATCTCTTTTTAACAGCTCTACAAACCATAGAATTTTTTTCTAGTTTTTCTGGTCTTGAAATAAATACATCTAAGACAAAGATTATTTGGATTGGATCAAAAAAGATTTCAGATCAGGTTTAGCATCATACAAGATGGAAATTGGATTGGGGGTTAACAGCATTCAACTTTTTAAGAATTCAGTTCTCAGTAAATCTTTATAATATTGCCGATATGAATTATAATTTGCAAATTCCAAAAATTATAGCTCTGGTTGAGGAATGGAAACGACGAATTCTTACCCCCATTGGTAGAATTACTGTTATGAAAAGTTTGCTCGTACCGAAAGTAAATCATTTATTCATTTCACTACCAAATCCAAAGAAAGAAACAATTTCATACCTTAATAATTTTTTTTTTTAGAATTTCTGAGGAAATCTAAGATTGATAAAGTTAAGGGGTCAGTTATTACACATGACTATTCATCAGGAGGGTTGAAAATGATTGACATTAACAATTTTATAATATCTCTCAAATGTTCATGGATAAAAAGGCTTACAAAATCACACAAACCATGGATGGATTTTTTATTTACCATTTATGGAAATGAATTTTTACAGAAATTGGTTGATTTTGGTGATAGTTTTGTAATTGAATGTTTACAAGGTAAACAATGATTTTTTGAAAGATGTGTTAAATTCATGGTTATGTTTAATTATTACCTATATTGATCACCCAAAGGCAAAATATAATCTTTTAAATTCTCCGGTGTGGTACACATAGCACATAGCAAATAAATATGTTTTCATAAAAACCTGGTACAAGAATGGTGTAAAGGTCATACAAGATTTTAATGATGAAAATTGTAATTTTTTAAGTTATGAAGAATTTAAATGTACATGTAAATACAATCTCAAGAATACAGGTATAATGCAATACAACAGTGTTAAATCAGCAGTTTTTAAGGTTTTTTTTAAATGTCTAACATTGCCAGGACTTCTGTTAAAAGAAATCCGAATCCATGTTTACCATTTTTGTTCCAAATAATTATACTCCATGAAAAGTGTACAAAAGTTATTTACAATGTTTTGAATGAGAATGTGGTTGTTCCAAATGCTGTAACTAGATGGAAAACAGATCAAACAGATTATAATGTTGAAGATCTTACTGTATATGACATTTTTAAGATTTGTTCTAAAACTACCAAAGAATCGTCTGTACAATGGCTTCAATTTAGAATTTTAAACAAAATTCTTCCAGTTGGATACTACCTTAAAAAATCAATATTAAAAATACCGACACATGTGGGTTTTGTAAAAACAATGTGGAAACAATAATACATGTTTTTATTTCCTGTGAAAAAATACATACCCTGTGGAGTGAACTTAGTTTATACATTTATAGAAAGACCTCTGAAAGAATTGGATTTAATATGTCCAATATTATACTTGGTCAACTTCTATTGTCATATCATAACAAATTATTAATTTTATAATTCTGTATATGAAACAATATATTTTTGTTGTCTTATGTCAAATAAGACTCCATGTTTGATTGGTTTCCTTTGTCACTTAAAACTAAAATACAATATTGAAAAATATGCTGCAATACAGACTTGTAAATTACAATATTTTGAAAACTTATGGGATAGTTGGAAAGGTATCTTGGCTGCTGATATCTGATTTATTTTTATTACACTGTATCATGAATATTTTTTTTCGTTTTTTCTTCTTTTTTCTTTTTTTTTGGGTCTATACTTAATTTTTTTCCCATGTAGGCAAGTAACCACAAAATAATACATTTCAGTGTTTATTCATAATTGTGTATGTGTGTGTGTATGATTGAATGTATGTTTTGCATGTCTGTTTCTTTGAAAAAGAAAAAATTATTTAAAAAAAAATAGACTGAAGAACCTTTTAATTGTACTAAAGACATTGGTAAAAGTTTCAAGTCTCCATCTCTTATGGTTTCAGAGGAGTACCGATAACAAGCATTTTCTCTCAGAGGGCAGTCACTCTGTAAGTTCTGGGAGTTTTTTGACACAGGGTCAATTGGTATCATAACTTTGATTGAGCAAGTACATAAAGTTTAAATTGTTTGGCTAACTCTTATAACAAAAAAGTGACTCCGAGGTAAATAGAAAAGAAGAAGAAAACATAAAGAAAACACAAGGTCGTTCACCTGAAAGGTGGAAAGACCTAATAATACATAAGATTTGTTTTTAAATGAAATTCAAATCCATGCATCATAAGGTTACGATCGGTTGTTTACGTTCTTACCGCTGGAAAGTATTAAAGATTGTAGGAAAACATTTATAACATAGTCGTCTATACAACGTTACAGACATTACAAATAAACTTTAGCAACATATGTACATATACTTTCTTTATAAACTAAATATAACAAGTGTAAAAAACTATATGTCACAATAGTATACAGCATTCTAATATCAGTGTGTGCTTTAGTGAAAACCAAACTAAAACATAAGACCAAAAAGCCGCATCGATATTACTAAACAAAGTTTGTTCAATTAATAACAACTCTGACCAAAGCAATTGATCAAAACTAAGTTTCAATACACACACTTCAGGTATAAATGGTTAATAATATAACGTATAATTCTAATCACACTAACTTTAAGTTCTTAAAAAGGTATTTTATAAACTGACAAGCAACTGGAAAGAACAAAACAAACTAAAATAAAATAAACCTCACTGATGGTTTTTTTTTCAGGTGAGTAAAAATGTTATTTGCATTAAATCAAATGACATTTACTGAACATAAAGGTCTGTAACTTCGTATCACAATATCACACATCCTTTTCGTGGCGACATTTCCTCGTATTGCTTCTAAAGATTAAACCATATATCACAATCAGTATGCATGAATATTTTTTACCATATTTACAATGTATCTGCTTTCTTAATACTATTTTGTTTTACATTCAACTAAAATGCGATTGAAATAATAGGTTTTAACCAATGTGGGCAAAAATTGTGAATTTGATTTCTTTCATTTATAAAAGTTGTAGAAAATCTGACAAATTTTAGGGTTTTTTTTTTACTTTATACTATCTAAAATAATGGTGAACTAACCTTTGTTTCCACTGGTAAACCCCTCTGTCCAAAAAACACAGCACCCCTTACTGGTGTTATGTTTCCTTCCCATGGAATAATAATATTTTTCGCCGGAAATGACGTTTTAATAATGTCCTGAAGTATCGGTGACTGTGCAAACTCTCCAACAAGAATTATATGGTTAATATCTGCAAAAACATCAAACAGTTCTTTTTCTATATAATCTACAATGCGTCTTCCAGCTTCAGTAAACAGAATCTGAAATCTTTCTGATTTAATGACACATTTGTCTCCTATAAATTTAAGCTCGTCTTTACGTTCTGTTCCTAAGACAGCTTCCTGCATGCTTTCAGAACATCGTTTTTCCTCCAGCATGACGGATGATATGTTTAAATACAATTTTGAGCAGTCAAATGATGTCAGCCTGAGTTTTGTTTTTACCTCCTGTAGAAAATTATAGTATTCCATGGGGTATTTTTCAAAGAAATCTAACAACGCTTTCCTAGTGTTCAAACTAATAATCTCAATAAAATCGTTTAAAATATGGCCGTCTTTCCATATTTCAGCGTTATCCGTGTATAAAATTCCAATCATATTTTCGTTGGTGTATGTTAAAACTGATATGGCAGCATTATCCTCTGTAAATACAAGATTGTAGAAATAACTATAAAAATGTCAAATTTGTGCTTAAATGGGGTTTGGCCAGAAGACGAAGAAAACGAAAATAAATGCTATTGAAAAACTTTAAAATGAGGCATCCTGAATACAAATACATGAACAATAGTT
This sequence comes from Magallana gigas, assembly GCF_963853765.1. Classification (NCBI taxonomy): domain Eukaryota; kingdom Metazoa; phylum Mollusca; class Bivalvia; order Ostreida; family Ostreidae; genus Magallana; species Magallana gigas. The sequence goes on along the minus strand of NC_088854.1, from coordinate 1,987,445 downwards.
TACGAGGGTTTTTTTTTTATCTTTAATGATATCAAGCTGGTATATTAGTAAAATACATTATGTGTTTGTGGTAAATGAAAAGCTCGTAGGTTAGAAAACTGCTGTTCTTTAAACGTGTTTAACAATTTTACAATTAGATCCATTCATTTGTTGAATATACAACCATATGCTTACAAGTAAACATACTCACCCTCACACTCTACTACAAAGTACTTCCTATTACAAGTGTCATCATCTAAAGTTGTTACTCCTGTATGTTGTTTGTCATGGAGGCAAAATAGTAAGATAGCAGCTGCTTCTTCAACGATTTTTATATTTTCGCTCGAACAAACTGCCTGAATTAATCATTTTTTTGTTGTAAAAGATGAAAATACTTTTTTTAAAGAAAAAAATAATCATATCCAAGAATGAACTATAAGAATAAATCGAACAATCATAAATCCATGTTTTATATATTTGTTATCTTACAGAATCTTACCAGTATCTGCCCTTCTTTGTTCAAACGTTACTAATGTGTGGGGATTTCGATATTTGCTCACTTTTGAGCATGCTTTTTCACGTGAACCAACAGGACCAATGCAAAAAAAATCGATCGTCTTGACAAGTGTTTCTTTATTCAATATTAAGTTTATTAACATTCCAAAACGCAAGATAATCTATTTTGGCTTATTTTGTTAACTTATTGGATAGTTCCAGGTAAATGAAATGAAGCAAGACGATCGAAAACAATGTTCATAAGCATCAAAAAGGAAAAAAATATCTGGTAAGTTATAGCTTCAAACTGTCCTTTGCGCTAACGCGCCTTTTGCGGCTTCTAACCATTACATAATGTAAAAAAAGTAGAAATAAAAGATAAAAAAATTATTTATACACTTTAATTACCTTTAAGGCAGCCTCAGTCATGAATATCCTCGAACCTTTACATGCACAGGTCGGGATTGTCAAAACGTATTTCAGTGTTAATGGTAAACCTTGAAATACTGCTTCAGTTTTTATATGACTGATCATATAGCCCAATACAGCAGCCATTACATCTATCGACTTCATTTGTCTGCCGTTCACGGCATTAAGATTTTCTGGAAGCTAAGGTCAATGGAACACTATTTGTAATACTGTCACGTGACCCAAAACGAACCTGAAACCTCTCTGGTTGTATTTTCTTACAATTAAATCAACTTACCTATTCATCTGAACAAAAGAGATCCCAAATAAATTCGCGGAAAAGAAGATGGTTACTTTCGTTATCAAGTTTTTTGCTTTGAATTTCAGCTTCAAATCCATATGATTGAATGGCTCCCTTGTCATCAAACAATGCTACCGTTGGTGTTGTTACTGATGTAGTTTGTAACTGAGTATTTGACTTTGTATCAAACACTACATTGAACTCTTCACAATCTTTTGGTTGATTATAGTTGATCATACAAACGTTTGAAGTGTGGCTAATTCCAACTTTTATGGCAATAATAACATCCATTCTTCTCACAGGTGACCTTTTGTCTAGATTTCCTATGCTTTATATGCCATAAAACTAATTATTTGGTGGTGCTGCAATGTAAATAGTCATTTTTTGATAATTTGATTGCATAATTGAAGTCAATATATGTGATTAATTTCTTGTATTTAATAGCTTACCTGATTCACTACTCAGAGCTTTTTATATATGATATTTTTTTTTACGAAAATGTAAAGATTTCATGTAAATTGCCTAGTAACAAACATACGCGGAAAAGATCGATAAAGATTGAGCAATTTCAAGTTTAATAACAACTGCGTTCAGATTTGAAAGAAAAAAAACTAGACAATGACTCTGCTTAAATATTAGGCATTAGGATGAAAAGCATTTCAGAAGATGAACTTTGACCTTAACCTATAACTAAGATTTTTTTTAGAGGGAATAGAAAAGTATTCCACGTTCATTGCAAAAATCCTTACCTACAGAATTCTTTTTGGTCATTCTGGGTCCAAATTGGATTTTAAAGAGATTTGCTCCGACCCTCACATTTGACCTAGTGTGTTGTGATTTAAGGTCACATCATAGATTTGATCACGCCCCGACCGAAATTATCACCTCATTATATTCAAAGAATGAGTCCTTATTACTTATATCTTTATAATGTTAAACCGTCATACGACTAAATATTTAAATTTAAATAAGCAAATCCCGCTATTTCCTTAATAAGGCGTCATTTGAAGTTATGGGTTATATAGTACAAAATCAATGCATAGTGTTATCACAGGCAAATATTCTGGAAAATATAAATATACTTATGTGAATAGAAATCTTTAAACACATACATATCTACTAAATCTGATATGCAGGTCTGTATATCAAGGAATGTAAATTGTATATAGTCTAAGATTTGTAAATTTAAATCCCCTTAATGATATAACTACAAAATCACAGTTCCTGAGAAAATTTCTTCTTTTTTTTACACCAAACATGTGAACGACGAATGTAAGATACAGTGCAACATCAATATTGGATTCATAGAGTATTTATTTACCTCAGTCAAACATGAGCATTTTGCAGGTTCTTAACGCTTTTAACAAAAACATATCAAATAAACTATCGATTTTTAAAAACAAAAGTTGATAACTTCAAAGATAAAATAGTTTAAACTATGCCTTTTCAAATGTATCAAATTACCAAATGCATTTAAAGTATTAGTTAATCTTAAGCTATCCATAGGTTTTAATTATTTGAAAATACTAAATAACTTTACTGCTCTACTGTACTCTGTTCCTTTCTTACTTTAAGGGGAGCTAGATCATTGTATGATCAATATATTCACCTGCTGTAACTTATTGATTGTATAGTTTGGCACATCTTTTCAGGTCGGGGGAAATGCTGATTTCAGTGATACTTTTATGATGCATTGCACATATGTTAACAATAAATACAAAAATACGACGATTGTAACTCCGTGAAATTATTATTTGATTTATTTTGAAAAATTCTTGCAGCTGAACTAACTGGGTAATTTTCTTGTACATTCTTTGTTTTTTTGTTTTTGCTAGAAAGGATAATTAACACAACAGAGAAAAGATAAATAGACATACTTATTTTGTCAAAAATGCAAATATGTGACAAAATCTAATAAGCAATGTTGGTATTGAGCAAAGTTAAAAGGACAATAACTGGTTAACTAAGTCAAGATACAACCACGATATTTTATCAGGGCTGCGTTCAAGATCGTAGTTGCTATGTAGGGCTACGTAGTTGAACATTAAGCTAGCCTAGCCGCTACGTAGATATTCGTAGCTTAAATATTTTATGCTATGCATCAAATTCAAGATAGGCACCTTAGGTACCACTTTATAACCAACATGAAATCTATTTATGTAGTGATATTTTGTTTATCTTTTAAGTTGTAATGAATTTTAACATGACGGAGCCGATTGTATATTTCCGCTTGAAATTAACAAAATGTCGATGTAATTCGTCTTTAGTTGAATATTTTCATCTTCAATTCTGAGACCTAACGGTGCGTTCAATAGATCTAGATATCAACGACCTAGCGACTAGGCTAGCACCTACGATATTGAACGCAGCCCAATGTCTTGAATTTTATTGATCATGAATATGTTTTACTCAGATGTTTTTTGGCACAATGGAAAGCTTATTCATTCACAATTGATATGTTTTTGAAATCTGGTTGAGTATTCCATCCAATTCAATCATGAAATTAAAAAAATGTTAAGAAGTGTTTTTGATTCGATGTATCAACGATATTGTCGTTCCAAACATCACACAGTGTTTGGACTCAGTCCCACCGGGTAGTTTATGTCTATAAATATCTAGTCATAATATTTTATTAGAAATTTCAGACGAAACTATGATCTATAATTCACGACAAAGGATAAAAAAGAAAATAACACTCTATTAATATTTTAAGTGTGGTTTTTTAATTAAAATATGTCAGGTTAATTTTTTAAAAACAAAACTAGAAAATGCTTAGATTTCAGTGTGAAAGATACCATGGCAAGTTTGTTTAAAAATGTTCTTAAAGATAAAAGCAGTGGTTAGGATAATGATATGTTACATGCATACCAAGTGAATAGCTAAAGTAGTACTCTGGAGTCATTAGAATTCGTGGTGGCTTAATTTTCGTAGTATTCGTGGGTAGCCCTTCCCCATGAATTTACATCCTCAACGAAATTTTTTTTAGAAAGAGTATTCTTTCTTACTGAAACTGAAAACTAACGCACCCACGAAATTACATCCCCACAAATAAGCAAAAAACCCAACAATCCACGAAAATTGACCCCCACCAATTTAAATGATTACACAGTAGTTGAATTCAGCAATTTAACGCATTGATAAGCTAACACTGTGTTAGCAGAGTTAACCACGTTTTTACCCTTAATGCGTTTCCACTGTCTATATATGTTAAAAATAACCAACATTGCTCTTTGCCCAAAGCCGAGAAGATAAAAATGTTGACATTGTTGTGTAATACTTCATTTCAATGCATGTTATCATTGTGTTTGTCATTCAGCAAGATTCAGTTACTCCTAAAAAACAGGGATATTGGTTTTCTTCCCTAGAAGTTAATGTTTTTATCAAAATATCTGCGTTGTTAATTTATTTTTGATCTCACAATATCTTTATTTTTTAAAATTTTTATTGCAAAATTTCTGTAAAACTGTCATAAAATCCTTTGGATTTGTAAATCAATAGGATTTGAAGACCGGGCGACATGTTTCAAAAGTATCTGTCATTACTTATTAGGGAGATGACGGAATGAAGAGACACATGTATATCAGGTTCTACCTGATCCAATTTTACCAACAGAATAATTTCACTTTGACGAAATGAAATTCTTCGACGATCTTTACAAATCATGTGATAGAAGTTATCGATTTTTAAAACGAAATTTGATAATTTAAAAAAGTTTATAAGTCAAAGTAGTTCAAATATTTTTTTACTCAACAAAAAAACCAACTGTATTTCAAGTGTTAGTTAATCTTAAGCTATCCATAGTTTCTAATACAATAAAAATACTAAACTATATATTGATCTACCTTCCTCTGCTTCTTTCCGGGGATCACTATATCACTGTGTAATAAACCTCCACCGACTGTCAATAATTGATAATCTTAGGCACTAGTAAGGCATGTCGTGAGAAATCACCAGACAACTTTAGGAAGATAATACCTTTCTGAAATTACATGTCTTACAACTGTTTGGATTTAGTAAAATGGCTGCTCAATACGTATATCACATAGACAGCTTTACGAAATGACTCGTTTATAAAATCTAAATCTATACATTTTAAAATTATATTCAATATTAATTGAAACAAAATTAGAATTATCAAATAATATATTTAATAATAAACCTTAATATCTGAATTGTCACCTGATCACATTTAAAGGTAAAATGTGAGAATTAAATCAAAATATCAACTTGTACATTTTCTTTTAAATACTGCAAACATTTCATTACAAATATCGTAAATAAGGTTTCAGCTGTTCCAGTTATGTCATTCAAGTTATAATTAATGGAAGATACAAGAGTCACAAGAAAAAAACTTTGAATCTAGAAATTTCTGAGAGATATATATATTGTATGGATTATTCTCCTTTGGTGATAAAAACTGTATCTTATTGTGCAGACAATTAGCATTCCATACCATTGTTACAGTTTAAGCATATCCGTCGAAAAGGTGTAAACAATAATAAAAGCAGTTTTACATAAAAGCTGGCGAAATTGTGATTTTCACCAAATATGAGGATTCGTTTGAACACTGTTTGAGAATGTTTTAAGTGTCTAATAGACAATGCGCAGCAAATGCAAAATCTAAAGTGTATTGTTTATTCTTGAAATTTCTCTAAAAAGATATAGGTAAATATTTAATGAAAATATGCACTGCTATCCTTTCAAATCACGTTTTCATTCTAGGTAATTGTTCAATGTCGCAACATGCAACAGCATACTGGAAAGGGTCAGCAGAATTAGACAGAGAGCACTGATTGCTGAAATACTCATGAAAGGCTCAGGACCTGAAAAAGAAAACTCTCATTTATAACATTTTAGATGAAACTTAGCGTCAAATATATTAGCATTTATTGACAAAAAACCACTTTCTTTTTATGAAAATATATGTTTACGATACGATAAAGCCTTGTTGCTTCTATGATATATATTTTTTTGTCTTGGTTATTGTATCCTAGAAAATGTTATATGTATCTTCTACAGTTTTGCTGTTGCTATAAAACAGAATTTGATTGATTACATAATCTAAAATTTTAATAGATGTATTGTACATGTATGATAAAGGGTATTGATAATTTTAAATGACATGTACTTATGAACAACTTAACTGTCATACCACATCTAAAAGTTTTGTTTGCGATAACGTCATGTGCAATCATAAAAATGTTATCTTTTAACGTTAAAAGAATTGTTTTGTGATATTTGTCTTTAATAAACTCTGTTTTTTCCTGAATTGGTAGTATTTCAACTACTTATTTAAGTTTATATGTAAGTAGAACCGCCTAAAATTTGATCTTTAAATATGAATATTTATTCCTGATATAGATGATAGAAGTCAAATTAAAGGCAGAATTGGATTTGTATGTTAACATAAAGACACAAATGTACCATTAACCTAATAAGAAAAGTTCACTTACAATACAAGGACATTTGTTGTCTTGCTTCGTCTATTAGATCTATTAAAGTCCCACCATTAAAATCACAGTGCTTTGCGGCGTTGTTTAGACATTCAAAATAGTTTTGTGAAGACCTGAAAATATAATTAAAAACTGTGACTCAAAACTGAGAACTTCAAAGATAGCCATACCTGTGCCCTAATAAGTTAATATAGATTAGTGCAATGGGGTAGAGGTTAGAGTATTTGTGGAAGAAAGGTTATTGGTTGTTTTGATACTTCCATTGTTTACCACAACAATTAAAACTTCTTACCTGCAAACTATCTCTTTGTCAAGGGAAACTTGAATATTATTAACACAAGCATATAATTCATTTGTGCATCTTTGGTTATATTGTGCCGAAAGGTATACATTGCCTGCAGAAGAAGCGAAGTTATGTTTAACTCAATTGGTTTATTACTGACCATCTACAGCACTATGTCGGGTTGTTAAAATTCATAGATGGTGACTATAGCAGCTTTATTTATTTTCGCGTACTTTGGATAACAAATGTTTTAGGTGTTTTGTCAAGGGCACAAATGCTTTAAGGTTAAATTAAAAAAAATGTTAATTGAAAAATAATGTAATGAAAATGAAGTTAAAGCAGCCATGTTGCCTTCTATGATTTGCTTCTTCCTGTGTACAGAAATATTGACAAAACTCACGCAACGCGTTTTATCCAATGACGAAGTGACATTTTAGTTCACTGTAAGACGGTTTACCAGTTTATCACTTAATATACGGGTGCTTTTTGTATTACTTCAATTACACCAGGGACCTTTGTTTTTTATGAATAACGATTAAAAGGGAAATGTTTTCCAAAAATCGAACTTTTTTATCAGTCTTCTTTTAGGAAGAATGCATGTTAAATTTAATATCTCTAAGAACTATAGTATGAAAAAATTCCCCAAAATACATTTTAAAGTATCGACTTTTGAATTCTAGCTTTTAAAACAATCAATTCGGTCATATGTTTGAAATTAATTTTCCAAGAAGACAACTATTTTGTACATATTTTTATACCAAATGTGTACAAAGTAGTTGTCTTCTTGGAAAACCCAATTTCATGCAAATAATTTTCCAAAAAAATAAAAATATAGAACGGACTGGCGATGGATATCTGGTATTTAGATAAGCTCACATGAAACTCGGTTCAGATGGAATAAAATAAGATATAGTATTTACTGTCGACTCATAAATAAATCATGAAATGTTAAGCTATATCCTTAGAAATATTGAAATCAAAAGAATAGAAAGCCCGTTTTGTATCGATATGTTATATCAAGGAAGTGTGTATGAATGATCCTTACCTTTGAGGCCTAAGACTATCATAAACACCAAGAGGGTGGCAGCAGTAAAAACCTTATCTAAACCAGACATTTCTTAAAGTTTAGTTCGTGTTGCCTGGCGAATGCTACTAAATATAAACTCCCTTACTGGTATCTCAATTTTTTTTTCGTAAAAACATTGTTAAGATTGGTTACATCCCCATGCTAATCAAATGGACAGAATTATCCAATGCGATTACATGCCAAAGAATTTGTGAAGAAATTTGGACGGGAAACAACATCTGTTTTCTAATTAAGGAAAGCATCTTCTAATACATATTATACAGAGAAATACTCAAATGTTTGCACAAGCAAATAAACAATGTTACCAAGTGTTGAAATGTCTACAATACAGCAACATTGAAAATGGATTAACATCATATTAAATGAACACATTCTAAGCTCCAAGACCTAATGACTTATTCTAATTTCATTTCAACAGGAAACCCTTTTTTAAGTTTTGTTGTTGAAACAATTTGAATTAATATTCTTGCTGTACAGTTATTTTGATTAACATAAACTTGCTTTAATTTCCTTTACTAATGTTAAGCCAAATTTTTATTAAAAAATAAACTATGTAAATCATTGTTAAACGTATTAAAACAATGTAGAAATTACCAAATTTACACAATGGAGATGAAGTAATGTATCTATAGTCCATATTTTTCTTCAAGAAATCAATCATTCGTTTGCCGTAGTAGAAAAAATACACCAGCGTAGATATTTCCTCTTTGGCTTAACGTAGCTCGCGGGTTTGCTGATGTCACAATAGGATTCGACGTAAAGAGTTGACCGTCATAACAAACTCATACAATTCTTTTAGAAATAACAAATGATCTTTAGAAACATAAAATGAAATATTTTAAAAAGCTAAATTGCAGTTTATAGAAAACATTTATAATTATCAAGTGCTAAAAATTTAAAGATGACATACATTGTCGCATTGAGTTCTATAAGGTATGAGTGTGCGTTGGAACTCTTTAATTTGTTGTTTAGACAAGTACATTGTAAATAAATTGAACCGTATGCATTAACTTCGCTCGTTTCACAATTATGAATTCTGTATTTTCAAATACCGATCTAACTATTAAAATCATTTTGGCTTTAGCTAGTTATCGTAATTATGCGATTACAAACTTTTTTATATGTCAATACGTGTATGGTAATTATTTTTGCATTGAATGCATGACTGATTCATTGAAAGGATAAGTAGCCATGTTTCTTCTCTTCACAACCTTACATTAATTTCCTTCATGCATTCGAAAACATTCATAATAATGTTAATTAGATTTGCATGTTCTAATATGTGTAAATCAGCTAGTCTGGTCAACCAGCGCATTTTCATATTTGGTTCTCAGACGAAAGAAATTGATAACGTCGGGCTAACGTCGTGATAAGAATATAGGATTTTGTGAAATCTTTTAAATCTTTAAAGTTGTTTTACGAAAAATTGGCCGAGAACACATATTGATTTTTTTCTATGAATTGATTCAAAATAATCTCTTCTGTTATTGTGTTGAGTAAAATTAAGTTCGTCCAGATCGTTTAAAAGTTTGAAGCATAGTTTTGAAATGCGGTTTTCGACTAAGATATGCATTTTACTATATATTTTATTGAAATGGCGTTGCTTGATTTTATCAGCGACACTGTGTTTGAATCACGATAAAATTATTACTACGCAGACGAATCTCAAATAAATTTTAGAAATAAATCATTGAAACCTATCGATCACGCGGACAAATTTTCAGGGTAGGTTTTCTCGCAAGCAGTAAACCCGCGAGCTACCTTAAGCATTCCAAGTGTGTCTAAAATTGTCTAAATTTTATCTGCATTATTACACTCCCTCGGTATTGTCGCAATCAGTCTTAGATAACCTTTACGAAGGTGATAAAGATTCACACAAAACTGCAGATACCAGCTTTCGTGTGAATCATTAAATCATGTTTTGAGAGAAGGATGTTTACTCCTCCATGGCACCTGATTGTCGACGGACTTTTCGGTTATACCGATTACGACAAAGAGCACAGGGCGGGTGTGACCGATCAGCAGAGGATGCTCACTCATCAATGGCACATGATCCTACCTCTTAGAGGTCCTTGTTTGCTCTGCTCCTGTTTTATATTTTTCTTTGGAACTTTTGATTTTGAACACTGTTTGTTATCACCACATGTCAATCATAGAAAACATTCAGATGTATTATACTTAAACTAAATTGGATGAACAATGACACCCTTCTTTTTCTTTGTATTTTTGAAGTAAACTTTGTCTCTAGATTTCATTGATATGCTTCTAAAATGTTCTTGATACATCTATACTACTATATTAAAATAATAGATTCGAATTTTTTAGCTTTAATACCGAGAAATCGGATAAGTACTGTCTTTTGTTTTATATATTTTAAACATTATTGGTACTTGAAGATTACCAATTTGTTTTTATTTTTTCTCAATCAAGCTTCGCTAATTAATAATCAACGAAAATTCCTTTAAAAAATCCGGAAATCATCTGAATTTTTTGGATTTTACAATCTTGCGCATGCGCATTACATTCACGCTAATCTTTTATTTCTACAATATCACATTTGCATGGATAAACTCAGAAACGATAATACAAATACACGTAAATCATTGAAAATTTGTCATATATTCTATTTATCAAAGGAAATACGGGAGATAACTCAAACTCAGTGCATTTAATATGAAAAACCACGAGAGTTCCAATGTCAGCATGGTGTGTAAATTCGAAGCGAGCAAAACGTTGGTGAAAAAAGTGTTTACACTGTAATTCTTCATTAATGTGAATTAAAGATTTGATTAAAGGTACATGTATCTACAACCTCAAAATGGTTTGTTATGAATAATTTAACTGTTATTTTCAATATAGCTTCATTAATTTAATCCAAAATCGTTTTAGAGCAATCCTGTAATTTTTTGCTACATTACGGGGTATCAGGAGAAAACGTAACCAATCTCTAGGGTACGTTTTCTCCAGGAGAAAACGTAACCGGGTACGTTTCTAACTCAATGAAAATCATACTTATACTACTTAATAGTTTTTAATACTTTTTTATACTATTTTGCATAATAGATAAAAATAGAAATTAGATATAGAATTTTATAGATATATGAATTAATTACTTTATAATTTTAAAGGGGTTGGGCATATTAAATAATTTTCAAATGCTACTTTATTGCATAGATGTATAGAAATATATTCATGTTATGAATAATATCTTTATAATAATTGTAGCAACTTTTATGTTAGTACGAAATAATGACCTGCCATAAAGTGTTATCAGTCTACTTCTTCTAATTATCCATTTATCGGTAGCCTTACCGATTTAAGTTTCTCTATGCGAGATCTCCTGATTTTAATTATAGTGATAATAAATTTAATACCTCAGCAGTTATTATTATGTAATAATATGTATTGCCTCCCGGCCCAGATGTTCATTGTATATTTTATTTTGTTTCATTTAAGAATATCTATGAAAACCATTATATATTATTTTCATAGGGTACGTTTTCTCTTGGAGAAAACGTGCCCGGGTAAATTGGGTACGTTTTCTCCTGGGTACGTATTCTCCAGCATTCCGGCCATTACGGGTATATGGGAGGCATTTTAACTGTTGTGAAGGTCTGTCCCGAGACACAGTTATTCTAACTAAGCAGAGTGTAGTGAAATTAATAGCATTATTGTAGGCTTAAAGCTTGGTTATGTAAATGTCAACAAAACGGTGTGTCGATGATCGATTTCGTAAATTTCCGATATCATATGCAATGTCAACCCGTGCACGCACGGGTCAAAGTCTAGTTCACATTAAAAATTGTGGGTATGCATCCCTTCGCTTTGTCAATTTTTATCTTGTAGGTTACCCACTTTGACAGAACTCCTTTCTATCACAAACAGATAAGATATTACATTTGTTATAATCTCCTTAAGGAGCATAGCTTAAATGACTGGATTTACGGGAAAATTCGAGGGTACTCGGTATACCCCACTCAACGTTATCATCCGGGTACTTTTATGCTGTTTGCATTGAAAAATCTAGCTGTGAAGGTGCACATTTCTATATTTTTATATTTTTCGTAATTATTATATAATCAACACTACTCGATATTTTATCTATTATTTTACATGTTTAGCTAAAATATCGAATATTATTCATTATATCATAATTACATAACATATAAAAATATAGAAATGTGCACGTCACATATCCCCGTCAACTATTAATTTCCAGTGGCATTCTTAAACTTGACAAGGTTGAGGGGCTTTTAAATGTACGTTTTTGTTTTGTTTTTAAATCTAGCCAATAAATTTTGCTTTGAGTCTACAGAACATATGATTATCAAATAATTTAAATACGTGTTTTATACATCCAACAATGGATTTTTCCTCACAAAAAACGACTTTTTTCATACCAAGTCCAAGTTGTTGCGTCTTATATCCATGAGACATTTGCTAATGTATTCGGAATAAATTTGTTATAACTGCAAATTATGGTTGTTATAAGAAAAAACACTGTTAAACCTACGTCACAATGAAAATCTGGGTTACCTGCCTAGAAATAGCATTTTAGTGTCTAGAAAATATCTTATCAACAATCTGATATGAGTTTCTATTTTCACCTTCAGACAGGATATTTAAGAGGCTGGGGGTTGTAACAACAATAAGGGACAATTATCACGTGACTTGTTGATGGTATGACTTTTATCATAGAATGTATAGTAATAGAAAACACATAGAAAATTGCAGAGTCAATATGTTTAATTCGTATAAATATTATGGATACAATATAGGCGATATTTCTCTTTTGATCTGCGCGTTCCTCTCTCCATAACAAAAAAATCGAAAAAAAATTCTTTATTTCCTTCTCATTTGACGAGCAGTCATGTTCTGTTTAATTGATTTTAGAAAAAAAAAACTAATTTAGGTAATATAATCTGCAGGATTTGAATGCTAATTAATTTTCATCATGAACATAATAGAAAAACGTGATATTTAACATTGAAATGTCGGTCAAGCAGAAAGTTAGCTGTATAGAAATAAGAAAATAAAAACGTGGTAAATTGAGCTCACGTCTTGTCTTAGTTTTTTATTAAAAAAATGAAACGAGTTGATGAGCTAAAATCTCTACGTTAACACAAAATTGATGACATCAACAAAATATGAAGCATTAATATCGGACATTGATAAAAAAAAAAGTGTAAATTATAAGGGACTAAATTTTTCAAATGTCAATGTCTTCATTTGTAAGCCATAGTTCTGCCTTTATCTGGGTAAACTCCTCCAGATAAATGTTCAAGAATTGTTTTTAATCGATATGAAGCTGAAGCAGACTTGTACGAATTCGTTAACTTAATTTTTATTTCCTGTATATTTTTGAAAAGGTAAAAACAAGTACATGAACGTGTTTCAGCCAAAATAAGCGTTAAGCGTTCGTTATTATCATGACAAACTTTGAACGGGCAAACGGTTACCTGAATTTACTGATACTTTTTATCTAAATACGGTATTCAAATAGATGTAAATGACACCACTGATTAACACGTGCCAAATTTAAAGGCAAGTAAACACTAAGTTAGGATGATAACTAAAATCAAATGGTATTCACCATATCCCAACGGAAATATAACATAGGCCTATAGTATATTTAAGAACTGAATAAAATCGTGAACGCTGTATTTTAAAACACTTTAAACAGACCGCTGGTTTTATCACAAAATAATGGTCTTAAAGAAAACCTTAAAATATTTTTATTAAAATCAAGATAGTATATTCTATGTAAAAGCATTGAATAATATACGTTGATTCTTTGCAAAGGATTCATAAGATTGCACTATTTCAGATACAATGTTGTTTCAATCAATTGATTCGTCCCGTGGACGAAACATCATCAGTTTCCACCATGTTTTCGACCAAATAGTTCAACACGTGCAGTTTCCCATTCATTGATTCCCCAATCCACACCTTTCCTTCTTCGTCCATATCAACTGCCCCTGGTCTTTTAATTTTTGGGCCAGTCGTCAGAAATCCTAAAAATTGGCCATATTTATCCAGCAGGTGAATCTCGTGGTTAACGTTGTCTGTGATCACTATGTTACACAAATGGTCGATGGCCAAACTATAAGGTCGGAAAGATTTTTCGTTTTGGCCCCGGTACGAGAACTGAAAGACCCCAAACTGGTCAACAACAATAACGGCATGCAGTCCATGATCTGCGACACAGACGTCACCATTTCTATTGCAGCACACAAAGCAAGGTTCCTTGTACAGTGGTTTGTCACCATTGTGCTCGATTTCCTGAACCTTTTTCATATTTTTGTCGTAGCGCTCGATAAAAGAACGTTGTTGACTGTATACACAGACAAGTAGGTGACCAAATGAGTTGAACGCTAGTCCTCGTGGTTCAACTTTCAAAAAATATAAAACTGTCGTTATTTCGTTTGAGTCCAAACATTCAATTTTCTTTATAGTTTTGTCTCTTCTAGCACTGTAAAAAATCTCCCGAGAAGACGATAAAGCGATGTATGGGCTTATGCATGATACTCTGTATGTTTGGATACGGCTCTCATCTGTCATATTAGCATCCCACAAGTGTACTCGTTTTTCTGCCCCGCTCGTTAAAACTCTACTGGAATCGACACAAGCAATATCAAAGAAACCTTTCGTCGGAGAGTTACTCTTCAAAGCCTTCAAAGCAGCAGTATGCTGTTGTATATTTTTCTGAGTTCTTTCAAAATTATTGGATTTGATATCAAAGTGAGTAATGGAGTCTTCTGTACCTTGATGAATAACTTCGCCCATGAAGTGGGGAAAATTTTCATGGACTAGCAAATTTGGTTTGAATACTGGTTTTTCCAGTCAAGTGATTTCGGGATAAGAGTGAAAAGAAGCAATTTTTGATTCAAATTTACACAATCTTGACTTGTCATTTGAGATCAGTAAATCTGTATTTTGTTGTATCACGCTTTCCAAATTGTCCATCTTTTTTTCAAACACATTCTGAAGTTGTTCGATATGGGCCATTTGTGTCCTTTGTTTTACTTCGAGGACATTTGCTAAATATAGTGCTGCACTTTTTACTTGTTCAAGTAAAAGACGTTCACACGTGTCAAGAAGTTCTTTGGCTGTTTTATAGGCGTGCGGAATCTCCATTTTCTGCTTTGAAATGAATTCTAGTACCTTTTCATAGAAGGGCTTTATTTCTTTTTTCATCTGTTCGTTTTCTAGGATTATCTTTTCTTTAAACACATCAAAAAATGATTCAACGTTGTAATGTTCATACCGACCATCGTTTTCGAAACAAATGAGATTCTTGCAATCTCTACAGTACCACCTTAATGAATAACTCATACGCTGCACGTCCATTTCTGCATGAAAATGGCTCAAGCAAAAGTTTGCAAAACATAATCTACACGTCTGGGCAGAGCTTTGTCCACAAACACCACAATATAAATTCGGTCCCTGTGCCTCGTTTGTTGACTGGTCCTCCATTACTACAGAAAAAACGATGATCAATTTATAACACGAAAGGATGAACTAAATAACTGATACGATAAATGTTTAATATATATAATGCTTATCAGCCTTATTACATTTACTTTTAGTTTACCTAATAATATGGTATCAGTGAGATAGATTTAGGGAGTATAAGATAAACCCATGTGATTCATTTCTCATAACCGAAGTCGACAGAACACTTTTTGTTGCTACAACAGACTCTGAGTAATCAGAAGTACTTGCAATGTATTCACGTCAGAAACAGGAAACCCAGCTGATTCTGAACAGAGTTACTGTACTGAAACATCATCTAATGCGCCCATCACCAAAGAAGACATAAATAAGATATCGAAAGAACTAAACACGACCAAATCACTTGGCCCGGACCAAGTACATTCGAAAGTGTTGTTTGAATTGGCAGATGTTATTGATGCCCCACTTTGCCTGATTTTCAACGAAAGTTTTGGCAGCGGAATTGTGCCACATTAATGGACTAGTTAGTCTCACCAGTGTTCTATGTATGGTTATGGAGAAACTAATCCGGAAGAAGATAGTAGAACACATGACCACTCAAAATTTATTTAGTGACAAACAGTTTGGATTTATTGGCGGCAGATCCACCTCACTACAATTTTTAAAGGTTTTTGACAGATGTACACAAATCCTAGATAAAGGAGAGACAGTTCATTCCATCTATGTGGACTTTATGAAAGCATTTGATAAAGGCGCCTTCTGTTGAAACTAAAGCAATATAGTAATATGTTTTACGGTGTGACCGTTGGGGCGAGCGCAGAAGGAACCACACATCTGTCATCATTGTTAAATGCAACCCGTGAACTTGCCCTAAGCAAAATACTTTGGCTTTTTCTCAAAAACTTTTACCACCGCAAGGAACCCGAAGTTATCAAACTTTTATTCCAATGGTCCCTTCCTAGGCTTAAACACTTAAACAAACTACCACTGAGCATTAATAAAATGTTAAACAGACTTATTAAAATATTTTGATAAACACAAAGTCGTTTGGTTTTTTTATGTAAATAAAACTATGTTTTAGCATTCCTTTACCTTTTAATAATGATCATTAAAATTAGTAAACAATAAATTGTGTGTCCATGTTATTTCTCATTTTGTTCCTTGTTGTTACCTGTGTTTTAATTATTTTCCTCTGTGACATCAATTTTGTTTTTAATTTTTTAAATTTTTGTACGCTATGTAAGCGTTGGAGACATTTGCCCTCACCCTTTTTTAGTGCGTGATATCCAATATTATTGAAAGGTTTGACCACATGTGCAACTATATCAAATACATGTAGATATTTTAACAGGTTAATTTTTTTCTTTTATTTATTCTGATGATTACAAAATGACGTGGCTGCACATAGGTCTAATAATGATTGGACTTTTCTTTTTTAATAATTTTTTGTCACCTACCTAACATATGCATATATGGTTGAATCAATATGACAGTAAATTTTACATGGAACTTGCATGTGTATTTACTAAGCAAAAAAATTATCAAAACAAAACTAATCAGCCAAGAGTCACCGTTAACTCTTCCTAAACGTTACATCCAGTACAGATGCTTCATCCACCTATAAATATATCGCTGGAAATGAAAACGCGAGATCACTGTGACGTCATACTTAACTTTCTTTTGCGCTCGACAGTTTTCGTAAATTGTCGGACAAATTCGGGGAAGGAAATGACGTCATATATCAGCAAAAGTTCAGATAGGTAGTTTTTTTACGTAAGCATATGTATTGTTTACTTTAATGTTTTTGAAAGGATTTTTTATTGTTAAATGAAAATGATGTATGCGATTTAGGGGTAAGAATTTTCCGTAGAAACGCTTCCTGTTCCACCATGTTGCTATGCACCGCAAAGGATTATTGGGATATGTAAAACTTTTTCATGCGGGTCAACAAAATTTTCTTTGAACAATGTGCAGATTTCAACTCGAATTTCCTCCGTTCGTACACGTTGTCTATGGAGCTCGCTGCGCTCGCTATAAGCTTATTGACATGCCGTTGGATTGTGAGCTTCCTGGGTGAAATGAAACAGCGAGTACACATTCATGGAAACTACTCGAAATGGCACAAAGTCACAAGTGGGATTCCGCAGGGCTCCGTCCTAGATCCTATCTTGTTCGTCATTTTATCAATGACTTACCTGAATGTGTAAAATCAGAAGTGTTTTTCTTTGCTGATGACACCAAACTGATTAGTGACATTAGAACTGCAAACGACGTTGAAACCTTACAACATGACTTAAACAATCTTTTTGACTGGAGCGTTGAATGGATTTACGGTTCCACACAGACAAATGCAAGGTGCTGAAGGTTCACAACAAGTGTAAAGAAAAAGACAACACCAGATACATCATGAAGAAGTATGATGGAACCACAACAACTCTACAATTAGTGGAATCAGAAAAGGATATTGGGGTCAACATTGATAGTCACTTATGTTTTGATAAGCATATTCAAACACAGATTAATAAGGCAAATCAAATAGTTGGCATTATCCGAGGAACATTTTGCTCACTAGGTTATAAATCATTCTGTTTATTATAAAAGTCATTAGTGCGACCTCATCTAGAATATGCGAACAGTGTATGGAACCCCTATAAATGTAAAGACATTGAATCTATAGAGAATGTACAAAGAAGAGCCACAAAAATGCTACTATTCCTGCTAGAGAAAAGTTATCAGAAAAGACTGGAAATACTGAAATTACCAACACTTAAATTTAGACGCTTACGTAGATATGATAGAAGCATATAAAATAATAGCTGGAATCTACGATGAAAGAACAACAAAGGAATGTTTATCTTGAATACAAGTAACACCAAGGGACATAATACGAAAGTGGCAAACAGAGATGTAAACTAGACGTTCGGAAATACTTATTAACAAACCGGATAGCTGACACATGGAACAGCCTTCCTGAGCATGTTGTATCTGCCACCAAAGTCAAAACATTCGAAAACAGACTAGACAGATACTGGAAAAACCATCCAATCAAATATGACTACACTGTTGATTATGGAACATTTAGAGGAAATGACCAGGCTATCACGTTGTCTGATAATCATGAGACTACAGAGATGAACATAGAGAAACTGCAGCTCCTGCATTCATAATGAACGTAGGTAAACGTAGGTAGGTAAACGATGTAAGTCAAAATTATCACCGAATCCAACATTATTTTTATGAACATTAATTAGTCATTCTTCGTGAAATTTAAAAGAAATATTTGCATTACTGATTTATCTGTTGTTTACAGCAAAAAGTTGAACATTTTGTTAAAACATCGCACTATTATTCAATCTTACGATATAAACAAATAAATAAACCATATATACAGAGATTAAAACAATTTTTTTAATGACAAATATATATCATCAATATTTACACCCTTTTGACAATACTGCTCATAAGGCCTGATGTAAAATTTTTAAAAAAAATATGACAAAACTGGAAATCATAAGTTTAACTAATGACAATACCAGATAATATTTTGTTACCATGTGAACAAAGGTACATCTGAAGAACACTTCCACTTTTGGTGAGGCATTCGTTAAACAACGTTCTGTCAATGTACATGTATACCTGTTCACTATTTAGATGTGAACTATAAGAAGAGAATTCTCGTTGGTGTTATGTTCGTGAGTTTTGCTTGAATGGTGATTTCTGGCTGTCCATTATATAGTGCTTTTAGTTTTTCAAACTGTCGTGGTTTTGCATAAAGTGTTTACTATTGTTCAAAGGAATATGTAAAACAATGATGCAACATTGTATAATACAAGGGCATTGATTTTCAAATAAATCTATTCCAACGGTGTGGACATGTCATTTTGGACATACAAGTAAAAGTACAAATCAATACAAAGAGTTTATTCCTCTGAACTGGACTTTTTGTCTTCATGTTTAAATTTAATATATAGTCTATTATCCATCATTCTTTGAAAAATTTTAAGGTTTATATTGTAATTTTCTAATGGAATGCTTTAAAAATCGGGACATTACTTTTCATTATTAATGGCTATTTGCAGCTTCTGCAGTATTATGTTAAGAAGTGCACAGGTCGAGTTGTCTGGTTTTGTTTTACATAGTGTATGTAGCGTTTTTATGACCAATGTGAGGTAAACAAAGCACGCCATCACAGTCGACTCAAACACGCACAAACTTCTTTATAGTTATTAATTACGTCGTTTGCAATACAGTTCTTATAAAATTACATCTGTAACAAGCCCTTAATTTTGACATGTGACTCCTTATGTCACCTACCTATGGAGTGACCTATCCGACGAACTTTTTTAGAGTACATATCTGACAGTTTTTACAAACCCCGTTTTTAATCAAATAATAACCCAAATTAATCAAACATGTATGATAACCGGAATATTAGCAATGATTTATCATTTGATATATATATACTGAGAGATAAAGAGATGTGATTTCAATAAGGATGTATGAAAAACGATCTTCCATTGGACAGATCATTGCTTCGACACGAATCATGAAGGTTCTCGCGATAGTACAAAGTTTATAAATACACGTGTCATTAAACATGGTGTTTTCAGACCTTGCATTTAGTATTTTAATGAACTGCAAGTTTCGACCTATCGAACAATATTTTTAGAAACGTAAATCCCGAAGAGATAAATGGCATTTTATTTAACAATGTTATATGACAATAAACATACACATACTTCTGATTATATCCATATATCTATCTATCTATGTTCAATGTCAATATACTCTCATAAAGTTTACCTATTTACCATTGACCAATATATAAATGTGATGATTGTTTTATTCTTATACATATAAATTTTTAATCTTGAATATTGAGATTTAAAGTAAGAATCACTGCGTATCAATGCATTGATTATAATGCATTGATACAGTATCATTATGAAAATGACATTGTCAATCGGAATTAAATGTTAGAAGGAATACTGCTGCTACAGCTAACAACTGTGGGTGCATCCATGTAACAAGTGTTTTGTCGCATGATCTTTGTTTATTGATGGAATGTTTAAACTTATGAGAGATTTGATTGGTAGGGACTGAAATTAGATAAACAGTTATATGGTTCTGAAATATATTAACTCTGATCAAAATTTAAGCAGAAAACAAAAATCCTTTGCAAGGTTCTGTTTTGTAGACAACTCTTATAAAGATGACGTGATATATAACTCCATTTTTTTCACTGAGATTATTTAGATAGCTACGATATATCATATGAAAATGGATGTCTCAAAGTTGACCTGACGTAACAAAGGTTGGTTCGGTTAATGATTTATCAATGGATACTTCCAATTTAATTTGACCTGGGCAGGCGTCAAGGGTATACCAAGAACAATTAAATGAAAATTTGCGGTCATTATAGTGATACCATCCGACAATGTTTCCTCAATCATGTAGTTTTCTACATTTTTCATTTCAATTTATAAAACATTAATATATATATATATATATATATATATATATATATATATATATATATATATATATATATATATATATATATATATAGAGAGAGAGAGAGAGAGAGAGAGAGAGAATTGAAATGAAATAAATATCTAAAATAAAATCATGATTTGATCAAACTGCGAACGCTTTTGCCATTCATATATATAGAAATGAAATGAAATAAATATATCTAAAATAAAATCATGATTTGATCAAACTGCGAACGCATTAGCCATTCATAGCACTTTGGGTAGTTATAACTACAGGCACGTAGCATCAGGGGGGGCCAGGGGGGGCCTGGCCCCCCACTTTTTTTCGCAGCAACAAATTTTTTAAAATTTACACATTAAAAAATGAATTATAATGGAGTTGGCCCCCCCACTTTTTTGGAAGTTACTAAAAAATTGATATGAAAATTAGGAAATGAGTAGTCAAATGGAAGGTACCCCCCCCCCCCCCCCCCACGGATTAGGAATTTCATGATTTGGAAGGAAAAATTTTTTTGGTAGGGAAGATTTTTTTTTTTGGAAGTATAGTTGAGTCCCCCCCCCCCCCCCCCCAGGGATTGGGATTTTGAAGATTTTTGGAAACTTTAAATTAATTTTTTTCTTTTTCTTTTTTTTTTTTGCTTGTCAAAATTTTTTGGATGGGTCTGGCCCCCCCACTTTCAAAAACGATGCTACGTGCCTGAACTATAACTTCCTGAAGAGCCAAAAATTGTAAAAACGTTTGCGACTGCAAAAAAATTTAATTAAGTCGCCCATAGAACAACTCATGCAGTTATATAACATAGAAAACAGTATAGTTAGATGATAATTTGAATTAAGGCTGGAATGTTGGACGAAAAGCAATTAGAAAGTGGGAAAACGGACTAACAAGACTACACCCAGTTTAAACAAACAAATAGGCAGAAAAAGGGGTGGATTTAAAACAGCTTCACAATTTTTAGTCCCAGATCAACGAGCAGACGTCAGCCTAGTTAGTCTACTTTAGATACTTAATCACGGCCAAATCTCTACCAGTCGAAAGCCCCATCCAAAGCTTCCCTTCTCCGTCGATAGCTACGACCCCTGGTCTTATCATATCGTGTTTCGTCATCAGAAATTTCAAAAACTGTCCATATTTATCCAGCAGGTGAATCTCGTGGTTAACGTTGTCTGTAATCACAATGTTACACAAATGGTCGGTGGCCAAACTATAAGGTCGGAAAGACTTTTCGTTCTGGCCCCGGTACGAGAACTGGAAGACCCCAAACTGGTCAACAACAATGATGGCATGTAATCCATGGTCTGCTACACAGACGTTGCCATTCTTATTGCAACACACAAAGCAAGGTTCCTTGTACAGTGGTTTGTCACCATTGTGCTCGATTTCCTGGACCAGTTTTTGATCGTTAACGAATTGCGCTATGAATGAACGTTTCTTGCTGTACAGACAGACCAACAAGTGGTCAGAGGGAGTAAATGTTATCCCTCGTGGTTCTGAATCATTAAAGTCTAGAACGGTGCTCACTAGGTGGCCGGATATGTTCCCAAATTTCTTAATCGATCTTCTCCTTGTATCGGTAAAATAGATAGAACCTATCGGAGAAATGGCTATGTAGTGACTCCTGCATTCCATTTTATTAGTCTGAACATGATGGAGTTCGTGCGATGTAAATTGAAATCTTTTGAGCTGTTTATCTTTCCCAACAGATATAGCTTCATTAGACTGTACGCATGTTATGTCCAGTATTTCTAAATTGGAACCGACAGACTTTTGCAAAACGCTAGGGTTTTTCAAAAGATGGCTTTTTGACAACTGAAATTGGCTTCTTTTTAAAGAAAGAGGAACGTCTGTCCTTGATGGATATTCAATATTACCAGCGAGTTGTATAATTGTTTCATATTTGGGTATGTTCGGTTGGAACACTGGCAATTCGAATTCAGATAAGTCAGGATAAGTATGAAAGTACGCAAGAGAGGATTCATAAGACGTCAACAGATCAAACGATTCATTCTTCTGTAGCAACTGTGAATTTTCTTCTAATGTCTTTTCTATTTCATCTATCCTTTGTTGATAGAATTTCAAATAGTCCTGAACATGTCCGAACTGTTCTTTTTCATTGGCTTCCAGAATTTCTGTATAATGTTTTACTGCGCAATTCACCTGTTCGTGCATTTTACGTCCAAATTCGCTTACATTTTCTC
The DNA here is from genome assembly GCF_963853765.1 of Magallana gigas. NCBI lineage: Eukaryota > Metazoa > Mollusca > Bivalvia > Ostreida > Ostreidae > Magallana > Magallana gigas. Next base: position 1,964,290 of record NC_088854.1, on the reverse strand, counting down.
TTGCAACATTATAGCCCCGGGGTATCTCTGATTGTCTTTTAACAATAAAGTCAAGTAACGTTTTATAAAATGGTTTTATGATATTCTTGAGTTCTTCGTTTTCATTGAAAATGCTTTCTCTAAAATACTCCATCATGGCCGCTGGACTACTGAGGTCATGGCTTGAATGATCTTCGTATCGAACGCAGTCACTACATATTGGCCTAACACAGCTTCTGCAGTAGTGCTTAAACTGGAGAGAATGCTTTTTACAGGTCGAACTGTCAGGATTTGATTTACAATATTTATGTTTAGCGTCCATATGACTTCCAAAATGTAGTCTGCAAAGTACGGCATCACATAATCGACATGTACACACAGAATTTTTTCCACATTCTTCGCATTGTAATACAAGATCTTGAGCAGCACACTTGTTGGAAACTTCTTTGTGAAACAATGGTTCCATTTTCTGCTTTGTCTCTTTACCTCATATCAGAAATAAATTTGTCCTGAATCCCTATTTCTATATAAAAAATAAGTTACCTTCTACTAACCCAATGTTTCTCTTTAATCTAATAACCTTTATTGTGGTTATTGTTTCAGGGTCCAATAGAAAATGAGAGTTAAAGAGATAACATAAACATATAGCCATCGACATCCAATGGTCCGAGTCCTATATTTATCTGTTTAAACCAGGCAACACGCATATTTATTGAAAAGATAAAAACAATTGGAGAGAAAGCGAATTGAGGTAATCATACAAAAATAGTGTACCTTGTGTTGGAAATATTTATTATGGATGACTAATTAAAAAGTTGACTTGTTTATTTCTATTTGAAAAAAAGTTTGATTTACAACTCACAAAATGAACAGAAAACAAAACAACGGGATTTACAAATAATTGTAATTGCTAGCACCAACAGAACCGTAGCCACAATTTTACATTTAGCTGTTCCGATAAAAAAGAAACTTACATTAAATACAGAAAAAAACAATTATCGATAAATAATTAGGTTATTCACTTCTAGACAAATACAACATCACTACAGAGTGGTAAACATTATACGTACAATCATATATTATAGAAATCACGCATCAAAAACATAAAATAAGTGTATTTTGAGGCATCGTCCCTTGGTGTGCCTTGCTGACTATATGTTATCATTGTTCGATGGATCAATGTTCGTAAATATTAAGGGTCACCGAAACCAACGAATTCACATTACCACATAATATTTTCATAAATTGCATATATATTTGTGTCAATTGTTATGAATACGTGAGTGGATTTCGTTAAAATAAGATAATTGTTATAAGAACCAAATATAAGATTGGGCTGTTCAAAGTGCAGATATTCATGTTAAAACAATTTTGAAATTGCAATTTTATGTGCGGTTATCAAGAATTCTTTCGTAATTTTTATACCTTTTTAGTATTTTCATCTCTGATTTTCTACATAAGATATGAGGGGGAATGCAGGTCAGCCAATAAATTCCTGCTGAAACATGCGTATTCAACATCACCGTCTTTTGACACAATTCAGAGGTGAGAACTTTTGTTCTATTCAAATCTTACTGATCACTGTGTTGTACTATTTCTAGTATTTTTTATAAATTATAAAAATTTATAATTTTAATAGGACACCAGGGGTCCTTGATTGGCAAATTCTATCTTTGAACTTATTTACACCCATTTGGAAAATTCCCCTTCAAACAATGCATATATATTCAATTATTCTGGCCATTGTCGGTCTCTTTTGAACAAATATAAACAAAATGCGATCATATGATAAGCTGGATTTTAACAATGGTTTATCAGAGAGATAATAAGATCAGATTACAAAAGGGAAGTATAAATAATGAACTACTGTTGGGCAGAGTATTTCAATGCTTATCAGAAACAGTGGTTATAGGCATTGACGATAAACATTATCAGTGCCATAGCCTAAAATATCACAAGAATAAGCGTTTCACTGCCTTTAATTTCACCTCTCGTTTAATCTTATTAAATATTTTATCGCACAAGGTTGTAAATTTCTACATCAAGGTATTTTCAACCTGGGTAAGATCTTCTCAGACTTAAAATGCGGAGTATCAAAACTTATCATTCTGTTACTGGCATTTTTTATTTGAATATTAATGTAATTAATTTTATACTTTGGGGAGATCAATGTAGTATTATTTTTAAATGATGTACTTTGTAAGAGTGATCTCCCCATTACTGATTTGTGTATCTATTATAATTTCCTGTCGTCATTTTAATAGATAATAACAATCCACATATCTTAATGTTTTGTGACTTTTTTGATAAAGGAAATTAGATTAAGAAATAGAATACTGTGAAATCACCATTGTTTGTGGAGGACCAATGTTCGTGGCTTTCGTGGGTAACCCTTGCCCATGAATTTACATTCCCACGAACTTATATACAATCATTCGTTTATATCTATTAAAATTATCCCGATTACACTACCAACGAAATAACATCCCCACAAAACATTGACTTTCATATACAAGTAATTATTATAGTGTGTTGCAATCCTTTATTATCAAGTTCATTGTGTGTTACAGTTTTATGAATATGTTTTTACAACAATTTAAGGTATCTCATTATTATATTTAAATTGAATGAGATTTTTATATATTTAACCAGCAAGGAAAAATTATCATTTCATAATCACACAACATTCATTAAGAAAACCCGTTTGAATAAACAATAAACTTTTTGGGGTACTATTTTTTCGTGCGGAAGGTTTTCTTTAGACGAAAATGACAGAGACAAGCAATTTTATGTATTTTCAATATACTTTTCTTTTTATTATATTTTTTTCATTACGCTATTTTTTAACATTTGATAGGTTTGTGACATATTCTATAGGTTCTGTGTGAATTGTACAAAATCAAATCTTGAGGTTGTGATAGATAGCATTAAATTATGGAAATATATAAAAAAAAAAATCTGAAGTTTTTTACTCATATTTTGCGAGAATTTTACTTTTGAAGCCCTATATCTAAAATTTGCCATCACTGACCCCCATGTTTTATTATTGTTAATAAATAATACTGAAAACATTAATAGAGAAAGTGGGTTAATCTTATAAAAATCTTGATACACTGTATTCAAAACGTTTTTATTACAAATCAAATTGTATCTTTTATAGAAATTGACTATTTTAAATGCAAAAAGGTCACGAAAAAAATTATGCAGCTTCATACAATTATTTTTTATAATCTCTCTAAACAGTCCGATCATTGTGCATAATTGAAAATATTTGATGAAATAAGTTTGCTTTATTAAATATACTGGCAACAAATCCTAATGCATTTGATGAAGATAGCGTAAAATTGTTTGTGCTCGAGGAGAAATGTGTATTTAAGTCCACTGATGAGCCTGTCGACACTGAGTCAGAAATATAGATAAAATGCTAGTACTGACCACGGTGCGTCAGATCATTAGTATGGACTTGATCGCATTTACTTATTAGGACAAGAATATTGTAGCTCAGTGTCCATGTGTATGAATTCGGGATGCGGGAAAATACAGCTCTCCGATAGTCATCTGGAAACTGTCTTTCTGCCTCCTCTTTACATACATGCAAGATAAATTATAACACTTTTGCGCATAGGTATCGGAGCCGGGGGGGGGGATGGCAGATAGCATCAAGCAGGGTCTAGCCCCCCCCCCCCCCCACTTTTTCTCAACCATAATTTACCTTTAAAAGACTGAATTGTTTTTTATTTATAGGTAGACTCTCCCCCCCCCCCCCAACGGATTAGGAATTTTTATGATTTTGGGGATAAGTTTGGTTTTTCTTGCTTGTCAACATTTCTGATTATTAGTCTATCCCCCCCCCCTCCTTCAATTTGTTTTCGACGTCACTGGTGCGTATTTTCAAAAGTAAAGTTAATATATTCAGGGGGTTCAATTAATATTCTTTTTTCAGGGTTTATGGTAATACCTATCAATGTTGATACATTTCAATTGAATAAATATCAATATTTATTGTTAAAATGTTATATTACAATGATATGCATTGAATAAAGAGTAATCAAATGGAAACTGTCTTTTGCCTCTTTTTTTGCAAGGAAAAAAGCTGCTACCAATGTACAGGAAGATATATTTTTGGTTTTTAAATGTGGCACAGGCAACGCCAGGTGTCTGGTCAAGGTCCAATAAGGTCCCGATGATCAAATAAATTGAAATATCATAATGGAGAAACCATACTATAATATTGATATTGCATAGTGAAATGATCCTTTTGGATAAGGTTGGAATATTTACATTGGGATCGGGTAATTTCTTAAGAGAAAACGATTGAATTAAACATAGGGATGTCATTTCAAGACTACACCCGGATCATACATACAGATAGATAGACAAGAAAGATATGTAAAAAAAAAATACAAGTAAATAGCATTGTTTACACACGTGCTTTAATAGTCGCCTATTATGTTATTATTTTGATAAGACGTCTCCATGTTTTCCCCAGTGTTGTAACCCGAAAATGCTTGAACTGTGAAGTGACGAATTTTGTCTTTGATCACAATTACGTTGGCTCAAAAAAATTTTTAAAAGTTTCTCAAACCAGCTGAAAATTACTGTATTATGAGAGATGGCATGATTTATAAGACTTATATAAGTCAAATATGCGAATAAATGTGCAATCAAAAATAAAAACACCGGATCACCACAATCACAGAAATCAATATGTCGTTTTGGTTTTTCACAATTTTATAGATCATTCGATGTGCTTAGCTTTACTTTTAGAAGGCAAATTATACAATCGATTAAGAATCTGGGAAGAAAAACGTGATTTGAATCATTCTGTATGTAATTGTATAAATGTTTTACTTTCAAAGCAAACGAATAAGAGTAACGTTTTTAGGAATCTACATGTAATTAAAGATTTAATGAAGTTGCCACTGCATAGTTAATATAATAGTACAATACGCAATCCATGTGCAAAATGTAAAATTTGCCGGATGCTTCATATGAACACAACTGTGATCGTCCGAAGCTGATCACGAGAACCAAATCACCTGACATGGTGAGTATGCAAAAATCATTACATGGTAAGCAAGTGTAAATCGTGATATGGTAAACTAGCGCAAGTCCTATTCTATTCCTTACCACTTCCTTAAAGCATAATCTTTGTTTTGTGTCGAACAAAACAAATTGATTTTGTATATTTTTAGTTTGCCTGGAAAATAATATGACACTTTAATAAAAGAAAACGTTTAAAAAACTAGATAAATCGAAGCTATAATCAATTTCTGCGATTTAAACGACAAGCAAAGTAGAAGTGGAATTAAAACATTTTATTATATCTATTAATATTGTTAATATTTAACATTAAATGATAAACAAAATAATGTCATCCGATAGGACTATTTCAGATACTTGATCACAGCCAAATCTCCACCAGACGAATGCCCAATCCAAAGCTTCCCTTTTTCGTCGATAGCTACGGCTCCAGGTCTTATAATCGGATGCTTTGACATTAGAAGTCCCAAAAACTGGCCATATTTATCCAGCAGGTGAATCTCGTGGTTAAAGTTGTCTGTGATCACTATGTTACACAAATGATCGGTGGCTATACTATAAGGTTGAAAAGATGTCTTGTTTTGGTCCCCGTAGGAAAACCGGAAGACCCCAAACTGGTCAACTACAATGACGCAATGAAGTCCGTGGTCTGCAACACAGACGTCGCCATTTCTATTGCAGCACACAAAGCAAGGTTCTTTGTACAGTTGTTTGTCACCATTATATTCAATTTCCTGAACCAGTTTGTTGTCGTTAACAAATCGCGCTATAAAAGACCGTTTTATGCTGTACAGACAGACCAACAATTGGCTAGATGGAGTAAATGTTAATCCTCTTGGTTCTAAATCATCAAAGTCTATAACGGTAGTCAATTGGTGACAGTATAAGCTCCCATATTTCTTAACTGATCTGTTCTTTCTATCACTAAAATAGATGGAACATATCGGTGAAATAGCCATGTAGCGACTTTTGCATTCCAGTTCGTTAGTTTGAACATGAAAGAGTTCGCGCGATGTAAACTGAAACCTTTTGAGCTGTTTACCTTTCCCAATAGTGAGAACTCCATCAGACTGAAGACAGGAAAGGTCCAGTATATCTAAATTGGAACCGACGGACTTTTGTAAAACGGAAGGACGTTTTAAAAGGTGGCTTTGTGATAACTGAACTTGTTTATAATTTAAAGAAAGGGGAACGTCTGTTCCTGTTGGATAATCTATATTACCAGCAAGGTTCATAATTGTCTTGGAATCGGGTATATTAGGATGGAATACTGGCATTTTGAATTCAGATAAGTCAGGATAAGTATGAAAGTATGCAAGAGAGGATTCAAAAGACGTCAAGATATCAAAAGAATCACTCTTCTGTAGCAACTGTGAATTTTCTTCTAATGTCTTTTCTATATCATCTATCCTTTGTTGAAAAAATTTCAAATAGTCCTTAATATTTCCCAACTGTTCTTTTTCATTGACTTCCAGAATTTCTATATAATGCTTTACTGCGCAATTCACCTGTTCGTGCATTTTACGTCCAAATTCGTTTATATTTTCTCTTGCTTTAGTATAGCTCCGGGGCATCTCTGATTGTTTTTTAACAGTAAAGTCAAGTAACGTGTTATAAAATGGTTTTATGATATTCTTGAGTTCTTCATTTTCATTGAAAATGCTTTCTCTAAAATACTCCATCATGGCCACTGGACTACTGAGGCCATGGGTAGAATGATCTTCGTATCGCATGCAGTCATTACATATTGGCTTTACACAGCTTCTGCAGTAGTGCTTAAACTGGAGAGAATGCTTTTTACAAGTCGAACTGTCAGGTTTTGTTTTACAATGTTTATGTTTAGCGTCCATATGACTTCCAAAATGTAGTCTGCAAAATACGGCATCACATAATCGACATGTACACACAGAATAATTTTCACATTCCTCGCATTGCAAACGAGATCTTGCGCTGAACACTTGTTGGAAACTTGTATCTGTAACAATGATTCCATTACCGGTGTGTGACTCTTTACCTCATCAGAATAAGTTAAGTGATGTTACCCCGCTCGGCTCTTGATGAAACATTTTACTGTCACATTCCCCGGGGCTCCCATTATCTGTGATTTCATTGGTTGGTATTGTCCAATAATGAGAGTTATCTAGATTAGATTTTGAAAGGAAACATCAAAGTCCAATGGTCTGAATATTAAAATAATCTGTTGAAACAAGGTTACATGCACGTGTAATGAAGAGTATGAATTTTTTTTAGTAAGCGATATGAGTGAATACAGGAATGATGTATCTTGTATTGAAGAGATAGTTTATTAAATTAATGATAAAATAGCTGACCTGTCCATTTCTCTCTGAAATTAAACCCTTTCTACTATTGAAAGACTAAGTAGGAAGTACTTACAGGCATCATCAATTGATTGTGACGGTTAGTCATTTAATGATAGGACCGACAAAACCCTACTGCTTCTTTATGAGGTTTTGTGTAGTTGTTCACATCCATATGAAATTGACAATAGATACAGAAGGAAGGCTATACTGAGAAATTAAGATGTTGAAAACTTCAATACAAAACGTACCAGACCATAGAGATGTATGCAGTAGGTATGCCAACATTTAAAATTGATGCGTCGTAAAAACAGTTGATGAGGATAAACAATGTCCTTAGATTCTCGTCCCTTGATGTCTCCCGTTGACTCAAACTTACTGTGTAATCTTCATGGTTCGTATGGACCAACTTTCGTGAATTCTGACTGTCACTCTAACACATTAGAAATGTTATCATACATTTAAGATATTTGTGTCTGAGTCCCACACCTCAGTACCATTTCTTCGACCATTGATAGACTTGTTACGTTTATAAATAATCAGTTTTGTGATTACGTTTTAGGCCCCCAGAGTTCCATGATTGGCAATAAAGTTAACTCTATCTTTAACTCATTTACCCATTGTTTGGAAAAGATAATATTAATGAATAATGCATCTTTAATCACACTAGACTTGATTTAGCTATTGACCCAACAATATAACTTCAATAATGACGTCTGCATAGTACAGGTACAAATCCTAGGATTGTCCACAAGAATTTCTTCACAGTTTTTACTTTTTCTAAAAATAAATACACCCGCTAAACTAGAATCTGTAACAATACTTTGTTGTTGACTATATCTCACCCGTTTATTGGCTCATCTCGCGTATGTGTACGTATATAGTACCGTTTACATACCCTACCGATGGTCACTTTTGATCAAATATTAACCTTGATTTGATCATATTATAATCTGCATTCTTTTTTTTTTATTTAAATACAACTTTCACAAAAGAAAGAACAAATACAAGTGATATAAGACATATAACACTTATAATAAATTTTGTTGATACATTTCTCTAATATAATATGATTATACAGATGTATATACACAAATGTACATTATCAGCAATATAATTTTAGTATTGTCATGAAAGTTGTTACTTTTGGGGGGTATATAATGGGGGCGAGGGGATGAGGGAGGGGTAGAAATTGGGTGATTTATCAAGTTTAAAAAGGAAATTCACTGACTTACTATAAATTAATCTTGCTCTTGTAATCTGGTACATACTTAAATACATGCATGTATGACATGTACATTGGCATAGACACAAACATAATACACAGGCATACATAACAAAGTGTGTTTCCATAAATCAGGATTTACCAGCATATGATTTTGATTCAAGCACCCATGGGGAGGAGGGAAAGAATAGAAAAAAAAATAAATCAGGGGGTAGGGGAAAGGTACAAAAATAGAAAGCAGATGAAAGCAATTAACTATGATTCTAGCTTTTGGAAGATGTTTGACCAATAGTTATTATACTCTTGTTATTTGCAGTTTTTTAGAAGAATATATTTTTCAACATAAAGTCTGTTAATAATGGTATGTTGCAATGCCTCTACGTTTTATTGTTTAGGGAAACTAAATTTACAGGCATATATATATTGTTTTACTATCAAGATTAATAGATTTTCAAAGCGATGTATATCACTGTTCAAATATTTACCAAGTCCCAAAGTTCTTTTATGAGGTAGCATTCAGAAAATAAATGGTCTATTGTTTCTGTTAACTGTCCACAGAAAGAGCATGAAGAAAAGTTGATTAAATTGCAATTACATAAGTATCTATTTGTTGCAGAAATTATGTGAAGTAGCTGGGTTTGAAGCCATTGTAACCTAGTTTTTTTGAGTACATTTAAATGGCAAATTTTAAATTAGGTTCCATTCTTTTCTTGTAAAGCAGTATCCCTTTTCTTCCCATTTTTTCAGATGTGTGCAACTCTTTCTTTTTTTGAGATAAGTGCATTATACATTTCCTTACAGCCCTTGTTTGAGTTCATAAAAATTATTATTGTATTTGGGTATCTTAGATTATAATCCTTTCTTATATATCTGCCATCCTTCTTTTGATAACTTCTGATTGCTGAAATAAGACCTGAATATTGTAGAAAATTTAATTTTGTATTGTAAAACGTGTTAAAATCGTGAAAAGGAAGGTAACTACCATCTGCATTACATATGTCACTAATGTATCTTATCCCATTATCAAAACAATTTTTTAAAAAGAGTTTTTCTTTATCAATTTAATATGTTTTTACATTGTTTTGAAATATTTGCTTTATAAACCAGTATCCAACTTTGAAGGACATCCTTCCAGAATTTATTTCTTGTTCTATCTTTAAGAATTTTGACAAAGTGTATTCCAAAATTCATAAGTTCTGGTATAGTAACATTTAAATCAGATTCAAATAATTTCTTCCATTTTGAATCCGTGGATGATATTAGTCGTCTTGTCCAACTAGACTTGAGAGCAATCATAAAATCTGAATATTCTATCATCTTTAGACCGCCATCTTTATAATCTTGTATAACTGCAGCTTTTTTTATTTTAGAGATGATGCTGACCCATCTGATATCAAGGATGTATCATCAGCATATTGTGATATCTTATATTCTTCTCCGTCAATCTCAATTCCTTTAATATCTCTATTATTTCGGATTAAAATACCTAAAATTTCTGCGCAAAGAATAAATAAGTTTGGAGATACTGGGTCTCCTTGTCTACAGCCTCTTTGAGGGTTAAAATATTGGGAGAGTATACCATTTTGAATAACACAAGAGGATATATTCTGATAAAAACACTTGATCCACTTTTTGATTGAAACTTCAAAACTAAAGAAGGTTAAAGTTTGGAATATAAAGTCCCATGAAACTGTATCAAATGTTTTTTTCAAAATCTATTAACATCAATAGGCCTGGAATATCATTGAATTCAGTGTAACTCATAATATCATATACAATTCTAATATTTTCTCCAATAAATCTTCCTTTTAAAAAACCGGTTTGATCATCAATTATTATTGTAAGCAGATTTGTTTTTAACCTTTCTGCGATACAACCTGAAGCAATTTTGTAAATTACTGAGAGGAGTGTAATAGTTCTCCAGTTCTTTAAAAGTTGCCTATTTTTATCAGGTTTTGGTATACAAGTTATTATCCCTAATTTTTGTGTATTTGTAAAGTCTCCTTTATTGTAAGAACCATTTATTGATCTTGTTATATATTCACCTAAGTCTGCTCAGAAAAATTTGAAGAATTCTACAGTAAATCCATCTGCACCTGGGCTTTTATCATTTTTCATTTGCTTTAGAGTTTTTAAAATTTCTGCTTTGGTGACCGGACCTTCTAAATTATTTGATTCTTGATCTGTTTTTTTACTTTGTAAAGTTAAAGTTTTTCAGCTAAATTATATCTTTCTAAAGTTTCCTTTTTTGGTATAGATTTTCATAAAACAACTTTGTTTTATTTAAAACTTCTTCTTGTGATTGTATAATTTGACCATTTTCAATTTCTAGCTTTGATAATTGTTTATTGATTAAGTTGCGCGATTCTAGATTACAAAAATATCTTGTTGGTTTTTCTCCTTCTTCAATCCACTGTGCCCTTGATCTGAAATAGTTTCCTTTATATAAGTTTATGTGCTCTCAAGTTTTCAAATTCTAACTGCTTATCAGCCAATATTTGTTTGCTCGACTCATCTAAAAAAAAATTTAATCTCATCTTCAAGTTTTTTTTCTTCTTCTTTTAATTTTCTTTTTTTGTATGTGCTAAAAGAGATAGATTTCCCCCTTATTTCCATTAATAATGTATCGAAAAATAGGCTGTCAGATATTTGAAATACTATTTCTGAGTCTTTGATATTTTGAATTTCATTAATGGTATAGACAAGAGCAGCATATTGTCTTTTTATATCAATTATCAGTGTCTTTATTGTTTGTATATATTCTTTATCAGAGAGAAGAGAGTTAGTAAACTTCCAATATCCTCCGCCCTGTACAAAGTCTGCAATATAACAATGGTTTATCAGTTGTATATATATGGGATATATCACGATAGGGAAGTATAAAAAGCAAACTACCATTGGACAGACCATTGATATGCTTATCAGTAAAATTGGTTCATGAGAGTATGAGTGTACTGGGCATTGAAGAAAACACATAATCTGCGTTATGTCCCAATAGAGAACAATTTTCATGTGTGCTTGAATATACAGAACTGTATATAATGAAGTTTTTGAATGATATATCTTGTCTTGTATTCTAACCTCAAATAATTACACAGATTGAATATTGTATTTTTCACCGTTTGATGGCAGATCACTCTTACCACACTAAAAAAAACTCTAAAATAGTGCAGGGTGTAGATCCACTTTACGATGTGGATATCGACGATATTGTACGCAATATCGACATCGATTACATTCCTGATTTTTTTGTATTTGTCTATTTGATGTAAACAAATGGATATTGATTTGATATCGATACATTATTGTCAATATCAACACTCACGTAATTAAGAAAATGCACCAAACAGGAGTTGGGCTTTACAATGGTGAAATGATATCGAGATAATATCGTCAATATATCGAAGTTATTGATGTTTAGAGTACAAATTTACATTGTTTCTACAGCTAAAGTGATTGATATTGGCTAATTAATATTGATACGATATCATCTATTCAACGATATGGGTGTGAGTAAAGACACCTTACATGTAAAATGTCCCAGCTACAGTTATTGATATTCGCAAATCGATATCGATACGATATCGTTGATATCGAAACCAACGTATATATAGACAACACTGTTGCAGATAACGTTTTAATCAATGGGAATGGTTTTTGACGATGGTGAGAAGATATTGATAGGATATCTTCGATGATATTGATACCGATATTACATCGTGTTTTTGACATAACTCCAGGCAGGTAATATTTCTATATGGATTGAGAAGCATTCATGAGTATAAAGGGTATTGAGAATTTTGCCAATAAAAAGCCGTTATCCTGATAGTGTGGCGGGAAAATTTAGCGCAAGAATTAGCATTCACGAACAATAAGGTTAGGTAGTCTTCGAAGATGTCCAAGTAATCAAAAACACACCAGGAAAACAATAGTTTTATTATTGCTTTACGGTTTGTAATCATTTTGACAACAATGCAAATAAACACATGGTAAATCAACTCAAGCAATAAAGGAAAAAAAACAAATTGGATTCTATATCTTTACAACACTAGTAGTTGCTTATTAATATTTATGACATCTAAAAGGAATTAGTACGTAAAAGAAACGCAATTTTTAAGGTTTTAAAGACAAATATGCGGTGACCATGATACAACCAGATAAAGTTTTTAATTTTATATTATATATAACATAAATCAACATCCTTATCAAATGGAAAGTATTTTGGAGATAAATGCAATTTCTACTTAATTTTTTTCCGTTTACCATGTCGAGTGAATGGGAGGAGTAGATGTCAATATATTTAAAACACGTTATGTATACAACAATTTTGTGGATCGTAACATATACTGAAATATATGAATATAAATTTCCCTTTGCTTTCAATATCAATACATCAATAGCTTTATATTTCACAGAAATATTGTGGTAACGTTAACATTCAAGGAATATTGTAATATATATATCAATATACATGTAATACAAAACCCTTGCTATTTTTCATGTTATAATCCAAATGTTTGTGCATTTATAGAAAGGATAACTTTTAGTCCCTTTTATTTCAGGACAGAATGGCTTCCAATCTATAAATAAAAAGAATCAAACGTTTATGCACGTCTTCTATGATAAAATCTGGATTTAAAACCTTATAAAAAATTGTGTTTATTGGACATTATGTGGAAAATGTTTACACAGAAATTATTGTTTTCGCCCAATATAGTCATATAGAGAAACATATTTTCAAACGTAAAATTTTCAATTCTTTAAAGCTATACATTTATAATTTGCGTCAATTTTGAACAAAGGGGAAAATGTATGTGTTTGATAACTAATAAAAGTTACCTTTATGCTGTTAATTATAATGCTCAATTCGATCACGTAACAAATATATCAAATATTAAACAATAAAAAATATTTATTTTCCTGCCAGGAAAGTAATGCCTCCTCGTGAATATCAATCTATCACGTGATATCGACAGCTAAATTTAGCCTATCATACCAAAACTGGTGAAGGGTCAACATCTTCATAATTGTGATAGTTTCACAAAGGAAAGGATATTTTCAGTAAAGCATAAATTTGTCGGATATACGAGTACAAACAAAAGAAAAAAATACAAGCATGAATACTTCCTTTAAACAAGAGGCCCATGGGGCCACATCGCTCACCTGAGCAACAATGGGCGTTCAAAAGATATTGTGCCGTATGGTCCCTCGGTAGAATAACAAAAAATAAATATTGTAAAGTATTCGAATTTTACACTTATTTTTGCATACACGTAATCTTTGACATTGTACCTTCATGAAATACTATTTTTTTTTACAAAAATAAGAAAATCCTACGCAAGATATAAAACTAAACATTTGGTAGGAGTACACTGTTAAGTTGTTAACTTCCAATTCCCTATATTTTCGTTCTGCCCCCCCCCCCCCCACACACACTTTGTAAGGCGATCAAAATATATGAAAGCAGATAGGTACATTTTTTTCATCAACTACTTACAAGTTATTGTATTTTTAAAAAGAAAATATAATAGTTATTGTTTTTTATTTTAAAAATCCTACATGTATAGATGTGAAGAAGAAAATTGTACCTCAATGTGCTCAATTCCTCAAATTAAAAACATTCAAAAAATTTATTTGTCTTCTCCATTATAATTAAATGACTGTTATTTACTTCGCTTACAAACCAGGATAATTTTCCGATGTGATAACTTCTTAGGAATAGCAATAATTACTTTATCCCCGCAACAGAAATGTGTCAGAACTATGGAAACTGTTGTAAAGATGTCGTTTTTATTTACCCATGTCTGAAAAACTATCAAAATTGATGTAGATTTCACATTATTTATTGTATAAAGAGGGGGCCCCAGAGAGTAGGTATATACAGAAGACCATTCTTTATTTTGTTTGTACAAGTATTTAACATACTCTAATTCATATAGAATTTCTAATGTTCAACCAAAATTTCAGCGTCAATCGTAGAATTATAAGCAAGATACAGAGCTCACAGTTCGCCTATGTTTGAGTCATATTTTGTTCCCATGAGTTTATAACATTCAACTTAAGATTTTTAACTTGGTATTTCCTATTCAGCATTTAAAATGGAAAAAAAAGAATGGCCTAAGATTTTCAATTCTTTTATTCACTCAAGACCAGTTCACTGGTATTTGAGGTTCAAAATCAGTTTATACAAATGTACACAAACACAGTGAAGGATCACATGTACAGTAGGAGTAATAATGACGAAGAAAGGTTAAGTTTACAATACAATAAGTTGTTAAAGTTGGTTTCTGGAAGAACAGACTTTGAAAATTTTCTTAATAAATATTGACATTTTTTTTTACTTTTTTAATCTTTAGTTTTTAAGATCTGTGTACAAACATAGAATTGTGAGCAAATCTATCTATCTTGCTTATAATTCGAAGCTTAACACTTAAATATGGTTAGTAAATAGAAATTGTAAACAATTAAACACAAGAAACATGCACTATAACAAATAAAGAACACAATTTATTTTTTGTAATCATGTATATACATGTTTATTCCTACATAATTCCGTCAGCGATATCAAACTCTATTTAAACTGAATAAACTCAAGAAAATGCCGAGCATCTCAACAAAACCTACTGCATTAATCTACCATTACGCAAAAGATAAGATAATGCCGATTTACCGATAGAATGAATTGTATTTCAGTACTTTTTGATACATCAGATTTTGCCTAATTTGCGCAGGTAAACAGTTAACAGTTTGATTTACCGAAGTCTCTGTTTGATTTGATACGTAAAAATCACGAAATACAGACGATAGTTCCCAGGTTACAAAGCATAAATAATGAAAACGAAACGGAAATCAGAACAAGCTAACACCAACGTCATGTGTGAAAACTGTCAACGCATTGAAATATTTAGCCTCAATTTACTTCACAAAATCGGCACCAATATATTTTGCATGTTTCAAAAATTTCCCTTCATTCGCGAACTGTTGTACAACAAGCAAATTCATCATAGTCAGATCGACCCTTTTTCGTATAATGTCATGGCTGCTTTAAACAAAGAACCTCGTTTTAGAAGTATGGAAAACGAGTCTTGGTAAAATGGGTATGCAAACCCAGGCCGTGGCAAAATAAAAGCCGGGGCAGATCGGCAATCGTCAATTCCAAATACGCATTATTTTGCAGCAAATACAAATATACTGGTCCATCAAATATCCTGAAATTTTAATGAGACTGGCAGATCAATAACTGCGAATCTTTTGTTATGCCCAGGCCAACCAAGTCTTGTCTACCCATTTTACCGGATACCGAACCTATCGGATGCCGAACCCGAAGCTATTCAACTGATTAAAACACGCTTTTCCTTTATTATTATTTTCGTAATAACTCAGATTTGAAACAAAATTAGACCTTAATTTTTGCAATTTATATTTTCCTTCCCATAAGGATAATTTATGCTAAACTACAATGAATTGGAATCAGTAGTTCTTGAGAAGAAGATTTTTAAAAATGCACCCCCCTTTTTCTACAGTTTCAAGGTTTTCTCCGCTTTGAATATAGATCGGACTTTTATTTCTGCAATTTATATTCGCCCTCCCATAAGGATGCTTTGTGCCAAATTTGGTTGAAATTGGATAAGCGGTTTTAGAGAAGAAGTTCAAAATGTAAAAAGTTTACAGACGGACGGACAGACGGACGGACGGACAGACGGACAGACGGACAGACGGACGACGGACAAAAGGTGATCGGAAAAGCTCACTTGAGCTTTCAGCTCAGGTGAGCTAAAAAATGACGTAGACCTGTGTTTTCCCCCTATGTGCTATTTATAGACCCTATAAGTGTTAATGCAGAAGTAAGGGTATCGTGAATGACAAACGTATTTTACTCATTATACATGTATGTATTTCAAATTAACAACTATTAAACATATTAAAAATCAAGTTGGATATTTAATTAGGCAAAAAATAACGACCACCTAGTTCTCCGCGGACATGCGCAATGATGTCGGTTTGCTCTTCCTTCATCAATATTCATGAAAAGCTATATTTTCCTGGCAGGAAAATAAACAATTAAAAATCTATATCCTTGTAAAGAGATGGAATTCACCATTGTAATTTACAGATTAAGGATAACTTTTATAAGTAGACAAACACATGCGTTTTCACTGTCATTCAAAATTGACGTAAATTATAGCGTGTATAGCTTTAACAAATATTTTAGATAAGTCCGACATTCATTTCTTACATGTAATAAATAAGCAAAATAAAGGTTGTACGTTAACAGTTCTACATTTTTTGTCACTTATCAATAAACAAAAGTGACCGATTTTGACTATTTCAGATATCTTATAACGGTCAATTCTCCACTAGTGAAATGCTCCATCCACAATATCTATGGCCCCCGATTTAGACTACCTCAGATATCTTACCACGGTCAATTCTCCTCTAGTGGAATGCTCCATCCACAGCTTCCCATTTCGGTCGATATCTAGGGCGCCCGGTCTTATAATCCTGGGTTCTGTCGTCAAGAATCCTAAAAACTGTCCATATTTATCCAGTAGGTGAATCTCGTGGTTAACGTTGTCTGTGATCACTATGTTACACAAATGGTCGGTGGCCAAACAGTACGGTCGGAAAGATTTCTCGTTTTGGCCTCGGTACGAGAACTGGAAGACCCCAAACATGTCAACAACAATGACAGCATTCAGTCCGTGGTCTGTTACACAGACGTCGCCATTCCTATTGCAGCAAACAAAGCAAGGTTCCTTGTACAGTTGTTTGTCACCATTGTGCTCGATTTCCTGAACCAGTTTGTTATCATTTATGTATCGTGCTACGAAGGAACGTTGTTTGCTGAACAGACAGACCAACAAGTGACCAGATGGAGTAAATGTTAGCCCTCTTGGTTCTAAATCATCAAAGTCTAGAACATCAATCAGTAGGTGGCAGTATACGTTCCCATACTTCTTAATTGATCTGTTCACTGTGTCGCTGAAGTAGATGGCATCATTCGGAGAGATAGCCACGTACTGACTCCTGCATTCTATTTCGTTAGTCTGAACATGATAGAATTTTCCCCATTTGAACTGAAGCTGTTTAAACTGATTATTTTTCCCAACAGTGAGAACTCCGTCAGACTGTAGACATGAAAGGTCCAGTATATTTAAATTGGAACTGGAGGACTTATGTAAAGGATGTTCCAAAAGTTGGCTCCGAGATAACTGAAAATGTTTACATTTTAAAGAAAGTGGATTTTCTGTTCTTGGAATATAACTTATTTCACCAGCAATATGCAAAAGTGTCTTGAAATCAGGTACATTTGGTTGGAACGCGGGGATATTGAATTCATATAATTCAGGATAAATGGGGAAGTCCGCAAGAGAAGATTTGAAAAGCGTCATCAGATCAAAAGGGTCATTCCTCTGTAGCAATTTTGCATTGTCTTCCAATTTCTTTTCTATTTCTTCAATCCTTTGTTGAAAAACGTTCAAATCGAATTGAATTTTTTCTAATTGTTCTTTTTCATTGGCCGCCAAAGTTTCATAGTAGTGCATTACAGCGATATCTACCTGTTCGTGCAGTTTACGTCCAAATTCTTTTACATTTTCTCTTGCCTTAGTAATGTTTATGTCTAACTCTGAGCGTCTCTCATCAATAACTTCCAGTATTGTGCTGTAAAAAGGTTTAATAACATTGCGAAGTTCTTCATTTTCTATAGCAATTATCTCTGTATAAAAATCCAACATGGCCGCTGGGTCACTAAGGCCATGGTTAGAATGGTCTTCGTATCGAACGCAGTCACTACATATCGGCTTAATACAGCTTCTGCAGTAGTGTTTAAACAAGAGGGAATGCTTTGTACAGATCGAATTGTTTTTAGTTTTACATAATTCATGGTTAGTGTCCATATGATTACCAAAATGTTCCCTGCAAAGTGCGACGTCACATATTCGACACGTACACACAGAAGTTTCTTCACAGTCCTCGCATTTTAACACGAAATTTTGAGCCGTGAGCGCTGGATCCATTTCTGACTGGTGACTCTAAATCTCATATTAAAATTCAAGTTACATTATGTATCCACTCTCTACTCTCTAATATAAAACTGTTTACGAACGCCAGGGACAATTTTTATTTTTATCTTATTACCTCAACATTTGTGAAAGTTGATGAACTAATCTAACAAAATGAGATAAGATTCAGATTAGCATAACATTTAAAGTCCAATGGTCTGAGTATCATATTTATCTGTTAAAACCAGGTCATATATGCATGTTTATCCATTTAGAGAGTGAGTATTAAGTGAGATGGGGTTAACATTTAACAACTTTGTACCAGTGTAGTAGAATACCGGTATATTTTTGATGAATGATTGAACATGAAAATTGTTCATTTCTATCTGAAAATACAGATAATGAAATATCTTTTTTCTGCTCAAATGCTGAACAAGAAATGATTTGGCGCGTCTTCAATAAACATATAGTGGCAGTTAACCATTGTCTCAGCCCCTCCCTCTCCTCTTACACCATTGATCTCCCAATTCTGTACTTGTGAATCAGTTAAACTCTCTGACCATTGCTAGTATCTAGCTCATTGTCCATTGTATACTGCGGTGCAGATTGTCTCTAAAACACAACATCCAATCCAAATCCAATTCATGTCGATCTATCACACATTGGATCTATGAAGGTTGGATTTCTTAAAATAAATATCACAGAATAAACACTCAAGAGACAATATCAAAGATTTTGTTGTTTTTGTATGGTAGACAAGTCTGAATTTATTAATTAGATCGAATAGCTTATAATCAGTGAACTGCTATGCCCTGCTAGGGCAATGTGGTGAACTGCTAGGGCAAGGTTGTGAACTGCTAGGCCCTGCCAGGGCAATGTTTGGAACTGCTAGGCCCTGCCAGGGCAATGTGGTGAACTGCTGGGCCCTGCCAGGGCAATGTGGTGAACTGCTAGGGCAATGTTGTGAACTGCTGGGCCCTGCCAGGGCAATGTTGTGAACTGCTGGGCCCTGCCAAACAATGTTGTGAACTGCTAGGGCAATGTTGTGAACTGCTGGGCCCTGCCAAACAATGTTGTGAACTGCTGGGCCCTGCCAGGACAATGTTGGGAACAGCTAGGCCCTGCCAGGGCAATGTTGGGAACTGCTGGGCCCTGCCAGGGCAATGTTGTGAACTGCTTGGCCCTGCCAGGGCAATGTTGGGAACTGCTTTTTTCCTTTAATTCTGCTTAATTCTATCTCCACCTGATGGTTTGAATTTCTGTACCCAATACACTAAATCACTTAGATCCAACTCATACTTCCAGAAACTCAGTAAAGAGAGGTGTTCTTAACAGTGGGGTAGGAACTGCAGTAGGTTTTTAAAAAAAAAGTTTAATATTTCATTTGTAATAACGAGTTATAAAGTATGTCACAAAACCATAGGATGTGAGACAGAGTTTTCTCTCTTTGAATAGTAAATACTACAAGTTCATCGTTACCTTAATATAGCGAATTATTTACCTCGTTATAACGAGTTGGTTATCTCTTGTTTACGATTTTATTATCTCGTCATATTAACGAGTTAGTTTATCTGCTTATAAAGAGTTAGAACACTAGTTAATCAGTGTTTTACTTTTTAAAAATTGAGCCTGATTGACTTTCGAATATTAATTTTATATATAGAACATTCCTAACAGTTGATTCATACATCGTATATCAAATATATAATGTAAAGATTTGACATTTCTACAACAGTTGAGATTTGTTCGTCCTGAAGCGTAGTTTTTCGACATCGTACAAGAAAGTAAGGGAGAAAATTCTACATAATACTTTGAACTGAATATGGCCTCGTTACGTTTAAAATTCATGCTTTTTGTTTTCTGTTAACCCCCCCCCCCCCCCCCCCCCCAATTGGATCAATTTTTGGCAAGTAAACCTTTTTTTCTTTTACGGATCGTGTGATAATTTTCAAACATTTTGTATTTTTCATAAATGTGAAAATATATAGGTAATTAAACAAGAAGCTTTATTTCATTTATTCAATACTGCTATGAGCAAAAACTTGTTCGTATTATAAACAGAGCATATATGTAACATGGAATCATTTGTGTCGCAATTTTATGTAGGACATATGTACATATAATATTTCTTCTATTGTTAATTTATGAAAAAATCATATATAATCCACAAAAATTGAAATATATAATATTTTTAATGTCCAAAAATTTCATTACCCGTGGCACTCTACGCAACTGTGTGATCGGCCCAAAATCGGCCCTGTGGCTCAAAAGTGGTTAAGTACAGTAGATCTTGCACATAAAGTTTTTAAAAATCTGCTGATTTTATCCACATAGTTTTGTGGCTAAAACCAAACCCCTTTTGTTGTTTTAGTATTGGCAAGGCTTTTTCTCTATTCCTATTTAACTCCCCCCACCCCCACGCAACCCCCACTTTTTTTCAGGGAAACATCGTTTGATATAGCTTAAATCAGCACAACCTGTGGTCTGTGCTTTCACACAATTTCAGCTTTTTTGGCTAAATGCTTTTCCAGAAGATTTTAAAAGAGTTTTCTCTAGATCTTCTTAAGTAAAATCCCCCCCCCCCCCCAAAAAAAAATTGTGGCCTTCAGCTCATGTGAGCTAAAAAGAGTACTTAAATCTGATAAAATATTTCTTACATTCGAGGAAATTAATCAGTATCAGTATGTCATGTCAATTCAAGGAGGCTGGGTTGAATTATCAATCAGATCAACTTTAAACTTTAAGAAAATTATTTGTTTTAAAGCTATAAAATATTACGGAAAAATAGAGGAAAGTAAGGATATAAAAAAAAATTTTATTATATTTTTCATAAAAATTTTTATCAATATAAAAATTTGAATATTTTCCTGCATTACACATACACCTAGCTCTTCTTTTGAAAGAGATTTATGAAGTTTTAAAAATGATCAGGACCATTTAAAATGAGCCAATCATTAATTGGATTAGTAGGTTCCTTTTTGATATGTGAACCTGTTCACTGCCCGATATGATGCCTCAAGTAACACAGACAAGTAGTAGTTATAGAAATACTAGTAACAAGATGTCCTTCAGCTGAACCAATGAGTCCACATGTAAACACAAAATGAAATCAAAGTCAGGAGGAGAGAGATTGGCTTTAATAAATAGCTTTACATGTAGGAATATTACTTCCATTGCAAACAAGTCTACATCATTAATGTTGAACACATTTAATCAGATCTGTAAATCTCTAATATAAACAGAACATTTACGCATGCTGTAACATGGCCAGCTGGCAGCTCTATAGTTTAGCCATTCCTAGTCATGTTTTATGCATTCTTTAATTTGATACTTAATACATCACAGAACTGTGATCAATATGGAATGTTTTATAGATAACTCTGGAATGGTAGTCTATACCATGGTGTGGTTCTACACACACGATGCTGAGGAAGCGTTATTTATTTCTAAACAGGTACAATATGTCACAATATTATTGGTCTACAGTCAATGCGGTGGGACTAACTAAGTACACATCCATGGAATGTATAAAATATAGTCTATATCAGCTCTGATACAAACTAGTGGTACCAGCATTAGTAAAACACTCCAAATCTTAGAATGTTTTAATCCTCACCATACTTGGTCATATATATATGAGGGATTACCTCCCTTGCATTACATTTATGTGATTATAAGCTAGGACATTGCACTTGGTTGTGGAGACAGTTGTTCCAGTATATTGGATTTTGTTTGTGAACTGAATGACCCTGTATACAACAATTAATACATGAAAGATGAGTGACATCTGGATATTCATTCATGCTTGTAGAAAGACAAAATCCCATCAACATCTCCATATTGTTCCTAAGGTAAATAATAGTAGGTAAAGTTGAACTTCTGATACAGTACAAATCATACAGACATTGCAAATTATATTTTCTGGAAGGTTGCATCACAAAAAACAGTAGCGGTATTGCACAAAGATTCTCCATGAGAGACGATGGATGAATGGAGTTTTGACAGGGTACTTTGTCCGAGGACTTTGGTTGGATTTCACTGAAGATATTTATAGATCTTGAAGCAATGGTTGCCGGAATCAGCCACAGCAACATAGCCATCACTGGTGACCGCTAACCCCTGGGGCCCATAGAGGGGGTCTGCTGCTGTGTTCACAAATGACAGGAAGGATCCACTGCTGTCAAACACCTGTCAATACACAAAGACATTGGGGAAATCTGGAGACTCATGGCAAACACATCATAACATTTGCTACATCAATATCTGAACCGTAACCTTTGTTTACACATTAATTTCTAAACTAAACATAAAACATCTACAGGATAAAAGCATTAGAGAATCTCTCTTGTAAATATGTACCTGTATCCTTGAATTTCCCCAGTCGGCCACCAATATATTCCCTTTCTGATCGACAGCCACCCCTGTGGGAGCGTTAAACTGCCCATTTCCCTCTCCATTGGAGCCAAACGTGAATAGGAAGTTTCCCTCACTGTCAAACACTTTGATGCAGTGGTTGTGGAAATCTGACACAATGATGTCATTGTTGGCATTGATGGCCACGTAATGGGGACCAGCAAACTGCCAGTCATGGTTCCCTCGCGATCCAAACTTGGAGATGAGTTTTCCGTTGGACTGGAATATAAATATACAGCTCCCCTTGTTGTCTATAACAATGATGTGTCCATTTTTATCCACAGCCACCCCTTTGGGTCCCAGCAGTTTACCGGTACCTATCTTATTCATGTACTTTCCCTCCGGGGAGAAAACACTGATCCATTTATTGTCATAGTCAGCAACCAGGTAGTTACCATTGAGGGTGGAGGCTATCCCCGTGGGTCGCTGCATCTTACCCGCAACCCGACCTGGAGACCCAAACTTCAGCTTGCAATCTCCATTAGAGTTGAACACTTGCACAGTTTGATTGTTACTGTCGGCTATAATGATTTTGTCACCTACTACGTGCAGACCCTGGGGATTGGAGAACTCGCCTTTGTTTCGTCCCTTCTCTCCCACCCTTATCACCAGATCGTCCTCTATGGCATTGCTTCTTCTGTTTGACCCATGCGACCTAGAACTTGGGGGTCGCTTGGTGCCTTTCTGCTTCACATTGAGAGTCCTCGGAATCTTGGAGTTGTTGAAATGGTCAACTTCTTCACCAGCATTTATGGCCTTGAACTTGAATGGCGACCCTTTGATGTGATGGCCGTAGAGTTTAATTTCCAGAGAGTAAGTACCCGCTTTTTCCACCGTGTAGGTCACCTCGTAGGTACCATTCTGTTTGTCCATCACAAACGGATTGCTGGCCATGTCATCCTCATCTCTGATTTCTGCTGACAGTGAGGCATACCCGACCCGCACTAGTTCTCCCTTCCTATCCTTGGATATCACAGTTATAGAGGTCGCTTTCCCTGGGTAACACATCTTCAGTCCTTCCCCTGAGGCTGTGCTCTCAAAAGCCACGGCGCTGTTTGTCTGAACAGCTCCTACACTGGTGAGTGACTTCCTCAGCGTCTGGAAGTGAGTATGATCAAAGACTAGACACTCGTTTTCCTCCGGCTGATACTGTAGCTTCAGAGCTCCCAACTCCTTCAGCTTTTCTGACATTTCGGTTTTTATGAGCAGGATCTCTGTTTCACTTCCATGTTTCAAGGTCTCTTCAGTGAAATCACAACAGTTTGTTATTTTACTGAGAATACTTTCCAGTGTCTCTTTTTGTTCGAAGAGAATTTGGTGTTTGCGATTGTAGATTGTTTGAAGTTCTGCCAGTAATGCTGTTTTCCTGACTTGTAACATGTTACTGAGTTCATCGAAAGCACTGAGTATTTTTTCCTCCGCGGACTTGTTCTCTAGGTCCAGAGAGCCCACCACATCGTTCACCAGATTAATGGAGTCCTCCAGACAGGGCACCTGCTCCCTGGCCCCAGACACCAGCGTGTGTAGGAGAATCTTTTGTTCCTGGATTGCATCAAACAGGGGCACAGTTTTATGTCCTATATGTTCCACAGAAGTGCAGTCCCCACACACTGCTGTCTCACAAGCGATACAGTAGAACCGTAACGCATTCCCATCGTGGCTGGGACACACTAAGGTTGTATCAACCTCACTTTCAGAATTCCCAGAAATGTCTGACAGGGCTACAACATTGTGTTCTTTGGTTTGATCTAAGGCTTGGTGAATACTTGTACAACTGGTACACAGAAACTCAGCACAGTCCATACATTTGGTGGAGGGCTTTGCCTGCTCACGGCTACAAGTTCTACAAATGTTTGGTTGGTCTACCACCTCCATTAGATTGGTTATAAAAAAGTTTGTCTGTAGAGCTGAAACACCTTGCACTGGTAATATGGACTGTTGTCTGCAGATTGGACACGTTACCGAGAGACTCTCAGCAGGAATGTAGTTGGCGAGACACTTCTGGCAGAAGGTGTGGAGACAGGGCAGGACCTTGGGAGCCTTGTAGCGCTCCAGACATATCCCACAATTCAGCAGTTGCCGGTCGATCTGTCGTACAACAGGAATGGAGTCCGCCATGGCGTAGAAATCGCCGCCATCAAAGGCAACCTGAAATCAACAACCACAAATGATGAACATGTCAACTTTAATGTGAGAGACTTCATAACATCCATCACTTTAAACTCCTCTACAACATGTATATAACCAGAGCGGATACTCAATCCATGTTCAAACCATGTCATAAACGTAGGACAAAATATTTCATCAATAACAGATTATTGGAAACATCTATCAATTGAAAAATTAAAAAATCATTCACCACATAAATTTCATTTCTTTGTAAAAATTTGATTCATGATGTCTAATGACTCACAATACAGAGAATTCATACTTTGTACTAAGTATATTGTAAGGTTATAAACCTATTGAGGGTTAGATAGTAGAATGACGAGAGAAACAGTATATTTCTTTTCATTACCAACACTCTTCTCAATATGGACTTGATTCATACAAAACTGAGACAGACAGATCCTCAAAAGACTTTACTTATTGATAACATTATACCTCCCACTTAAATATAGTAGAACTAAAATAATATAAATGTTTTTAGTAACCTTTAAATCTATAAAACAAGATTGAAAATACTTTAAATTCTTCTGTACCGTCCAGATAAAGTCTACCTCAAATAGCACTCAGGTTCAAGTATTATTATCATTTCTATAAAAGAAATGCTCAAAACTAGTAATGGGATGTTTCAATTTGATTAGATCACACAGTTCTCAATTCAGATTATGAAATCTCGTCAAATATGCAGAGAAATCAAATCAACATAGATGAGTTGTAGGCTCTTCCTAAATGTGATACTTTCAACAGTAAGGTTGAGAATCAATTTGAATGTAATTTGCAGAAAGTGCATACTCCTTGGAACTTTGTACATGGTGTGCTAGGTGAATACCGTCCATTAATTTCCCTGTCCATTGTGTAACTACACAAAAGGGGCCCTGGAAAGCTTTTCATCTCGACATGCATGCACACTCGTAAAACATTTGGTATCTGAGAAATCCTGACAGACGGCTTGGCCTTGTTCTGTAATTCCCTTCGTTCTTTCTTAACCACGGAGAAATTACAAAAATAATCCTGTTATCAATCTTATTAAATATTTCTTAACATTTAATTAAATCTAGAGTTTCTGGCATGAGACTTATCACACATTTTGTTCTGTAATATTTCTTTTGATATTCTTTAAACAATTTACTGTTACTTAAAAAATGTCTCTTATTTGAATGAACTTCAACATTTTGTTTGCAGCATCACAAATATAGAAAAAGAAAAGGTATTAAATCAAGGTGTCACTGTGAAAACAGACATACATGTACCCTATTCATTCTTCAAATATTTACAGAGCATTATTTTTTTCGGCCATAAAAACTTTTTAAAATGATTAAAACAAAAAACATGATGAATTAATTAATTTTAAACAAAATGTTTGTTTTGATTGGATCCTGGGATGGTCTGATAATTGGATCACATCACAGACATTTAGGTCGCGGTGCACAGCGGGTCCCTCCGAGTGGTCCCTGACTGAAGTGTGTACAGTTTGATAAGTCAGGCATCCATTTATCACCGCCTGTCAATCACACAGATATGAGGGGTCTGACTGCTGATGTGTGACCCCAGTATGAGGTCAAGTCTCCCAGCCTCTCATTCAGGTGTCCCTGTCCATAGTCTGTTACTGACAGACCTAGGCCATCCTTACAAAAATGTTTGTTTGGAATTGCCACCTGGAGATTTCTAGACCCAAATCATTTTTTTTTTTCAAACTTGAAGTTTAATTAGAAATTGGTAAACAAATAAAATCTTCATATAAAAAAATGCTTTTTATTTTTTTATAATAAAATATCATCAGCAAGGGGTATTTCAATGAGGCGGGAGGCAATTCCAAACAAACAATAATCTTATTTTGGCCTAATGTAGAGCCTTTTTCAATCCCTACCATTCCTTGTTACTTGTAGACCTAAATGAACGTTACTTATAGTTATAGACCTAATATAGACCTAATTCAATCCCTATAATCCTTTCTTACTTATAGACCTAATATACACCTAATTCAATCCTACTTATAGACCTAATGCAGACCTAATTCAATGTTACTTATAGTTATAGACCTAATATACACCTTATTCAAATCATGCCATTCCTTGTTACTTATAGACCTAATGCAGACCTAATTCCACCAGCTACTGTTAATGTATACTAAATTTTATCCTGTCATCCATTGTTACATATGAATTATCAAGTTTTCTTATCATTGTGACGATTCATTTACATGCAACCTCCAATGTGTGATTATATAAGTATTAATTGTGACATTATCATCAATATTTACTTGTTTTCAAAAAAATAATCCTTTAAAAAACATCAAATATTTTTAGTACAGGCATTTCTGTCATCCATTTGTTTTATTCAAAGTAAGGAAAGTATCTAAATAATGACTTTCTTTACACCAATGAAACTCCAGGGTCGCCATTAGCTCACAGATAGTGTTTATAAACTCATCCATCAATACTATAGTCATTTGATCCTTAAATGTTATATTATTAATTCATAACTATTTCTGGAATGCTGTGTTCCCTCTAAAGTTTCCCTTCTGATGGTTATTTCACATTATAGCATTTCATTTTGGAATGGATGACATACAAATTTTGACTATACCACTGGTCAAAGCCCTCTGCTGATAAAGGCAAATGAAAGTTCAATTCATAACCCTGCTGTAGAATTATTTCTGAGAGGTGGACAAAACACTAGGTCCCTCAACAAAACAGCTGTACTTATGTCTTAAACAAACCCTGTCAGCCACCACAAAGAGCGGTTTGACACTCTTAATAAAATGTGTGGCTACCAAGTGCCACGGCTCTGCGAATGTCAATTCTAATTTCTCGCTCCCATTGTTAGGTATGTACAAGTAGAAAATTCATTTCTCTCTCGCAAATAGGACAAAAACTAACAAAAATACAACTATTGACAGAAAATTGAGACTTACTTAAAGAAATTAAATTTGTTGGTGTATTAACTTCAAATATTTAGGAATCCAATAATTTAAATACCTTGCATCATTATGAACTGACCTTGAAATTCTTTCTAGTATGCATGCATTATTATAAATCAAATTACAAGTATATCAGCTATTTAATTAATTTTGTTAAAAATCTAAATTTCTTCAGATTCCTTGGAAAATTAATATCAAAATTGACAAAAGAGTTCTAACAATATAGGCATTCTTTTCAATGTTAATGCATATTTAGACAGTTATTTCATTTTTGTTTATAACTTTATAAACTGTTTATTTTTTTATCTTAATTAAAGGAAAATACCAGATAAGTTCAAATAATTTGATTAAAACTGCATAATGATACATTTTAAATCTATCTTTAATACTTTAATTGAGTTGACTTTCAGACTCAAGTACTGGGTTATTTGAAAACAAAAGTTTGTTCTTTAAAGCTAATTTGATATATAAATCAAATTTTTAGAAATAATTAATTTTGGCAAGACTAATAAAAACCCGTTCCTACTGACAAGGTTTCTACATTGTGTTTGAGAATGAATACCTGATGGTGAAGAAGGTAGAAATTATTGACTTCACTTCTCCAGTGTTCAATATCCATGTCCATTGAAGCTCGGAATTAGGTGGACAATTAAATGTAGTCCTTTTTCTTGATGTAGTCACCTGTTACACTGAATGCATGCAGCTAGCGGTGTTCTCTGCTGTCACTAGCTATATTACGATCCCCACCTCATGTTTTAATGATTTAAGTGTCCATTTCTTTGTAACCCATCAATCTTTCTGATTAATGAACAATTTCCTAAAACTTCCACATTGCTTAAGAAATTAAAAATCCAGGTTTTCTAATTAAGGCAAGTTAAAAATAAAAAAAATATTCAGCAAATTCTGACAAACTTTAAAACCATTCACTGTTAGCAATGAATCGAGGCACTCAATAAAAATAGAAAGATTCGGGATCAAAGTTGAAGTTGGTCTTCTTATTGAACAATGACAAGACTATAATGAATTCCTCTGGAAGGTCCAGAAGGACACACTTAAGAGAGTGACCGGTAGACAGGTGATAAATTCAGCACCTATTAAACAACACTAACCGGTCTTATTCCAATAGATCATAGTCGTTCACACTGAGTCCGTCTCTTTAAACCCCCTGTATATCTCGCAGTATCTCGCTTCTGACTGGTTAAAGCTTTGATGGTCCTCCCATTAACTCAGATTTATAATTGGGGATGTCATATCATAAAGTTTACTTTTTTTATTGGGGTTGTATTTCTGACTTTATTAATGACTGTAGTAAACAACGGAATAAAATTACTTCGTAGTAGAAAGTAATGACTGAATTAGGACTGAACTCTTTATCACTTCAATGCCTGTATAAGTCACTTTCAGTCAATGAGTACTAAATGTACTATTATATGAATATATTATATCATACATCATCATGATAATTCTTACCGTAGATTAAAGTATTTATGTTTAAGTTTATGTTTCAAATTGCAATCTTCACCTTAATTACACTTTTAAAAGAAACATGAAGTAGGAATTTTCAGTTTAGACCAGTACATAAGAGGTGACTAAAAAGATTACATAAAGTTGTAAATTAACGTGGAGGGGTCACTTCCAGTCAATGGACATGTTTACATAGAGGTTCAGCCCGGGCCAATCCACAGATGATTGGGTTGTATAAGTTCCAGTTACGGGGTGTTCATGTTGTTATAACCTTTCACATCCCGATTACTTGTGGTTGATTTCATGATGTAACTTGCGAGCACCCCTAATAATCACTGAGCACTGAACCACAATCCCGTTACAAACACGGCCATTGTCCACGTAATGCCGTTATTAACTAAAAGTTCAACGGTAGAAGTTTAGGTAATCGCCTCTCTCTGAACCTTTGAGGTGGCTATGGCCATTATTATTTATCTTCCAACGCATGTAAAATTAAGTTTAAACTGGTCAGTAATGATACCTGTAATCCATAATAAATATGACCTTAGAACTTTTTCAATTACTTCTCAAGATAAAACTTGTTTGTTGAGATGATATCTTAATATTATACCTAAATGTTTAAAATTAAAAGAAATTAAATTTTCACCTTTGGTAGATCATTAATTACTTTAATAAGAATTTTTATGACTTGTAAAATTATCATAAAAATTTGATTAATATGAAACTTTTGACTATTTTGCTTTTAAAATTTCACTCCACAGCAAATCTTTAATTTGCAATTAAAGAATAACACATAAATATATAAAAAAACAGGGAACATTTTGATGCGATTAACACTTTAATAGGCATCAAATTCTTAAAAGCAATAATCAACACCATTACCGCAATCACGGACAACGAGCAGACAACCTCGGGGTGAAAAGTTTGAGAAGTTCGGGTATTGGGCACGGAGGGCATAAATGAACATAAATATCTTGTCATCCATTAAAAAAACCTGCCCAGAAAAAGTGTGAGCAAAATAAAAACATTTCTACCCTGTCCATTAATACTGTCCATAAATATGCCCCGTTAGAACCTAAAGTACTCTTAAACTACTACAACCCATATCAAAACAGCTAGTGCAGCGACATGCCTTACCCTTGGTTTATTCTCTGTCCGCCTTTCTGGGTATTGTTGTAAGATTATGAGGATTATTTTTTATTTGTTTAGAAGACCATTACTACTGTAAGATTCCGTATTCATCCGCACACTTAGTGCAGTCTTTGTTACAGACAAAACACATGCAGTGAATTCTAATGGTCCTATAGTGTGGCCTACTGTCCGCCAATTATTGTGTTTTAACAGCCTTATCACCCCAAGTGCTGACTTTTTCATGTTTTATCTCAATAAAGCAACGGATAATGGTATTTAACGGCCTACTCGAACTGTTACTTTCAACTACTGTAGTCTTTACTCTCCCAGGGAGAAGGGTGAGCTATCTGATATTTTTTTTTAGGAGATTCCAAAGTTAAAAAATATTTAATCTGTTAAACATGAATCTTCTGTTAGAATAGGTGAAACAGTCCTCAGTGAATCAAATATGCCTTTTCTTTGTCCAAAGGAATTCTCATAATAAATTATTTCTATAAATGTTACGAGAATCGCGATCATTAAAAATATTTAATAGCTGATGGTAGCAGAGAGGACAGATTGGCCAGTGTAGGGGGGTCCCTTTGAAACCTTGTAAACAGATTGAAATTTGTTCCAAATAAGTTCACTTTATAGCTCCTTACAGCATTTTGATGTCTATATTTAGAACAGCAATAGATTAATTACAATTGATTGATCAGACATCACAGGACAATATCTGTATATTGTTGGACCCAGGGGGCCTATCAATTCAGGTCACGCTGAACAACGGGTAGTGACTAACAGATAACAGTTCTACAAATTAATTGTTTACAAGTACTATCATCTGTTTACACTATATCTATATCAATGAAATTCATATTGCATGCAAATATTATGAGTGGAGATAGCATTTTGTAATGAATCCAATCAACTCATGAAATTTTGTACTACAAATAGAAATCAAGGTATACATGAGTTTTTGCCTCTTCTAACAAAAATCATGAGCAAAACCTACCCTGGGCATTCACCCTTCTCAATGTACCATACTTTTAAACAGTTAAAGTTGCTAAGTACAATAATACCACGGACTTTTATTCAGTTTGACACAATAATAAAATATTGTAACTTCAATCTCTTTTCACTGTTAATAATAAACACTAAATCTTTCAGAAGTTGAATAGATATCCTCTGGTATAAATTTATTATTTGATGTAGTCAGTCTGTTGGCACTGGTATAATGGCCAGCCTGTTCAAACACTCTCAGCCCAGACAATGTACAGGATATTATATTTTAGAATCAAGATTGAACAACACAAGGTAACATGACATTAAGCAGACTTAAAACTTCTCTTTTCACCAGCAGAACACTCTATAAAGTTCACTGCTCTAGCTCTCAAATCCAATTTCAATGGAGACTTGTCATTGTGACCCAATGATCGTAGCAATAAAAACGACAGTTTCCACAAAAGCCGGGCCTATTATGTAACAGACAAGTTCACAGAAACAATCAGGGAAACACCGAGGTTGAGTGGCCCCTCCCTGCTAGGATACTCATGTTCCCCTGGTATGAACAAGCTACAGAGACATAAGATGTGACCTAACAGATTTTCTTTCCTTCCATTCACTACAGAGATTAGGCCCTCCAAAGGACATCAACCTATAGATACAGCGCCTTGACACTTCAGAGGGCAGCAGTAAAATTCAAAGTTAAGACCCTAACTATTGTCACACAATGCCAAGATTTCATAGGACATTCATGGAAGCAAGTCTACTTGGTGCTTATTTCTAAAGTAAAATTTTTTCATGTCATCATGTCCATCATCAATCTGTCACAAGTAACTGAGGCAGGCCAAACTTTCACAGAAATTTGTCACAAAATACTTATACAGGTCAAAAATATTATGCCATCAAACATCAAGTTTGTCACCAGGACCTGACAATAGGTCAAAATCTCTACAATCTTACACCAGAACCTGAGGCAAACCAAACATTTAGGTCTGACATAGACCAAAATAGCAGCATATACCAGAATCTGATACAGCCCAAAATTCTAATTGGTGTGTCACTATAAGGTCACTCTAAGCATCCTCTAAATAACTCCTATACCGTAGGAGCCAGCCTCTCTCCAATATAACTCCTATATGGTAGGAGCCAGCCCTCTCCAATATAACTCCTATATGGTAGGAGCCAGCCTCTCTCCAATATAACTCCTATATGGTAGGAGCCAGCCTCTCTCCAATATAACTCCTATACGGTAGGAGCCAGCCTCTCTCCAATATAACTCCTATACGGTAGGAGCCAGCCTCTCTCCAATATAACTCCTATATGGTAGGAGCCAGTCCTCTCCGAAATAACTCCTATATGGTAGGAGCCAGCCTCTCTCCAATATAACTCCTATATGTTAGGAGCCAGCCTTTCTCCAATATAACTCCTATATGGTAGGATATACTACCAGTACTCCGTTATGGTAGAAGCAGCCTTTCTTCTATATTACTGAATGACATAGGATCATGACATTTGCCTGCCTTGGATTTCAATGAACAGACCTCAACACTACACAGTCAGCTGATAGCCATTTTAAGCTCCACATTTTGCTTGTTTTCTCTACTCTATTAGCCATTACCCTATATCAAGTCATCCCCTTCAATGTTTGAGAGCTTGCCAATATCCTTAACAAAAATCTATACATATTAAAAAGTGCATAAACTGCATGGTAAATACCCTAAGTCTAGTGCAAATATGAATACATCATAAAAAGTCATCCTGTTCAACAAAACAAGGATTTTCAAAGCTTTCTATAAAACTCCAGTAAATATTTGAGGAGATTGTCTTTGATTATCTTTACAGGTCAAAACAGTCACAAAGATTCAGCCAGGTATACATGCTTATACACAGAATATATATAAAATCTCAATAGCTCAAGGATACACAGCTTTAGTAATATTGTTTCAAAATGATTCCATCAAGTAAGTACTTTAATGTTAAAGTATCTCTTAAAAGCCTTAATATCTTTCATTAGGATAATTAACAATTTTCACAATCAAATTGTGAAATCCACAGCTATTATTTCTTATTTCACACGATACCAAGGTCAGATATTTCTCACTTGGAAGTTTTATGGACTCAGATTTCAAAATATCTAATTATTACTATCATGAAGACCTTTCTATTAGACTATTATCATATATCCAATAGGAAAAAAATAAGAATAATACTTTTAAAAGAATCTATGGGGTATTCTTTTGTAATGGTATTCTAGTACCAGAGGTCATGGGCCAAAAAACCGAAGGTCGCATCTAGATAGAATTCCACAATAACTGTTCTAACGACCCTCCAATGATAGATTTGGCCCTGGAAGCAACTGTTTGTTTACTTCAAAATAAGTGATCAAAATTTCACACACAAAGACTACCCTAGAAAATCAAAAGTTTACAGTTAATTTAATATACCAGATCCCGGTCTCCATTTGTACCGCCCTAATGATGGGTCTGTAAAAACCCCTTCAATACACAACTTTTGACGGACATAAAGATTATCACACCAACGGGTTAAAACACTGTGAAGACCTTACAGACAGACAACTTAAACGTCAAGGACACAAACACCGAGGGCTATCTCTTTGTTGATCTGGTAGGATGTTTTCTTACATTGTCTGACCAATAACTAAGATTTCACCACGTAAAACCTACACCAAGGCACAGAGTAAAAAGCAATTCTAAGGGGACATCTGACCCATATTTCTACTTTCTTTTATTTTTTATTCCTTCAGAGCAGAAATTATAAAAAGATTGTGTTTTATATTTTTGGAGGTCATAAATGTATTTTATTCTATGTCAGGGACCCCCGGATTTATCTCCCCTGTGACAGGTTTATGTCAACTACAAGACATGTTATGGGCGACTGCAATTAGTTAATTAGTATATCCAAGACAGTTAGATTATCTGCTATTCCATTAGACCTGTCCTAACATAGATAGAGCACATCTATTACTATCAGGCAATCTTAAACATGGAATTATTGCATGTCCTAATGCATGATGTGCACTCGTAAGTCATGCACTGGTCTGCACGTCTAAGATAACGAGTGATAAAACATACACACACCATAGTACAAATATCACACAACTAAGATTTAAAAAAATAAATTATTAATAGATGGAAAAGTCACATGAACTCATAGGACTAAATTGGCCCAGTTTTAAAATCTGAAACAGCGACTGTTATATATAAAGTTTATGAAATATACATAGAAATATACAGTTATTATAATCCATAACCTCAGTCTCCAAGACACTGTTACATCATAAGCTCACTCCCCCCACCATTCAACATACTAATCCATCAGATCTCAATTGTGTATTCAAAATTCTGACCTTATAATAAAACAATAAACCAATATCATAAATAAAAAATTGTTTCAAAAAGAAAAAAAAGCCCAGAAAGAACTTGGACCGGCTTTACCTGGACAGGGTCTGGAATATTTTCCAGGAACATTCGGATTTTGGAAGTCCAAGCCTCCACATCCATCCTGACACACGACACAGAGACAATATAGCTCCTCCTCACAGGCCAACAAAAAGGTAACAGTTAAAGGGCCCTCCGACCACCAGGTGAGGCCTGCTCCGTTCTGATACCGCGACCAGGTACTCTCAGGTAACTTACGACAGGTGAGTTCCCAATCATAGGTAAAAGCAGGTACGTTAATTGCAATATATTAGTTCACCATCCGTCAATTTTTTGGCAATATTATTATCAATCATGATTTTACCTCACAAAAAACAGAGGGATTATGTATTATTAAGGAGTACAACAGTTTGGATCATTTGGTGCATTGCCCTGCACCAACTGAATCTGACATCTTTATAAGTAATTGTTTTTCAAAATTTCATTTCAAATTCTAAATGGGTTTATTTATACTGCCATATCTACAAATCAATTCGCTGAAGAAAGGCCCGACTTGGAAATCATTTTATACAATTAAACGTAAAAATATACATTGAGTGTCTGAAACCAAAATCATTACACTTGCAAAATTCAATTACTGAAACTGCACAAAACGCTGTGAAGCCTTGTACTGCAGGCTTTGACATCCGTTCCATTTCTCTCCGCATTTAATGACAAATGTTCCTCTCCATTAGCTTGCTACTTAACAAGTCAATCATGCACTTGTTAGGCTTGGAAACCAGTTGTTTTCTCTTCCTTTCTGCAGGTGGGAAAACTTTCAAATTCTCAAACAACGGGAAATTTCAATTTAATTTAAAAGCCTGGCCAGGTAATTTAGCCCATTGCTTTTATTGACTTTTCATTTCTTGATCTGATGGAACATAGGAATCTCGAGACATCTGGTAGATTTCAGACTGGGGGGGACCAGGGCTGGGACAGGATAGGGGCCTCCACCATGTATAAATATCCGATCAATCACTGTGTGGGACAGTCACACAGTATTGTGTCCTGAATACTAGGGGATCCTAGGACAAGTACCATTTTACAGAGAGAAGGAATGATTATACATACACTTTATGCACACAAAATCAAGATAAAATACACATGTTCACACACTAAAAGCAAACAAAAAACAGAAATTTGAATGCCAATACTGAATAAATAGAATTACATAATTATGTCAACAACAACCCTCCTCCCCCCCCCCTTTTAACCTTTTATTCTTCCGACAAAGATGAGTGATTACAAAATAAATCATAAAGTGTATGATTAACAGTCTACAAATTCTGTGAGTTCAACTGTAGATTAATGGCTACTATCCATCATACAGTCTAGCCATACCACAGCTTACTGACCACCGATTACTCTAATCTATCTGTTATTTGCCAATAATTCCCTCCACATCAATAACTTTTTCTCTTGGCCTTTTATCCACATAACTTCATAATTGCAGGACTTATGTCTAAAAGATCACATGTCAATAATTTAAAAGCTTTATTTGCTTGGAATGGAATGTACAAAAATTATGATTTAGATATAACATGATATTGGTCGCTCCGAATATGTTTATATTTCAATAATCTACTACCTGTACAATATAATCTCTTCATGATCTAATACTGAATAGTAGATCATGCTTTGCCTCGTCGTCTATAAGATTGATTAACCCAATATATTACCATAGTCAGACAGTAACAAACCAAATACGGTAAGTAAAAATAGTTTTCTCAGGACCAAGAAAATTATAACCCCCACAAAAAGTACCTCCATCACTTTATTGAGTATTAAAGGTTAGAGAATGTAGTGTGCCTGAGTATGTACATGAATATACATTACAGACCAACATTCCAACACCGCCTCGCATAGAATGCCTATACTGTATATGTGATATACTCTATATGATGCCTACTGTATGCAATATACTCAGTATAAGACCAGGGTTTGAACAGACTCTCTTCAATAAAATACCAATGTTTTGAGTCAAATTGACAATCTAGTCCAAAGCATTCATTTAACAGCAGAATACACCTTTACAAATCACTTCATTTTGTGCTCTACTCACAGCCTCCCCTCTACAAACCATAACAATAACACACCTATAGCTAAGCCAATTTCTTCATAATGGGCCGTTCTTGGTAGGTCCTGTCGTAATCCACCGGTAATTCTATTTTTTATTTTCCGTTAAAACACAAGAATTTATTTGACCCAAAAAGTTGAGAGATCTTGAATAATCTCTTGGTAAAACTTAAATAGATTTATTATAGCAGTCTTAACACCTGTTTTATGGAAATCCAGAGGACTTGGGCAAATACAGGCAGCACTAATAACGGTGGAACCCTCGCGTGAATCACATTACCATCAGCGAGCAGTGAAGATTGAATTGCATGTTACTTGACAAAAAATCTATCTATTGATTTTCTACCCCTTGTCAGCTGAAGAACTTGTGGAGGCTGACAATTAAAATTTATACATGTATAAACTTCCAACAGTTTCACTACATTCTCTTCTTAAGGGAGCATATTAACTACTGGAAAAACTTTCAAGAACTTTGCTGGCTGTAAAAATGAAATTTAGTCAATTTTTTTTAAAGAAAAACTTTATTATAGATAAGAAACACTGTAATTAGCATTTCATTATTCAGTTATATAGCTTAATAATGTTTAATTAGTCTAATTGACACAATCATGAACATCTAAAAGTAACTTGCACTTTGCATTAAATCATATAAATACATACATGTAAATCACACAGGACATGATATGGATTATCTTTTATTTGATTTATTAACCTTTTTGTAACCATTAAATTTTTGTTAATTAATATGTTAAAAGTAGAAATTTGACTGTGGCCTCTAGAGTAATACTGTGTCCTCTATAAGTACCGGTAATTCTGTGACCTCTTGACCAAACAGTCTGAAGGTCAGAGTTACCAATAAAACTACCATGTACATTATAAGGACAGACATGCAATTTTTGTTGTCACCTTTGACATAGTTTTCATGTTTTACAAATGACCTACTGATTTTTTAAACCTTCAAGTGGGAAAAAATTTACAACTGTCTAAAGCCCCTGGCAAAGGTGGGGTCTGAAATAGAATCCTCGAAAAAACAAATTTGAGTCCACAAGTGTGAGATTTCCCATCAGAGTCCACTGAGGGACTCAGCAGGGCTCGAGACACTGCAGTCCACGCTATCAGAATTTACATCCCCTGTCTTGTTTACACCTGCAATGCTTATCAACAGGTAGTCCCTGCTATACTCATGTACATATCATATTACCAGGTAAAAGAGCAAGCGACCTGAAATAGCTGATCATAACTTTTGACATAATAGGAATCTTACATGATTACATCTACCCTACACCCACTGCCCCCAAATCAAATTTGTAAATGGGTTAAAAAAAATTGAAACTTATACAGTTTTATGGATTTTGATTTAAAATTGAGATGGTAATAAAAATAAATTGAATTAAATGACACTTTAGCTTGTGTACAATAGGTTACATGTCACAAGGAGAATTTCTAAGTTCTAATTGTTTGGCGAGACAGTAAATCACAAGAGTGAAGATCCCCATTAAATGGTTATGGATGCTGAGCAAATGAGGCAACAAAGATTTACCATAACAGCTCATATTAAAGTGGACATTTATTCTAAATTCAATGGGATTTATCTGGGGAACGGGGTTAACATTAAAAGGTTGACTGATAATAAACCCATTTATATGGGAAACTTATCTTTGTGAATGGATTCTCACTAAAATACACCAAATTCTGTAAAAGTAACCTTAATGGAAAATATGACATTTTTTCTTTGGATGATTCATTAGTATTTCTCCAAACCTATTTTTAACACTTAGATAAATGAACTGAAGGGCACGACAACATAGACACAGTGCTCTGTCAATTTCTTTCTGTTTGTTTAATCTATTGAAACTTTTTAATTTGATCAACACAACTTCCTAGGTTTTTGTAGAAAATGACAAATAAAATCTTCTAAAGTAAAGATTTCTTCAGCCACTTTAAGAAATTAATCTATACTGCTCACAATCAATCCATGTACATCTAGAACAGGTGACATTACCTGGTCGGTGCAACAATACCAACACCTGCAAAAAATGAGCACCCAACATCTTTTGATCTATATAGTGCAACATATTGTTTTATATGCTTATTTTCACAAGAGAGAAAGCCAGATAAAACACAATCTGCTGCTGTAGAGTGAACCTCACTGTAGCATTTCCTGCTAAAGAACAGATTGTAAAGGATATACTCTTACAGAATAAACCTCTGCCATCAGCAATCCTAAATCGGTATCTAGCAAAATTGACTTAAATGCAATGCTGAAATAGGTATACAAACCCTGAAGGTGACATGTCCTTCATTGGCATTTTGAAGAATCCGAAATGTTTCTTAATTTATGTTTGATAAACTCCCTTGATGACACAGTATATGGAATGCGGATATTCTGAGGATAAGGCCATGTAGTCTGAAGACAATGCAATGTCAGCCTGCCGTGAGTAATCAACGGCCTCTACTACAGAATCAATGAAAGCTCAGTCTCTGCTTGTCATGCCGCACAAAAAATCAATGCTCTTGTAGAAGATTCGATCCCTCTGCAGAGCCGATCCCGGGAGTTGTACCACGGCAATCAGACCTCATAAACACAGTTGATCAGTAACTTGGTCCTTTAAAGGGTCACAGTTCAGATTATTCCATAAACCACCCTATCTCAAATGCTACAGTTAGAAAAGTTCTCAATCACAGGCCAAAACACTAGTCAGACCCTGGTAATTTGTGCCAATCAAATGTTAATTGCATTATTTGCAGAAGGATTGTAACAGTCAGTTTGATCAATGTGAGTACATTTAAATAGGGACTAAATGCATCAATAACCAGTCACTCTATGGAGGAGACATTCCAGCAATGGTGGTCTCCATTGAAGGCAGAAAATTCCCAGTAGAATTCTAATCTATGGCCACAAAGACCTTAGAACTGGCCCTACTATTGTAATCTTGTGACTCTGACAGTCCCACTGTTTATCTACAGACCATATATATATTCTGTCTGTTTGGTTTCCCATGACCTCTATGGTCCACCATTGGGACCTTGTTGATACAGGTGACTGTCTCTGGACTCTCCCCTCACCAGTAGACTTATGTAAACTGTACATATTGTAAATCCCCAGTACTGACAATTTTACATATATGGCAATTCTGATCATAAATTATCCTCATTCTTTTAAGTTTCAAAAAATTGAATATCTGATCACAGAGATTCTCTTAATCATCTTATGGTCAGGGATGCTAGAATATGAAAGTTGTTTGGACAGAACCAAAAGTGTTTCCATATACTGGTATACAATCCTTTTTTTCTAATTTCTAACTCCTGGTATGTAAAATATACAGTCAAAATAAGAATCCTGACTAATGACCCCCCCCCCCTTTTTACAAACTGATTGGTCTCTGTAATTTATGCCATGTACTACTTGTTAAGGTAACTATGTATGCATAAATCCATTATACATGCATTTTTCATAAACTAGCTGCTCTCCTCAGCCATATCTGGTGGGTATAAAAGGTTACTTTTATCACCATCTGTGATCAGACTCATTATTCATGCCTCCAACATGTACATGTTATGACAATTATTGAAGCATGTGGAAAAAAAACATGTCAACATCCAGTTCAACACAAATCTCTCAGTCAAATGCTACCGGCAAAGAGAAATGAAAAATGACTTCCCAGAAATTAAAAGCAAGATAAAATCTTACTCCATCACTTTTTTACTCTGATTACAACGTCCCATCTTTCTCTGTGACACTATTTTTACACACATGACCTTAAAATCATGCTAGAAGGCAGAGAGGAAATACAATGATATCTATAAATACAGTCCATAATGGACCACCACCCACATCACTCCCCCTAAAAACAATGGTGGCCAGATTACACTTTGATATTTCCCTGATAATCAGTGACTGACCTTCTAACAGCAGGTTCTTTGAATATGTTATGGTAGTCAAGCATAATCATAAAAATATCCTACTACACCATTCGCAGGGCTCGTCATAAACTTTTTGTCTTCTATTTATGTGACCACCCCTATACCATAAAGAACACATTTTATTGTACAGGGTGGTCACACAGTTAGAAGACAAGAAGTTCTTGGCAGGCCCCTGTACTTAAAATATAAAAAAGAAAACTTGTTTTCTTCTGTGTGCTTGAAATCTAATCTCAATTTGTTTTATCTGTTACACAATCTGTAAAACTCTCAATGTGTAAAAAATGAGAAGATAAAATTGTTGAAATAGGATCAAAATACACTTGGAGAAACCAAAAAAAAAAATCAATACATGCAAAATCATCTCCTGCGATTTGTGTTCAAAGTGATTGCATCAGCTGATCCAGTAATAATGAACTGTCTAGTATGTTAATTTGTCTGCTTCTGAATACATGTATTTAGTTTTTGATTCAAGAGATAGAGAAAGAGAGGCAAAATACAATATGCCATTGGTCATTTAAAGAAATAAAGTTTAAATAATACAAATTAACTTTTTTGAATAAAACATGATTAACATACAGGTAGACATTAACTAAACATCGTGAAACCACAAATGTGATGTCATTATAAAGGCCTGACCCAAAGCCTTGCTCTCTTCACCATTTCAGACCTGTCATGTCTTGGACATTCAGCCATTGTAGAATTGGAACCATTAGCGACCATTATATACAGGAATTTCCTGATAAAACCCTTTCTATTGATTTTCTCTCCTTTAACATTCTGATCCAAAATGAACAATTAGCTACAAATAAGCAGCTTAAAGCATCCATTAAATATATGTATGAATAGACTTACATACCTACCGGTCGTAGTAATATTCCTCCGCTGATTAATATACCACACCCTCGATGATGGCCAGTTTTCTTGAGTGGACGTCACAGAAGACCCTGATCAGCAGTGGGCTGGGGGGAGACTGGGGAAAATTGTGAATCATATCTTACATTGTGTATTGATTTTTGTGACTGAGTCTGAATACTACAGTTATAATGATTGGGCTGATTTCCTCGGCACGATGGAACTTGCTGCTGCAGCAGTAACACTGGTGCACTGGGCAATGAATTATACATGAGACTATTACGCTCCTGCTGTCTGTGGCAGAATGTAAAGCAACTCGACACATGAACAAAGGACAGGGCCCCATAAAAAAATCATTGTATTGTCAGATAATCAGACTTAAATCTCCAAACTGTGACTTAACATAC
This sequence comes from Magallana gigas, assembly GCF_963853765.1. Lineage (NCBI taxonomy): Eukaryota > Metazoa > Mollusca > Bivalvia > Ostreida > Ostreidae > Magallana > Magallana gigas. Next base: position 1,921,947 of record NC_088854.1, on the reverse strand, counting down.
ACTTAATAAAGCACTACATTGAATCACTCAATACTTAACACATTATGTACCAAGATATTTACTGGTAGTGTGCTCTGTCATTCTTGTTTCATCAGCACATAAATTAAGACAGGTGGTAATATTGGAAAACATGCAATATACCCATAACAATGTAGGTTTTGATAAGGATTTACAAAGCTAAAATAAATTCATGGAAAAACTTTGCATATCTTTAAGATTCTGCCAAAATTAGCAATTTATGAGAACTTCATTTTTTACAATTATGCAATTTTTAAAACCTATAATTTCAAAAGATAAGAGTCTAATTTCTTTGATAATTTACTTAAATCCTATGATAAATTAAAATGTCAACCAATAGAACATGCATAGTACATGTACTTAAATTGTTTCAATAGAGATGGTTTTTGAACATGAGAAAAATAGCCAATCATTCATGTTCTAGCTGTGCATTACAAACGATCTTGTAACCTTTGAACTTCTTACCTTTCTCATCATGACTACTTTCAACCTTGACCTTTTCCATCTGTGACCTCTTGACCCTTCACCTTGACTGGAACATGACTGTAGCCATGGACACCACATTATAGGGGAGGCGATGAGATCAGAAAGCACCTACTGATAATACAGATGACAGCATCAAACAGAGCTCATGGAGTAGTCAGACTTTGTAAAGTTATTGCTTAATAAACTAAACATATATATTTAAATTACATGATTCACGCTCCCTTATCAAAATGCAGGAGACTGAAAAATCTTATTTTAATTAGATTGTGCATGCGGCAGGTTCTGAATATTCATGGCGTAAACAATTTATATTCATTATTTCCACATTAAATGCAGGTTAAACACCTCACGGATGAAAATAAATACAAAAATTTAAATCTAACTTTCTCTTATTTTACTGCCACATAGAAATTATATGGACCGTACTTTGTTTTACAGTAGTGCTTCTATATACCAGTATTCTTTGTATAGAGGGAAAATAACAAGTAATGATAAATAAGCATTCTTCACAAAGTTAATCGCAATAACAATTATGAAGTTAAATTTCACAAGAGAAACAAGCTTGAATACATGCAACATGAGTCAATATACATATTAAAAATCAACACAGACGCATGAACTGAGCATCTGATCAAAGACCTGGGATTCTTGGCAGTGGGACTTTGTTGAACATTGTTGTGTCTGGAATCCCAAAGAAATACATGAAGTACAATACAAGAGGAAATTAATATTATTGAGTACATGTCTTCTATCCAGATGTGCCATTCTTATTGGTGAAATATTAAACCCCCTCTATCAAGCACCTTGCTGAAATCAGGTATGTAAATCATTGCCCAACCTGTAATTTAAAATGGGCTTCACATGACAACAAAACCTGCTCCCTCCTTACATCATTGCTTTCCCTTTAGTGGGGTAATTATACGTTAGACATGCTGAAGTAGCATATTGAATTCACTTGTATGCTGAAAAAACAGTTAATAGGAGTATTATAGACTTCAAGGTAATTAATCAATCACATTTCAAGCACATTAGACATATCTGCACTGCATGTCTTTAATTGATCAAAGATACCCTTCAACAATGCATGTTTGAATAGCCATGCCAGTCAACCTACAGATCTTTTTTAAGCTTTGTCATCTTTAGAATAAGGGAAATGGTCGTCTATAGACAGATACAAGCTAAAGACGGAGAAACACTCCTTCAGACAGACTTCTCTAATGCTTTATTCTCAAATAGGAATAATTTATATTCAACTGTCTTGTCTTGGACTCATAATAAAAATTAATAGTCATAAAATCTTTACATTTCATTTGTACAAGCTATTTATTGTTGTAATTTTTTAGCACTTAGATGGATTTATAAAATACTGGGGACTGTTATATCTATCAAATTAAAATAACCAAAATAAACTTAGCAGCAGCTGTACATATAAGTATTTTGACTGATGCCTTTGTGCAAGATTTCAATTTCCCAAGAATACCTAAAGCTATTCTTTGTGTCTCTGTTGTAATTTTTAGACTTGTGCTTCAATCGTTAGATTACACTGCTGGGGACTGTTATTTCTACTATGAATAGTACTTGAACTTTTAACCAAATACAGGCACTGTCATTCCCATAAATTCTGAGCAAGTATACTTGTATTAATTGTTGAAATATTTGTTCAGGAAACAATAAATAGATATATCAAATATCAATTCATAAAAGAATTAATGATTTAAACTTCTCTGAATTAGAATAGATAATTCATAAATACATGAAAACTGTGCTACTAATTATTAAGCTCACACTAGATGGTATATTTCCTTTTCAGGGTAATAAAGAACCAATACAGTTAACTTGTGAACAAGTGCCTTTGGCTTGGTAAGAAAGGGAAATAACTCATACATGTTTTATTTAATACAGTCTTGATTTTCCTCAGAGTAGTTCATCTTTGCAAGTGGGTGAAAAAAAATAAAATTTTTATAACAATAAAAGTTATGACCATTTATTGAGAAATTATAAAAATACAACTACTTACTAGAATTTTTATGCATATTAAGTTACTTCCTGTTTTTTGGTGCAGTATTCTGTGGTTAAAGAAAAAATTAAAGAATTTCAACTTACATCCATTGCTCTGATGGAGTAATAAAATATATGTTCTTAGTGGTTAGATAAGATAACTAGGTCCTATTGAATGCACTGAATAAATTATTGCTAATTAAGCTAGCATATCATTCAAGATCATAACTGTAAATGACTACATAGATGTAGCTGCTACAACCTACAAGAGGGAAGCCCTGATATTAACCCTCAAATATAAGGAAAAAAATCAAACATCTTCATCCACACGTCCTCTCTTTAACCCGAAGAAATACACATGAATCATGTCGAAATCTGTGAGGTTTCTTTTAAATATGAAGAATGAAAACATTTGACATCTCTGATCAGGAACTTGTCCTTCATGCTCTTATCCACTTACAACTTTCAACAAATGTTGGAGAAAACATGTACCCTGGAGAAAACGTAGTTAACATACCCTGGAGAAAACGTACCCAAGATTTCTCTTGGAAAAAGAAATTGTACCCTGTAGAAATTTAACCAGATTGCTGCACAATATTTCAACATTATACATATATCATACATGTAATTTCGGTACCGTATGTGTACTCTCACATCGTCATCGTAATTTTTCAAAAATAGAATTATAGTTTTTTGCATATCCTCTTTTAGTCTAGTGTTCTCTCTCTCTCTCTTTCTCTCTGGTGTATTCGTTTGGTCGATTGGAGAGCTGAAAGTGAAAGAGTAATCCTCATTTGCTTGATGGCAATGCCCATGGAGATCTCTGGTAGATCTCCATTGTCTATACTTTCTACAAATGCCAAGTAGATTCTGGAGACCAGTTCTGGAGGTAGCAAACGAATACATCAACACTGATCAGATCACATTTATCAGTGTTTATATCAATAATTTGAATAAAACTCCTTCTCTCTCTCTCATGCTCAGGCTATTTATCTATTGATGTAGTGCACTTTATCTCTCTCATATACTATATGAGCCAACTGCCTAATAATAATTATAGAAAATAATATGATGTGACAAAATAATGATATTTAAAAAAAGAATAAATTATGCATAAGATGCAGATTATACTTCTTTATAATTTTTAAAGTAAATGAAGTATTAAATAATAAAATGTAAATTATAACGTAATTAACTTAAACAAATGTATGCTGGTGCTTAAACCATTATTCATTTAAAAAATAAAATGAAAATTATAATTATAACTTAGAAAAATATAGGCTGGTGCCTAAACATCTTGGGGCCTAAACATGTTGGGGCCTAAGCGTCTTATCAATGAAGGGCCTAAACATCTCGGGGCCTAAAAGTCTTGCTACCCCTAATAACCGTTATGTTCATATTTCAGGTAGCGTTACCTGTTTTTTTGTCATGTAGCGGGAATTTTTGGTTGAATGTCAATTGTGGTTGTAGTAAAAAAAAAAATGAGACATGAATTATTAATGTCTTGCAACAATCTTATAGGTCTTTTTATTATAAAATTATAAAATACAATTTTTATTCTTTTAAAGTAAAACCACACTTTTGCAAGAACACCATTTTTTTACGACAACCATAAATCGGTTAAATTACCCGCGATTTTCAAAGAGTGAGTCATCATGGTTCTGCGAAGATCACGGCTTTTGATCGTCTGATCCTTCAAGGTAAGGTACTGTTCAGGTTTGTCTCATCTGTATTTTTTTAAATTGCGCGAATTTGTTGACCATAGTCATAAATGCAATACTTTTTGCGAAGGATATTTTACATGACATATGGCCATAAGGCATATTTTATCTGATAGTCTAATCTCAGCGAGATTCGTCGAGACTGAAAAATTTTTGACGGACGTCTCTTCCGGAAGAGACGTCCGTCAAAAATTTTTCAGTCTCGACGAATCTCGCTGAGATTACTGATAGTCATGTCTTGTTTTGCGTTTTAACTTAAAATTAAGATTTATGGAGAAGTAATTGAGACATATGATTATATCAAATACCTTACATTTGAGTGTCGTAGTACGAATACAATTTAGATTAAGATTAATAAATTCCCTGGATTTTGTGACCATATACATGATAAATCTTAATGTTTATTTGTGAAATTGTCCCTGTCATTATGAAAAATTCGATCCTTTTTTTTATCATTGCATGTTATATAGTATGCACAAGTAAATAAAACACCAATTTTCAGTGATACAGCAAATGATACATATAAAGTTATCAGAAGTGCAGTGCGCTTGTGATTTCATGACACAAGTCATGCAAGTGGTTAAACTAAAAGCAAGAGATGATTAGATTTACACATGTTTTGTATGAATAAACTAAGGTCACAGGCAAGCACCCAATTTGTGCTTTGATCAAAATGATAGAGCTGACCAGTTCTGACACAGTTGTTTAGCTGACCCTTTAATAAACCAAAGTTACATCATTACTAAGCACCTGGCTTGTACCCCCAGGTGAATCTAATTGGACAGGTGAGACAGAACAGGTAAATCAGGAGCCTGACAGCATGTTCTCTACCTGACTTATGTCAATAATGCCAATTTGGTGAATCCACACTTGTTATCAACCCATGGGTGGGATTTCCTTGGAACAGTAGACGTGGACTCTGTTTACTGTTCAGTGCTGACTGTTCAGCTTGGTTTACCAGCTGTTTACATCAAATGTGGAGTGAACTGGTGAATGAAAAACATCAAAAACATCCATGCAATCATTGTAATGATGTTATTTGTTCATAAAGCAATCTTGTAGATGATTTTGCAGGTTATTTGAATAGTTGTTACATTTGTTTTAAAAACTGATATGATATCATGTAATCAAATTATACAATGTGCTCTGAGTACACATGTGCTCATTTATTCACAGAGTCTAAAACTGAGTAAAAGACTGTACAGTGTTTATCAAGGACATGGTTTTCCTGTTTTATTGCAGTTTTATAGGACCAGACATCAAGATGATTACTCAGTAAGGTGATTTTCTAGAAAATAAACTAAGATGGAAGACCCCCGAGATTTTGTGTTGTGTGAGTTGGAGGCTCAGATGAAGAATGCGTCTCCAGAGAAATGTATCACCTTATCCCACAGCTCTCCCTCGGTCAAGGTCAGTAGTTGCTTGTCCCTGTACTTTGCAGCAGTAGTTTAAATTTTTCTTAATGGCCATATTGTTTAAAAACAAATTTGTTTTCTTCTTGCTATATTTTGGGTTTCACCCAGGGTGTAGGACATTACATGTACCCGGTATTTGACAAATACCGGTAAGTGATTATTTTGAAGCAATGAAAAGGCTCATTGCAGCAGATTTCATTGTGAGGCATGTTTTTGATTGCCCTGATTTACTCCCTATAGATGTTTTATGCCCTGCGGCTTCGGCTGGAGAACACATCAGAGGCCTGGCTGCGGGATTACCTGGAGCGTGATGGACTAGACATCATGCTCAACTCTCTGTGTGAGATGGCAGGGAAGGGATTCACCAGCTTCTCGGACGCAATCCTACAGCTGGACTGTGTGTCCTGTATCCGGGCCATACTCAACACCAGCGTGGGGCTGGACTTCATGGTCAAACACGACCACTACACCGCCAAACTTATTCTAGGTTAGTGTATATGGATTCATATTAGGAGCTTGACTTTAGTCAAACTTATCACTACACCACTAAAATCATCCTATGTTAGTGTTGATTAAATTTATATCAGGTAGCTGAGATGGCTTGTGATTGTGAGAAAAAAATATGTTATAAATACACCAGGTAGTACATGTATAGCAATAACATGAATAAGTTAATATCAGTGCAAATATTTTCTATGAAGTGGATATCTGAACTTAACTATGTTTGTTGAACTGTGTTAGTCATGATTGATTTGTTCTGAATGAGAAATCAAATCTTTTAATGTTTTGGTACTTTCAGTACTATACAGACAAAATAATGTAGATTGCTGTTTGATTTTTAAGCAGCACTGAACATGAACAACACTCATCCCAAGAAACAGGTGTATGAGATTCTGGCTGCACTGTGCTCCTATAACAACACAGGATATAACAATGTGATGAATGCCCTAAGTACACTGAAGGTTGGTCGTGTTTATTTCTAAAGTAGTCTTCAAAATTCACGAAAATAATCAGTAGTTTAAGAAAAAATTATCTTATCTTTGCAAGTTACTTCTGTAAAGTGTTGGGATGAGTTATTGTAGAATCCTTACATTTCAGAGGGAGACAGACCAGACCCACAGATTCAGTGCTGTGGTCAATGAATTGAAGGCCGCTGAGACCGTCCCCCATAAAACGGCTATACTGACCTTCATTAACTGCATCATTAACTGTACACCTGACCTACAGGAGAGAAATCGGACCAGGAACGAGTTCATCGGTGAGAAAAGCCCGCCTTTCTGTCATCTGCTGAGAATTTCAACATCTCTATTTGTTAATTATTTTTGGTTTAACACCTTCCTGATTTCTTTTTTGTAGGTTTGAACTTGTTAGATGTTCTGAACTTTCTGCGTAAAGAGGAAGTAGACAGTGATCTTCATCTCCAGCTACAGGTCTGTCCACGCTCACATCTGCTAAGCTGATGCATTTTTGATTTACATTTCTATGTCAACATTTTTTGGTTTCATTTGGGGCTTTGTTTAATTGATGTAAAAAGAGAAAGATTTTGCTTTGAAAAAGAACAAAGTAACTTTGTGGTACATTGAATCCTCTTTTATATAAGCTTATCTTTTAGTTTAAATGCATGCATATTATTATTATTGATGAAGATTTATGATGCATGTCATTATGTCATTAAGATGCACATTGTTAGACGATACAAATTTTAACAAGCCAGTTATTGTAGGTATTCCATGAGAAGAAACACGAGGATGAGGAGAGGCTGAATGAGCAGAATGAAGTGGACTTTAACAGCCCAGAGGACCTGATAGAACTCATTCAGTGCAAGGTACTCACTGGGTCCACTCGTGCTCACTGTTCCACCCACACAGCTGTCACACTCAGTGCCAGGCTCACTTCATATTACATTCTATGCGTAAAAATAAAACCCACTATAAGGCATGGCTAATATAATCTTATTGATAAATGATTTGTTTTTTTGGTCCTGTAGATTTTTGGTACTCCCAAAATGGTGTCATTCCTGAATATTTTACAAGACTTGTTGGCCATTGAAAAGGTTTACACTAAAAACAGGTAAGATATGCATAGTGATTTGTTTATTAATGTGGTTAAAATGATTTTTGATTTTGTTTTACTTTAAATTTCATGTATCTTCTTATGTTGAATGAAATCAGGTTTTAAATGCGAACATTTTTCAGCGCAAAGATGTGGAAACAAATAGACAACTTGGTCCATCAGTCTGTCCATGCCTGTGAGTCGAACCAAGTTCCGGGCTGTGTGGAGACTCCAGATATGGAACTGGCCAGCCTTCCGGATCATGTCAACAAAGGCCTTCAGTACATCCAGTCCTACCAATCCAGGTCACAGATCCCTAACCCGGACCCAGCCCCGGGGCCGGCTCATCAAATGAGTGCCGCCAATCTACGACAAATATCACACAGAAATCTGGACCCGTGTAAGTTTGAGAACGACACAGGTGTGGAACTGACTCACAACCGAGATCCATTGTACAGTAAGTTCAATAACGTAGTGGACGTTATTGCGTACATGGATCAGACTCAGTATGACAACGTGTCCTTCACCGACGACAGTGCTAACATGAGTAACACCCCCACAAACAAATCAGCCCTACAGCGCAGGTACCGCATCAAGAGGCCACCCCTGCCACCACCCTCCAAAAAGATGAAGAATGTGCCCTGGGTCAAAATAGCAGACGAGACCATAGGTATATATTTATACTGTAATAGTCACTACTGATTCTTTTGATATTTACATGTATGATTTGATATGAATTATGTAACCAATGCAATTTGATTGTTCGATTGCAAATTAACAGACTTAGTTTTGATAATGAATGTGTCCTTTGTCAACATATGTGCACTTTAGTATGGTCAGTTATAATAATGATATACGGTAACAATTATTTGTCCATCTCATACAAAATGTTTTACCTACTGACACCATTTTTATGACTTACCTGTGCCCTTTGACCTTGTTTAGACAGGTACAAGGGCTGCCTGTGGGCACTGTCCGCTGAGATGAAGGGAGCTGCCCCAGACTTTGGTCAGCTGGAGGCCATGTTCCATCAGGGGGAGCACCAGTATGAGGAAGTCAATGAGGTAAGGCTGTGTCTAACTTCCTAGATGTCACAAAGACAAGCTGATATATATTTACTGGTCTGTCAGAATTATGGTTGCCATTTTAAGTTTTAAAAAGAAATCAAGGAAAAACTTTATTAAGGTGGATCTCTACACCAAATAAGTGTAGGAGATTTTTGTTGCATGCATTTGTTACCAATACTAGGCACAGTATTCAACAATAATAGACCTCAAAATACAATACACTATTTTCTAGAGAATTTTTAAAATATCAGTCTGGTTCCAGATAACCCCATATTTATCAAATTATTAAACATTTCTGTTTTAAAAATCTTATGAAAGTGAAATGTTATTAAGTTTAGAAATGAAAAACAAAAAAATCATGAATGAAGTTTGTATGATTTTTATTGGAATCCACATAAATATGAAACTAAAATATAAGAAAATTCTTTTAAGGCAAACTGCTGGACAAAATCCCACAAAAACCTGAAAATATAAACAATATTCGTTGGTTAATAGGATGAAGAAAAGAAATTGAATGAAATTGAAAAATTAAAGGACATACTTAATTATTGCAAAAATCTTGGTATAAAAGATCCTGTTTAAGAGTTGTCTTTCTTTATTTTACATGGTCTCAAATATCTTGGGATCAATTTTTTAATTGATAAAAATCACGAAGAAAAATTAAAAAAGGAACAAGTCTATGCTAAATATGTAGATATAAGATTAGTAGTGCTTATGATAATGTTTGAAGCAGAAAAATTATATTGTTGATGAATGCATTATATATATTTAACTCTTTAAAACAAAATATTAGTAGTTAAATTGCCTTTTACTTTTTTTTTTATATACAATAGCAATTATAAACAACAACCATACGCATATTAATACATACATAAGATGTCCATAGTGATACACATGCATGTGTGGAAATGAAAAACATGCCCCTTTTCAGAATTCTGTCTTTTCCTCATTTGGCCTGCAAATCCGGCCCTCCACTGCTATTGCTACCTAGCTGTATTTATTTTAACCAAAATACATTAGTTTAATGTCAAAGTTTCAATGAAAGTCTTTTACTGCAAATGTTTTTTTTTTAATTTGGGAAGTTAGGATCAATTCAAGAGATCGTACTACGGTACTTTCGTTTTATATTCATCATACATATATAGTTTAAATGAAAATTTGACATCTGCTTACCTATATCGATAATCCGCCACATATGTATGATCGTCTGTTTCAGATGACATGACAAAAATGTATTGCCAATAGCAGCAGAGCAGGGAAACTGTATATTATTTAGATTCCACGTTTTCCGTACAAAACAGCTGATAATCAATGTTAGTTAAAAGCTTTAAACAGGAAGAAAATTGACTTATTTTCTAAGCATTTTGGTGATTTCAGTCCTATCTCACCTCCTTAGTTAGAAGAGTTCAATTAAACGGTGTATAGCTATTTTGTACCACGACATAATGTTATCAATCCGGAACACAATGGCGTTTCGAACGGAAGTCAGACATGTTTTGACGATGTAGCCTTCCACCTTAAGATATTTTTTTTAACCTTGGCAATAGTGTAAAGTGTATAAATTTGGTCCTCTTCATTATATAAATAGTGCCTGTTTGGGAGGGTAACTGTTGAAATTGACACCCCAAGACAACCATTGTCAACCGACGCGAAGCGGAGGTTGACAATGGTTTTCGAGGGGTGTCAATTTCAACAGTTACCCTCCCAAACAGGCACTATTTATTTTATTATACTGAATGTCTTAATTTTAAAGAGAATTTTATTGCTTTTATATAGAAATGAAGTGAATTCTACGGCGAACCGTACGCGCATAATTTACGCGCATGTAACTATTCCTTGTGTTACCCGTTGCCAAGTGTGTTGCTAAAGCTGAGGGTAATAGAACTGATTACCATCTGCGTCTAAACCAATCAGATTTCAGTATTTAACATGAAAGTATAATAATATATTTTGTCAATAAAGATAAAACTAAAAAGATTTCCTGTTCTGATATATCAGATAGTGCTGTTGAACTCGACCACGCGGCAAAACATCAACCTGTTCCTGAGTCGGATGGAGATTGGTCCGGAGAAGCTGATAGAGAGCCTGGAGAAGGGGAACCCCGAGGTGATTAGTCTGCCGACCCTACAGTACCTGATGAAAGTGCTGCCTGATGTGGAGGAGGTACGAACCATCTCTCTGCTAGTATCTAATGGTCTAGTTAATGGTACTGTCTTTACAAAGGAAAAAATACCACGTTGAGTATGGAAAATTTGTATTTTCAGAAGAAAAATCAAACATGATTTGAACTAATGGGATTTTATAGATATTATTAAGCAATGATGGGTTTTGATAAAAAAAATTGTAACTCTAGTCATTTTATTGTTGTGTACGTACATGTACATGTATGTAGATTAGTGGAAAGTCTTTGATCCTTATTAAGTATGTACACATTTACATTACTGTTGAATAAAAACTTGTAGATAAGGATGCTACAGAAGTATGAGGGAAGACGACTACAGCTGGGGATGCCGGAGCAGTTTGTTCTGTTACTGGCAGACATTCCCGACTATCTTGTTCTGATCGAGGGTCACCTCACCAAGGCAGAGTCCACCGCGAGTCTGGACAAACTCAAAGTCTCGCTCAACTCACTCACTAATGTATGTAAGGCGGTGCTGGAAAACCAACAGTTCAAGCAGTTCCTTCACTTCCTGTTGTGTGCCGGGAATTTCTTGAACTATGTAAGTCTGTCTTTAATTGTCTTTAAAGAAAACTTCCAGTTCATTTGATTTGAAACTTCTACTTATATAGTAATTTTTCCATTTGAATCAAATAAAAGAATTTCTTGTCTCAGATCTCACAGGGCTCTGTAAGATTATAAACCCAGTAAGATGACACTGTTCTGTATTATATGTACAGGGTAGTCTACAGGGGGATGCTGCGGGGATCAAGCTGTCCAGCTTTGAGCGGCTGATGGAGGTCAAGTCAGGGGTCCCCAACCTGTCCCTGCTCCACCATCTGGTCAAGGTCGCCAACGACAAGGATGACTCCATGCTCAAGGTCATCACCGAGATGGTACAGATTGATAAGATCTCGCTGTAAGTCACTGATCCTGAGTACAAAGTAACATTGGTCATTACCGAGATATGTACAGATCTCATTGCATGTCACTTCAACTCAGAGTCAAATTTAGAAATGTTCAAGAATGAAATAGATCAAAATGATGGTCATTTTACTTTGAAAATAAATAAATAAATTCATAAAAGAAATTAGTCATTTGAATCAAATTAAATAATAGTCCTTTATGATTAAAAAAACAAATGAAATTCAGTATATATGTTGTACTATTAATAGTGATATCTGTATACTCTTGATGTCTATTTCTTGTTCAATGTATATGGAATTTTTTCCAACTATTTAGATCTACGCTGAAAGATATCAAGAATGAGATTAACAAGTTCAATAAACAGCTGTGCCGGTTCATCAGTCACCTAGTCACTGCCAACATCAAGCTCCGACAGAGGTTCCACATCTTCATCGAGGTTTGTACCCTCTCAGATACTGTATACCTGCTGGGTATAAATTGCATACATGTACATTGTATATATCATTAATACACTGTAGGTATTAACTGCATACATCAGTACCCTCTCAGCTGTTGTATATGATTTACCTGCAGAGAGGTTCAGGTGTACTTGTGTATAGTATGGCATCTTAAGAGTTAGACATGAGATTCTTATACAAAATATACAAGACCCCAAGAATGGGAAAGAGCTTTGACAGTGCAACAAAAGAGAACATTATTTGTGGGGTATTATCCGTGATGTAAATACCATTGAACATTACATAGACAAACTGTGTTTAATTGTATGTATATTTTTCATTCTGCAATTGTCAAACATCTCAATAATCAAGCGTATTTTGTCTAAATATGGAAGGAATTCTAGTCAGTCTTTGTGATTATGTTCTGTAGGAGGTGAAGCTAGAATTGCTGACCATACAGAGTGCCACCAATCAGCTGAGGACAGTGACCCAGAAAATGGCCCACTTCTTTTGTGAGGACCAGCACAACTTTGATCTAGAGACCACACTACAGTGCCTGCACCGCTTCTGTAAACAAATCAAGAGGTGCCAAAATGTGAGTTTTATGCTTGAGAGTAAAAGTAAAAAACTGCAGATTTCAGAATATTTTTATTATTTTTCTAATGGTATTGCAATCATTATTAATTTTCATATGTAACCCTTATTTTAGATGTTAGAAAACTTCCATACATTTTCCTCTATGTAACTACAGTGAATGAAATACAATGATCTTCTTTTGCTGCTGGAAAAGTGTTTGAGTGAGATGTATCTATAATTGTAGGACAACACGACATTTTACAAACAAAGTCAACTGGCAAAGAAGAAAAATGACCAGATCAAATTTCATGTCAAAAACAGATTTTTAGCATTGGAGTTTGGAAAAGATGCAGGTATAAAGTCTTCGCAAAATGTTGCTTGTACAGAAGCATAAAATGAATTCAAGTTTTTGATTTGAAATATATGTATTTACTTCATTTCTAATAATTTTATTTTTTCTGGAATTAATTTATCAATGATTACCAAATTTAATAATATAAAGAGGGTTGGAACAGTTTTGACTTCATAAAATGCAAAGCAAGGCAATATTTATATGATTTAAAATATTATTATTACCAATTTATAATAATTCTAAATGACACATTATCGGATTGGAAATAGACAATCATGTGACAGGGCAGTAAAACTTATTGTTATACTTTCATGTTGAATACTGAAATCTGATTGGTTAAGACGCAGTTAATAATATTTTCTATTACCCTCAACGTTAGTAACGCACTTAGCAACGGGTAACATTAAAAAATGTTACATGCGCGAAAATTATGCGCGTACGGTTCGCTGTATAATTCACGTTATTCCTAAATAAAAGCAGTAACATTTTCTTAAAAATTAAGACATTCAGTATAACAAAATGAATAGTGCCTGTTTGGGAGGATAACAGTTGAAATTGACACCCCTCGAAAACCATTGTCAACCTCCGCTTCGCGTCGGTTGACAATGGTTTTCTGGGGGTGTCAATTTCAACTGTTACCCTCCCAAACAGGCACTATTTATATAATATTTCCCTTTCATGGTCATATTTTTTCATCATATCCAACACTTTTGGAAGCCACATGAATTTTCATTCCATGCATATGAAAAAATCATAATGATTAGCATACAATTTAATCAGTTAATTTTAAAATTTTATAGGATTATATCAACATTTTAGATCCTTTTATAACAGAAAACTATGTTACTCAAATATTGAAATATGAGAAACTTGTAAACATTCCCAATGTTTTTGCTTAACAAGTGTTAAATAGAATTAGAAGCCCATGTCTTCTATATTATGACCTGTCGTTATGCATCATAAACAAACGTTCAGGAGATAAAAGATTTATTCTCTAAGGGAAAATCATATTTCTCTCGGGCGTTCCCTTCAGGAAATATAATTTTTCCAGGGGAAATAAATCTTCACATTTTCCTATTAAACCAGCATGCAATAAGTGTAAAATATTTATTTTAACCAAAAGCTCACGACAACCAACTTTATTTACTGTGTATTTTGTTTTAGGTGCAAGTTCCTCTATACTTGAAGACAAACATAAAGTGCTGGAAAAAATCTTGGATGACCTTCACCATGGAAACTTTCACCCTGTAGTGAGGCCAGAGGTCACGACCCCAGACACTGACATCGAGGCTCTGGAGTTCAGTAACATCAGCTTCATTGGTAGTCCAGTCAGACAGCGACCCGTGTCAGAGGTCATGGACGAGGACTTCCTGACCCCGACACTCAAACACGTCAATATCAGGACCAGCTCAGGTCAGTCTCACCTTTTGGGTTTAATGAATCATAAAACTGCAAAAGATTTATTATGATGAAACTAAACTATTTATTGACTTTAGTAACACACGGTAATTGTTTGAAAATCTAAATATCATTCATAATCTGAATATCGAGGATACCCCCTTGTTATTTATCAGAATAAATTAAATTGTATTAACGGGTAATTGAGTTTATCGTCCCATTCAAACGAATATATATTATGGAAATGTAACCATGAGTTTTTATTTAATTGAAATGATGAGACCAAGCAGAGTTCTAAATAAAAATGCTGGTTTATTCACTTTATAGCTGCAGACATATTGTCGGATGAGCCAAAGTTTGAGCAGGAGATGACGATAAAGCAGGCCTCTCCTGAACTGTTGTCTGATCTGCCGCTAATCGCTAAACGCGTGGATGAGCTAAAGGTCAGCAGTAAGAGGCGGAGTCACAGCCGTAGTCGTAGCGACCTGACCGACTCTATTCTGATCACGGAGAAGTGGATGAAGTATGAGGAGCTGGTTCTTCAGGAGTCCATGTACGACGAGGGCGCCGCTCCGCTGGCCGAACCGGAGAGCATGTGTAACATCACGTCCCTCAACCTGGAGAATAACGGGAAATCTGTGGACCTCGAAGACGTGAAATTCTACGAAGAACAGCAGAAGTATGACTACACGGAGAATATATGTTGTCTCCAGGATGGCCCGGTCGTTAAGTTACCGACGGAAACATGTCCAACCTCACAAGGTGAAAATATGCCAGGTAAACCTAAACCAGAAAGGAAATCCTCAGTCAGCAATTTTTTTACAAAGATATCACGGGCGGTGCTAAAACCTCGAAATACCCCTGAATCAGAGCCACAGAAAGGAAAGAAAGAACGGTTTGGGATGTTTGGCAGGAGGAAGACCTCTACTGCTGATGACAAAGAAAATGTCCCTGTTAAGGAAAGTGTGTCAGCATTAGCAGAGAAAAGGTTCGCATCCCGGGAGTACAAGAGATTCAAAAGTGAAAAATCTCGACTTCTGAAACCAGTCAAGTAAAAATACAAAGAGAAAATTAGAATGATAAACCACAAAGATGTTCAGATTCCTTTTACAATTTTATTACTTTTTTTCCTTTTTTCAGTATTTTTAATGTCAAGTATTTGGTGCTTTATTTAATACAGATATTTTTTTTTTGCATCAGCATTTTGTAAGGGGATATTTTTGATGTACATTGTAGCTAGATGATCTCCAGAAGATACGGATTTTCTTTGGTTGTGGTGATTTTGATAGTTCTAGTTATAGGTGCAATAGAAAAGATTTACTGTGCTTAGCTGTGATATTTTAAACTTTGTGATAAACCAATTAATTTGTAGATCTGAATGATTTTTTTCTGCTATGAGCTTATGGATTTTTGTATACTTAACAGGGTGTGTAAAATTTATTTTTGTAATGAAAGTTCATAGTCAGTATTTTATGTATCAAAATGTTTGCATGGGTTAAATTTTTATGCAACAGATAATTGTGGTGTATTTTAAGCGATATACATTATATTTAACAGAATAATCACTTTGATATTTGCAATGATAAAGTCATTGTATAATTTCTGTAGTTTTCCCCATGCAAACCTCTACAATATGTAGAATAGAAATTTGGAATAGATGGTATGGATGTCTTTACATAAGACAGGGAGTATATATAAACATAAATATAAGACAGGGAGTATATATAAACATAAATATCAGACAGAGAGTATATATAAACATAAATATAAGACAGGGAGTATATATAAACATAAATATAAGACAGGGAGTATATATAAACATAAATATAAGACAGGGAGTATATATAAACATAAATATAAGACAGGGAGTATATATAAACATAAATATAAGACAGGGAGTATATATAAACATAAATATAAGATAATGCCTCATTGGTTCTAGATCCTTGGTGCTAGTCAGTTACATGCAATAGGAATCAAGATCTGTCAG
This sequence comes from Magallana gigas, assembly GCF_963853765.1. NCBI lineage: Eukaryota > Metazoa > Mollusca > Bivalvia > Ostreida > Ostreidae > Magallana > Magallana gigas. The sequence continues at coordinate 1,905,352 of NC_088854.1, read as the reverse complement.
GGCTTGTGTCGTCATAGGACTCTTGTCTCTGTGTTTCGTTTTGCAAAGCTTCAACGTTTACTAAGAATTGTGAATTGTACAAACTCATTATTTAATCAAATAACAATGAAGGTCACAACCAAATGTCAGATTGGATTTTGAGGTCATTTTTTAAAGGTCAGATGGCACTGTAATAGAGCAAGTCATCATTGTAGGGAGGTACAATATTATATAGCCAACACAATTTGTCTCAATATACTAGTACTGGTATTATTATCATTTCATGTTGTAAACAGTATTCCTGAGGTTTTGCAAGAAATCTGTATGCACATAAATCTATGTATGTGCACTGCTAGTCCTACTTATGGTATTGTTTTTACATGTGTGGTTTATAAATATCCAACTATTGTTATACAATGGACATTCTATACGTTAAATTTTCAATGGTTATCCATAATTATTCATTCAATCATCATTATATGTCAAGCTTTTTGTCAGTCATTTTGTTTTGCTGTAGGCATCTCCAGCATTAGGAGTGTTGGACCTTTTCTTGTTCAGCATTGCATCATGCACATTACGAGCTAGCACCATCATTCAGACATTACGTATTGCTTTTTTCATGCACACATTCCGAAACAAGATATATTCGGAGTTTTGTACTCCAAATTTTTTATTAATTTATTACTGTATTTTTCTTGTCAATTGTTTATAATAACCTTTACACATGTTTGTATGATTGATATTTACGATGTTATTTTGACTTGTGGTCGTAGCAGTGATCTGAGAGATTGCAGAGATGGACCAATGAGAATAGGGCAAGCTATTAGAGTTATTCCCCTTGTGTGACAATCTGCGAGGATAAGGAATTTGTAATGTATATATGTAGCTTTTTGGAATTTCACTGAGCTTCAATAAAAGAATCAACGCTGTTTCTTTCATCTTTGATTATAAAAAAAATATTACATACGTAAATAACAAGTTGCAATTAGATTTAAATGTTGTGGTTTAATTTTTTCGTTAAAAAAACGAGATTAATTTATGCGAGTCCTTTGGTGTGAAAGTCTCAGAATTCCAATATCCCTGTCAGAATGCCACCCGCAGACTGCACTGAGTGTTACATAATTTGAAGACAAGAGAAATCGTTTTCTAATAATCCAACAAACATTGAAAACGCGTTAATAGGAATTACAGGTAAGTCCGGACTTATCCCGGGCAGACTGACTGGTGGATTTCCTATAGGACTAGAATATATCTCTGTCCGCCTGTGACCTTTGGTTTGGTACAGAAGTAATTATAAGATGGCGTGTATCGGCGGCCTATATCATGTACTAACGATCGTCATGACGGTTCCCATATAAAACTTTGATCAGCGGCTCCTTGGCTGGTGCCACGGATAGCATCTGGAACACACAGCTCCTAGAACCTTTCCAATTAACAGGCTTTTAAAAAGATTATCCATCAGGAAATACGTTTTTGTACTTTATTTTTATTTCTATTGTGAATCACTTTTATAATTAATTGTTCTAGGAATTGAAATGCCATCGATTCTGTAAGACACGGGTTTCCAATTTTCAGTAGTATTGCATTCAGTGCCGTGAAGACTTTACCAAATATCTGTCTCTATGTGACAATGTTTCGTCTATTACTGAACTCAAGTAATTGTTGTAACGTGAATTTGAACGAGCAACCTTCCGCTTTCGGAGCAAGCAGTTCCGATTATAAATACAGCCACATTGATCACATGAATACAGTGACCTCCGGGTATAACGAGCTCGGATATAACGAGGTACCGCTTATAACGAGATGATTGTTTGGTCCCAAATTATTCTTTATTATTTCCTTTTTAAAAAATTCCGGATATAACGAGACTCCGTATATTACGAGGTAAAAATTTCTGCCCTTTAGTTGTACGCGCTATCGGATAAAACGAGGTACTCGCTGCACGCTTGATTGCTGACGCTGGTTCCAGGTCACTAACGGTATGGTCGTGTAATTTTCAAAATTTGCTCCCAATGCAATCTCTCTCTCTCTCTCTCTCTCTCTCTCTCTCTCTCTCTCTCTCTCTCTCTCTCTCTCTCTCTCTCTCTCTCTCTCTCTCTCTCTCTCTCTCTGTATGCAGTGTCACTGTACCGTCGGATTATTCAGAAGTATTTACCCACTGTATCAATAAATTATTACCTCTTACCCTTAAACAAAACACAAATCTTTGCTAAACGCGTGTTTTTGTCGTTGTATGGAATTATTCTAGAAGTGTTTTGTTAGAAATCTTCTCCAATCTTCACGATTACACGCACCTGCTCTTTGATTTCACCGGGTTACCGTTCTTATCAATGACCACTTGATGACGCAATAACTGCGCCACAAATCAACCTGAAATCGAAGACAAATATCAGAGATCGATGATCGTGCTGATTGCAGGTTGTACAGGTAAGAATACGGGAAACTGACTGTGTCAGGCCCCCTGTATACAGCCCGAATCGCCAGATTGTGGGAAAGGGACCCTCTCCAGTCAGCAGAATTCTGAGTGTTAGAGAAACAAAATAAAAAACACAGACATATTACACAAACAGATGGAAAAGGGGCCGAGTTCTACAGTTACTGGTTTTACGACGTGTACTCAGCATAAACGGGTTATATTACACCGATCTCTGATCTCAATATTTAATAAACGAAACGAATCCAGAGCTGATAAAACTTTAATGTATTCTCCTTGTTTATCTACTAGTTTGCTAGTTTGTTTTTAAATTTAAACTTGATATAAATTACATCGTATATAAGGATTTTCATGCATGTAAACCACTTTGCCTTTAGCTTCATTAAAGGAACTTGGACACGATTTGACATAAAATTTTCAAATTTTATTTTTCCATTTCCAATGTTTATACTGATAAATATAGAAGTTTATAATGCTATGTCAATATTTGAAAGTCAAATATCAAGTTATAAGCAAGAGTTCACAATTCTTTTTTTACATGTGTTGTATTGTTGTAAGTTTCAATCAAATGCATCTTTCTTTTGTTGATAATAGTATTTATGAAGATATTGAATTAGTTTAATTTGTTTTTTGCATGTCATTTTGTCTAAAGAATGGTAATTCTCTACCTTACATTTTTTGTAAACAACTATAAGACTCGAGCTTTGTTTACATAACAACCAATTCTTACCTCTGTATCTCGCTTGTAACTTGACTTTAACATTCAATATTTTGGTCTATCATTTAAAATGCACCAGTTAATCATTTTATACATGAAAATAAAAATAATTTTTTTTATCTTTAATCGTGTCCAAGTCCCTTTTTAAAAAAATTGTTCTGCATTCAACACGTTTGCAAAAGACTTTTCAAGATATTTTCCCAAAATACACATTGTTGAGGCCAATTAAATTGTTAGGAAGCTTCTGACCTTGATTTTTCTTATGACCTTGACCTCACTTTTTTCCTTATTTTGCCATGATCATTATCTCATCTTAAAGATTTTGTTATTAAGACCGCGGAACATTAATTGGCAAGATTGGAAGTATACAGATTACGTAAATTTTACCCGTTACAGTCAAAACATTTTAAAAAGGGCGGGAACAAATTAATGCGGACGTTTGAGAAAACATTGGATTGAAACTACAGTTGTATTTTCAACCAACCCGAGCATTTCTAACTTGCTTTACTATATGCGTAGTCTTAGCTCAAAAGCCAGATAAATCTTGTTGATTTCAATGAGCTATGACCGAGTGGCCAGCAAAGAAATAGACAGGCCTACGTCACAATGCTGTTTGACACAACTACCCAAAGTCCAAGCTCTTGTTAAAATGGTTCTACAAGTTAATTTTTCTGTTCATGCCCCATTACAGAGATTCTCTACCGATAGGCGGGGTATTCATGTGATATTTATGACATATTATTATTCATCCATAGCATTTGAATTTCTGTTTAATTAATTGCTTTATGGTAATAAGAGAACCAAAATGTGAGCCTAAAATTGTGTTTTGGGGTGGTATTTTGAGTCGTTGCCAGGAGTTGCTCCCATGTGTGAACAATGTAGACCCACAATACGTCTTGATATTAATATTCTCAAATTCGTTAGAATTTCATTCTGCACATTTGCTTTATTGTGAGACGAGAACTGGTATTTGACTATTTGCTGTTCAGGGTCAATCAGTGTGAAAGATATAGAAATTAAGAAGATTCATAGTTGATAATTTTCTTTACAAGCCGATGATAGAGATGTAATGTGTCTGTAGAGTAGAGGATCAAAGGAATGTTAACTGTTCCATCCTTTTTGGTTTGTAAGAAAGTCATTATGTAGTATAATTAATTGATATTCAACATACATTCAATATACATGTTTCTTTTATCAATAATAAAAGAGGAATTGAGATAAAAACAATGTCCGTTTAACCGGTTCTCTGTATAGAAATGAAGCTTCCTATGCATGCAATTAATGAAGTTTGGTGATATTTCTGGGCCACAGTTCAGAAATTGAAGCTTGATCAGGATAAAATATCGATGGATATAAATTCTTCTCCGCATCAAATATTTACATTTGCTGTTTTAAAATTAGGCAGTAAGTGATTGCTTTCTCTAAAAATAAAACGGCCCAATAAAGTAGCGACTCCAATAAGCCGATATATTGACGTCTGATCCAGGTCCTCTATCACACGATCCCGTGCTTTACGATAAATACTACAGTCAATATTTGCTGATTTCCTAATAAACAATCAAGACTTCTGTACATTTAATCCGAAAACACGGTAAATACTACATCACCATGGCGCACGTTGCTCTATTTTCTTCAGGAAAGTCATCTAATCGGAACTTGAAAAGGGCCAATCATATTTAAATGCCTCCAATTTTATCGCAGGAAAAGTTTGATATTTTAATAAAAAAAAAAGTGAGGATCGAGCGCACAGATCTTCTCCTACTTTGTGTTGTAATAAAACATTTAAAGAGACTAGGACCCGTCGAGTGACAATTATAAACGACCACCAGTAATTTGTGTTTGAACGTTAAGCGGGGAAGAAGTCAAAGAAATCGTTATTTATGTTAGAGATCAGCCTTCCTCGGCAGTAATCGCTCGCCACCGCTACAGTAAGGAACTATACTTGGCAGTCACGTGCTTCTCTGGGGGATAAGATAAGAAAGGCAAAGAAAGGATTCCAAAAACGGAAAGAATTTATAGCCGCCTGGGTGAGAAGACGAAGGGATAACAGTATTGGATTTTCACGCCGTACCTCACTACTGCCAGCTTGTGTTGGATTCTTCTGCGAAGTTTACCCTGAAAAAAAAAATTACTCAATCGAATGGGGAAGTGATGAGAAATCGATGAAGAGGAATTATGATATTTAAACCGAAGGAAGACTCGGTGTGGCCGTAATAAGAAGGGATTTCTGCTGGAGTTCTTTACTTGGTGGTTATCTGGTCGCCATGCTGGGGACGGCACAGCAGCAGACGATAGCTTACTCCAAGCCCCCACCCCTGCGGCCCGTCAGGGTCCGGAGGGTGAGGAAAGCCAACAAGGAGTCGGCGCCCAAACCAGCGGCCCCCCAGAACAATACGGAGGAGCAGGTGCCCCAGCTGGTCATAGATGTCCCGGCCCAGAGGGAAGAGGTAGGTCGGGGCTGTTAATGTCAAGTAACAAGGTTCATACAATCATATATTATATTTCAAGTAGAAATCCGATGCATTTGAGTGTTTTCTGACGAAGGTTAATCAATACATTATTTATAAGACCGTGGTGTAAGACCAGGACCACTGGATACGTTGTTTATACAAGAAGCAGTGGTACCATTCCTTCGTACAGAGGGCTTTGAGTTTCTGTGGTTGACAGGGATTTTTAATCACTCCATGTGTGAGCTGTCACAGCCGTGTTTGTCTCCGATAAGGACTCTACGGGAACAGTTGTCAAGTTCCAATCATAGGGGATAAGGCTAACTGACCGCTAGGAGGCTGTTTCTGTGACGTATGTTTGATAAGACCGCTATAAGATCTTCCCCAGTGGTCTCTAGCAGTGACAGATGGGTAGTTACGACTTGGAACTCCGGTCTATTCCAAATCCCGGTTTTCTTAGGGCGGCGCTGAGCGCCGAGTTAATGGTGACAGTTGGAGATTGTCCATTCCTGATTTAGATGCCGTCTGGCGGCACTCTAATCTAGAAAATAAAGTTGTGAAACGAGGGACAGAAATATTGATCCAATCGATTTGTTTGAAGTTTTAGTCCCTACCGTCCGGTATAGAAGAGATATATGTGCTAAATCCCACACGTTTAACAGTTTTATGGCTCATAAAAAATCTGTCGTTAAACTCACGTAGCTGTAAAATGTCCCCAATTGAATGTAATTCCAATTTATTAACGATAAAGACCAACTGGTATATATAGTCAATTTATTAACGATTAAGACCAACTGGTATATATAGTCAATTTATTCAAAGAAAAACTTAGTAAAGTAACGAATAATAGAAAGAAGAATATTTTGAGAAATCAATGAATAAGTTCCGTTGGCAATCCTTAGATGCCCTTTTGAGCATTTGGTTAGCAGCCCAGAGAACCGATTTTGCAAAGAATTTCAAAGAACCTCTCTTTTTGTGTACAGGAGACTTTTGTTGTGAATAAAGGAATTTGTTTGGTGTTTTTCGTACCAAAGAATTTCTGTTTTGCTGAATATCTACACATAGTGCATGTGTGATCATTCATAAGTCATCCAAGTAAACAAGATTTCATCGAATCGTGGTCTTTTTTCACTGGGCTCTGCTAATGGATGGGTATTTAACTTTTTAGCAAAGACTATTGATGCGTGGATGAAATTAAAACGGTTACACGTCATTTCATTCCTAAACCTGACATTTTAAAGTTTTACAGAAACTATTTCTAAAATTAATAGGTATTTAAAAATACAGAGACTTTAATTGACTAGCATGAAAGATGTTTGTACACAGCCATACAAGTTCTTGATTTATTTTTACGTACACGAAGAGTTTATGTTTTATTTATGTCCTTCAAACTTTGTGTTCAATTATTCAGTCATTCACTGCACCGGGGTACATAAAAGATGAATTCTGATATACGTTGGTGCGTAGTTTTTCTTTGAATACGGCATAAAACCTTAGATTTACCCTTAGTTCTGAAACACTTGTTTGGATAAATAGGCTCCCACCATTACCCACAAGAATAAATCAGTTAAAAAGAAGAAAACAAATTTTGGCAACTCTTTAATAGAAATTTTTTCTTTAGAAAACTCAAGAAATTTCTTTCATAAATAGCATTCAAACACTTTTATTTTTCTCTCTTTTTTTCTATTAATGTATTAAACAATTAAAACATTGAATTTAACTTCAAGTGAAGAAAAAAAAGGATAGAGAGGGTTTACATAGGCTCTGCCTGTTACCCAATCCATTTGTTAACTCAATAAAATATGTTTAAATTTAATATATGAATTTTAGGAGTAGAGACAGAAGTCACTGACCCCCCCCCCCCCCTCCCCCCCCCCCCCCCCCAAGTCACTACAGTGTACCCTATGACTTTACAGCAGTCAATCCCACCAGTTACCATTTCCTTCCTCCATTATCGATGACATAACAACCGACCATTGATTCTGTCGTATTATTTTTTGAGACATTAATTTAAGACCGAGTCTTTGTAAAATCTGCTGAGTCACCTTGTTATCAATAGCAATGACATGTAGGAGCTCGGGCCATTTAGAGATTCCCATCAAGCAATAACAACTATCAGGTCTTGTGTTGTAAATTTTCAGAGGTTAAATGTACACACGGTTCTTGACATATTCTTACATAAAAGTCGACCACACTTAATTAAAGAACCAAATAGAAACCCGCTAATTATCTATTAACTGCTATCTCTCTAGGGTTAGCTAGAATTATTGTTTCCAAGGAAACGGTGACTTATTGCTTTTACTGATATTCATTTGAATAAAAATGTCGGGTAACTTCCGAACCATTTTCTGTAATCGCCATATAAACATGTCCCCCGCAAAGACGCGAGATTAGGCGGACAAACAGTTCCAAGCCACGCGACTCGAACTAGTTCCGCTCCCCGTATTCCTGGTAGCTCTGAACAAGAGGTTTTACAGTCGGGTATTAAATGTTTTATGAAACATGTTGACACAGCTTTTTGAACTATCCTCCCTTTTTTGATAAGACCTCGATCTTATTGTGATTTTCTTTTTACTAGAGAACCATGGCTCTCAAATTTGATGAGAAAGGATTAAATGTGTTCGGTGCAAAAAGAAGACATATTTTAAGTGCCAAATTTCTTATTTTGATTTTGATTTCGGGCTCTTTGATATAGCTACCGATTAGATTACGTAATACTGTTTGCACATATTTTTACACGAGCTTCAAACGTACGTTTGACGGTTTTTCTTTCCCCATTTAACCGATGTTTGCTTTTGTACATGTCAACAAGTATTGTATTTTTATCACACAAAAAGGAAATTTGATTGAAGGGACTTAAATAGAAATCTGCTCAATTAATTTCCATCTCAATTCCAACCACTTCGCGAACTGGCCTAGTAAACCAAACCACAGCTTTGTTTGTTATACTTTACAGACTACACCATATCATAGCATTTAAACAAAAGGTTTTAAGGTACGTAATTTGAGTGTATTTACGACTCTATACAAAACTTTGCACGTAATGTTCACATTTAAAATTTAAACCATTGTTAAATCATCACTATATTTTTATTACCTATTATCAAGCAATTTTCCTCATTTTTACACGATTATTGTATGTTTAATTTACATAAATTGCACATGTAAATAAACAATTACCTATTGAACATTTGCACGTAAATATTTTTTCCGTGACATTCAGTTAAATCAATAAAGCAGGGGTTAATGACATTTTGGCATGATTATTTGGTCAGATATTGATGCTTACTTAATTAAACAAGCTAATCAAATTTACATTTATGCATGTACATGTATGTACACGGTATGAAAAAAATTAGTTTACGGTGAAAACTGGCGACTAAAGCCAACCACTCTATTATAATACATATTTATTTCTAGCGATACAATATTAGGGCCTTAATTCCATTAATAAATATTAGGGATTAATTGTGCCTTAATTGTCTGACGAACCTATGAAATACCTTAAATATATTATATCTAAATGATTTATACAATTTGTATAAAATACACTTAGAACCATTTTAACCGGCACCCATTTTAACAAGACCTTGGACTTTCGGTTGGACGTATCTATCTATTTCTTGCGTCAACACAAGTTAGCGATGTGACGTAGGTCTGTCTATTCTATTGCAGGCCACTCAGCCATGGCTCTTTAAAATCAACAAGATTTGTCTGGCTTTTGAGCTAGGACTACGAAATAGGTGAATATTTCGCTTGAAACCGCGTCATTTTTGTTTGACATAACTACCCAAAGTCCAAGCTCTTGTTAAAATGGTTCTAACATGAATATCAGTTATAAATATCACTGTGTGATATAAATATCACACAGTGATTGTGTGATATAAATATCACACAGTGATATTTAAAACTGAAGTGCAACATTAAAAAAATATTCTCATTTACCATGTTTATCATTTCAATTTGTAAAAATAAAATTTGAGAGAGGGTTTATGAAGGATTTGCATGTTGCCAGTACTAATGAATTGTCGATAAAATATGATTAAGTCAAACTTTGAAATTTATATAACGTTGTTCAAATTTTCAGACCATTCATTCCGGATATATACTACGATGTGTAATAAATATGAAGTTAAAGGAAATTCCAGAAATCACATTAAAAGCTTAATTTTTTAAAGTGATCCATAATATTTCAGTGAGTCATTATGGATTTTGTAATAAAGTGATTAATTTCCGTTTAAACACGTATCCGATAATTTCAAAACTTCGATATTAAAGTTAAATTATTTAAGAAATATAAAAAAAAAAAAAACACGGGATATGAACTTGGTTGGTCATGTGATCAAATCTTGTGAAACATGTTTTGAAACGGAAATATACGAAATTGTCCATAATTAAAATCTACAAAGCTATAATCATATACAATGTATTTATAAATCAGATATATTGATAAATTTGTCGGTACATTTACCTATTAATCGATGTAATGACATGAATATATTTGCAAAATACGACAATATACCCATGGATTGAATCAATATACGTGTAAATTGACATGGATTTAATTTTGATAAATCTGTACATGACTTTGCTGGCTCGGATTTATCTTAAACACATATGTATTCCCCTTCTCCGTGTATTTGGTTCCCCCTAAGTTGATTTTGCGCAAATATTTGATAAGTGTAATAAAAGAAATGACGTTGTTGATTCTGAAAGGAAGAATTAATCGCCTAATTAAACAGATGAACGCTGGCCGGGGTCCGCGTGGATATTTGTTTATTTTAGCACGAAGTTAAGAAGTATAATAGTGTGAAATCACTAGTAGTTGTGGTTGCCCAAACATAGAGGACTTCGTTAATAATATTGGTACCCTTAACTCTCGAACTTACGTACTCGTGAAATAATGATGTGTTCATTTTCTTAATTACTCTTTCAAACTAGGAAAAAAAATCTCTATCCATAGAATTTGTCCTAACAAGTGTATTCATTCGACATTATTTGTAATCAGCTTTTTGCTTTATTTTTGGGTTTCTCACAATTGTTGTTGTTGTTTTCAGTTGTCTATTTTCGTATACTGTTCTCCCGTAAAACACACAGTTATGTTAGATATTGAAAACTATTCAGCTATAAAGCTTATACATGTAGTAAAAAAGAAAAAAAAAGTACCTAGTTAATATATCGCGTGGGGTAACTTTCTTTTACATTCATTTATTTCAATCTCAACACCATTGCACAATGGTACACAGAGATTATAATGATACAATATGTGGTATTTCTTAATAATTAACAATGCATGCGTAAGCGAGAGAGAGAGAGAGAAAAAAACCCATACAACTCTGACTCGTTAATACAAATGTGAAGTATGGGGGTTCTAACTCGAGGTCCCATCTCACATCTTTGTTCAAACCCAATTTATGATAAATGCCTTTAGAAATGATGAATGCCTAGTTCTTAATTAGTTTTTTAAAAGTATTGTTATACTGTTGGATGATGAGCACTGATCACGCAAATACCCAGTTTCAGAAAAACGAAAAGACGGTTAAGCGGAAGTGAAATCCAGTGATAATAAAGTTTACAAAGCTCATACACAATTATATCTAGAGAGATACCCTGAAAAATACTTTCATGGCGTATAGAATTCGTGAGATAATGAAAATTCTGGAAAGTGGTTGTTTGGGTCGTTACCTGCATTCATTACACTGAGATTTGGCAGGTACAGAATTAAAGCCTGCCTCCAAATACTAGTATGGCTTTAAGTAATAAAACCCAGCATTTTTTTTCTGATATTGAATTCATTGCGATCATTATCATATTACTCACAATTTATTCATTTGAGCATACATATTTTAGGAAAGTTTATTCCGGAGAGAACTAATGACTGCCATAGTCAGTGGACCTACGTAAGACTTAATTAACATTCATGACTCGTCAGAAAGTCATTAAATTCACATCGTTTTAAAAAAAAAATATTTTTAACGGATGTGTTATCTATAAACATGCCTGTCGTTAAGCAATGACAGGTATCGGGTCGACATTTAGATCCTGTTTCTAAACTATTAGTCTTATGAGGGTGGAAGTATTACTCGTAATTCGCGAGAACTTTATTTTTTCCATAAATGTCGCGAGACAAGATAAAGTTTTCCTTTTATATGAACTTTCATATATAAACGTAAAAACTTTCGATCAGTTTTTCTAGAAAGATGTGTATTGAAAATATTTATTTATTTCATAAATGTTTTGACACAAGAATAAGATCTCGCGAAAAACTTATAATTTTAAAACAGATTGTAATTCAAAAAAAAAAAGGAAGAAAATAATGTCATGATGTTATTTATTTACACCCACCCAGTTAATTCAAATTTTAAAATATGACAACAATACCAAATTTCATCTTTCAATGGAATTTATGGAAGTCTAAAATTTTATACACCATTCTTTCCCTCTGGATATATTTTATTGAGTATTTAAAAAAAAACTCCTTATTTTCAAAAAACAGAGAGAGTGGGAATGTGGCTAAGGGCTATAATTCCAATTTCTTGTGTTCAGCAAGCAGAGCTATGCATCAGTAAGACAAAGACATGACATACCAAATCAATGATTTCAGATGATGAGATGAAATCTTTAGTGTATAATAATGTACAGTATAATGTACAGTATAATGTACAGTATAATGTACAGTACAATGTACAGTACAATGTACAGTACAATGTACAGTACAATGTACAGTATAATGTACAGTATAATGTACAGTATAATGTACATGACCCCAAGAGTTTTAGCAATACACGAAGTACCTTTTGTACTTAAAAGCACAAATACATAATTTACTATAGTGTTCCGTTAGTCCTTGGCTCCCCGTGACTTTGTTCATTCAAAGACAAAGTGAGAGAAGATCGACAAACAAGATGACTTGTCTGTTAGTGGTAATCCCTACAAGTCGGGGGGACTGATCCCCCAAGTCAGAGATAATCCCTCTTAATCCTGATCTGTTCATCCAGGTCTCGTCAACGATAGACATATACACGCATTCACCCCAACCAACATAACTTTTATCTACAAGAACAAATTTTACATATTTTGCTATTTACTTTTTTTGGGTTGTCAATCTACTGCGATAACAGAATCCCCTGACAATGGTCCTGTAGGCCTTTATCCTGTATGCATTCACCCCCAAGCAACAGCATTTATGACTACAAAAACAAAATTTAGGTAGGGGTATCTATTTGACCCATTATATTGGGAAGTAACTACAGTTAAAAGGGGCTGTTTTCCAGTAATTATAGAGTAAGCCTTACACATACACTGTATTCTTTGATTTATCAGTATTAAAGGAGGACGCATTGAAAACTTCTGAAAAATACACCTTGTTCCGGGGTGAGCCCTACCACCATGGACCAAGACTTTGCGGGGGTAGGGATAATTAATGCGCACTGTTTGATATCTGTGTTTTATGCTGTCAGATCTATGCGTGTATTGAGTAGTTGTCGGTGGGTAGATAATTGATCTAAATACTCAGTGATCGAAATTCAATGGTGATAAATTTCCAAGATTAAAAAAAATACCACCCTGCTGTTTCACAAATTTCCCCGATTACAAATAAATCAAGAGGATATCATTTCAGGAAAGTCTAGGTTAGTTTGAATGTTATCTGTGAAGAGATTTAAAATCAAAATGGTCCAACTAAACGACCTAGAAATTGTTAATGTTCCTGTTCTTAAACCTGCCGTTGCATCTGCACTATAACTACGTCAATATTATAAAATATATGTATATTAATCAATTTAATTATCTAGAGAAGTCCCATGTTTGTACCAGCAACAGGTTAGGTCTTAACCAGCATTCCTTTGTTTGATCCAGTTTACCTTCCTGTAAACCACAAGCATATCTTTCTGTAAACCATTAATATACCTTCCTCTTACTGTCAGCATAAATTCTGTTACCATCTGCATGCCTTCCTGTTAACTTAACCATCTGAATACTAGTAGTTATCTTCCTGTGAACCATCTGAGTAATTACGTTTCTGTGAACCATCTGAATAATTACCTTCCTGTGAACCATCTGATAAATTTACCTTCCTGTGAACCATCTGAATAATTTACCTTCCTGTGAACCATCTGAATAATTTACCTTCCTGTGAACCATCTGAATAATTTACCTTCATGTGAACCATCTGAATAATTACCTTCATGTGAACCATCTGAATAATTACCTTCCTGTAAACCATCTGAATAATTACCTTCCTGTGAACCATCTGAATAATTACCTTCCTGTGAACCATCTGAATAATTACCTTCCTGTAAACCATCTGAATAATTACCTTCCTGTGAACCATCTGAATAATTACCTTCCTGTAAACCATCTGAATAATTACGTTAAAATTCAGTGATAAGGAACATTTCTTCGTATATATATATCAGAAGCACACCTATATGTTGGAACTGTCAGCATGCATTCCTTTGAACCAGCAGCATTCGTTTGCTTGGAATATTTTTTCTTTGAGCTAGGGGCACCCCTCTTCTTTTACCAACAGCAGTCTGCCTTTTGAACCAGCAATATTCATATAGCCGCCAAGCCGTCATCATCCCTTCGTTGAAAGACGCAACATCCCTTTGTTTTTAACATCAGCATTTTATCATTTAGATAAGCAGCAACTGTAGCAGTATTCTCTCTTTTTGAACCTGCTGACTTCAAGTGTCGTTTTATTATTATTTACTCAATAATCTGCTCTATTTTTAGATTAAATCCGTGACTTAATCCCTGATTAAATCAGATAATAGCCCCTTGTCTTCAGCCCCTGTTTAGCTATTGAGTAGATTATTAAATCTCGTGCTCTGAATGCATGAAGGAGAGGGATTCAATTTCCAATATATAGCATTGGATGGTCTCTGGAACACAATGGCGGTGTTCATATTGGTCGGTCTTGTATGCTGGATATAAAAGCCAGTGTGTTAGGGGTAGTCAGGGACAGGTGGGGAGATATAGGAGTGAGGGACAGTCAGTGTGAGGTACAGGAAAGACCGGTCACAGTGTACCCGGAACTCAATACGGGGACCACAACGAAATCATGGTGGATTACATAGGATATGAGAAATGTCGAGGCAAAATATTCACGCTCTCAGTAAGTGTGTGGGTCCCGGAATTCCAGGGGTTATTTCCTCTTTAATCATGGACTGGAATGTGAGTGTTTTTAGATAGTCAAATTTTAAACTTTTGTCTAAAAAGAGGGTTTGACGTCTCGCTTCCCCCAATAGTCATTATATTTGTTTATTAGAACTTTTTTTCTCGCTTAATTGTATATTTCCATAATCCTTGGTATTACATGGCGTCAGCTGTTTTATTGATTCCTAAGTCAATGGGTTTTACACGATATACCCGAATTTTGTGAAGATGAAGAGCATCTTGATTAGCAATCATGTTGATAATGTAGGTGACCATGCAATTTGAAAACTTAAATAAATAGAGGACAAGTTGTTTTTTTTTTTTATAAAAGATTGCCGTATGTCATGTTCTAAAATTGATCGCGGAATTAGTGAAGATCAAAGGGGGTAGGAATTGATGTCGATATATTTTATTGAACAAGCAGCAAACTGAACAGATATTGACGATGGCTCTGATTGTATTGGTGTTCCGTCGCTCACTTTTTCTGTAATTGCCAACACTTTTTAATTCCCTGTCTTTTTTGACCTGGATGCGCACTGGGAGATCAAACGCTTCTAACAAAGGAACTGTAGCATAACTACTCCTCCCAAACAGTGCAATCTTAATTTGATAATCGAATTAATGTGCGTGTAAGTAAAGGTTTATTTTCCTCGATACCAAAACAATCGGATCTGGTCCTGGCGGATTGTTGATTCTATGACACGACTTCCAGATAATCCGCCCCACTTAACTGGTGGATTAAAACGGTTGGTATTAAAAGCCAACAACGAGATTCATTAAGGAAACCATTTATGTACTTAAAAGTGGGGGCATACTTAGATTTTGTCTATGGCGACGGAAAATTCCTTTTACGCCATTTAATGGAATTATACTATCAGTACATTTAGGCCAAAAGCTCTTATTTTTTCAAAACCGGCACATTAAAATGTCATATCCCTCCATATTCTGTTCCATTTACATTTATATAAAGCTAAAAGCTCAAATAAGAATATGCAACCGTGTATCCATATAAAGTTAGAACCACCGCCGGATCAGGACAGTTCTGGGAACAAAAAGTTGAACCGCGGTCACAAAGTTTCACGGCGCCCATTTCCGTTTTAGGACTTCTGTTACCATTTATAAATCTGACATATTGATACTAGGTAAATGACAGTCTTTTTAGCGGAAAATACACGGGCTTCTATATATAAAGCTCTGTAAACAAACCACGGCCCCAATATACTCGTCGAAAGGGACCCGCGTCCATCAACAAACCTATCATCTTGTTTGCAATACACGAATTGGAACACTATCACCCAAAAGGACCTTGTAAGACCCGCCAATTACAAAAGCTAATAAGTTTATCATCATTCACTGCGGGCCCCTCGGTGTAACGGGATTCATGGGGAGATAGCTTACAAAAGAAGAATGCTTCGCTTGGTCGCCGTTTAATAAGAGGGATAAAGTCATTCTTGAACCAACAATTCTTACCATAGAGCTGTAATTCCGGGGGCTCCACAATGGGATCCTAACGATGCTTTATTGTCAGGGGGTATTTAATAAGCTGAATGCATGAGGAAATGAGACACAGGGAAAATGCATTCAGAGGGTCTTCAAATAAAGTGATTAATTCACCTCCTGGCCACCACTAGCTAGACAGACGTGGATAAATTCACCCACAAATTACTGGCAACCACGGCGAAAGAAGGAAACTTCTCAACAAATGGAGTTCCTTCGATTTCGGTTACCTTGATATCGATTGCTAATTTGATCATGGAAATCCGATAATGGACAAGGTGTTGATAGAATTTTCATGTTTCAAGGATCATATGTCCCAGGTGCGACCCCTCTTTAGAAGGAAAGGCCTGAAGGTCGCTGAATGCAGCCATTGTTTTTCTTGTTGGTAGAGATTATCTCGAAGACTCGTGTCTTGTGGTACCGTTCTTAATGGTGGACATACTTGGGATATGAGGGGATTCCTGTTTATCGTTCGAGTGTTTGCTAGGAAGGATTACTGCTCGCTGAAATCAGATGTCCAAACAGGAGAGAGGCTCTGGTGATTGTTAGAGCCAGAAGTCTCTGCCACAAACACTTCCACTGTTTGATTAATGCTCGTCAAACGTTTGTTAACTTTGTAGCGACAAACTCATTGACATTTCGCACGGTATTGAGAAGTTGTTGTGGTGTTCTTCGATTATTTATATATCTTTCGGTGCTAAAACATAACTATGGCAACTTTACCAAGAACTTCTGGGCAGCTTGGAGCTCTCTCTATGCAGCCCGGCGCTCTCCCAAACAGCGTCAGGAGGAAGAAGACCAAACCTTCCAAACCCAAACAGGAGAAAATAGAGGAGAAACTTGTGGAAGAGGTACGTAAGCGGAGAACGTAAGAAACGTAGGCAGGAACGTTGGATAAGGCCGAAACATTCTGAGGACGATCTTTGACGCTTTATTCATAAACGTAACACAGATACGTTGTTTTAGTACGGTTGCTTTGTTTTACACCTATTTGTACTTCGGCTACTTTTGCGCAACGTCTTCATTTTCCGAAACATTTGACGTTTTATTTTTAAACGTAACACAAAACAAAATTGTCCATAGGTTGTTCTAGTAAGGTTGCTGTGTTTTACAGTTGTTTATGTACATTCTGCTTTGTCTACTTTTGCGCAACTTGTCCTTCTTTGCTTTTGGAACTTTAAATTACTCCCGAACTTTTATAAACAATAACTCACCTCTACGGTGGATATACGTTGATCGTTCTCTCTTTCCCAAATACTCAAGTAGATACATTGCAATATCCTCTCTTAATTCTGAACATATTTGGTGCAATCAAGCTTTAAACGCCTAACTTTAGTCTCGTTACACCATTTGTTAAACTAGGTCCTTGCACTTTTAATTGTGAAGGATAATTGTTTGCTTTTGAATTTAGGTTCAACAGATTAATGTCAAAGAATTGTGTGGAGGAGAGTATTTCATTGTGTGTGGGGACAAATGATTGTTGTTCTGGAATGAACACTATTTCGTTAACGACTGCATTGCATCAACCAAACGACATTACCACCATTTTAGAGTTGGTGGTTTAATAAAATCCCTAGATAAATATTTATAGTATACATAATCCAAGCACTGCACTTAACGTTTGAGAGAATTTTAATTAAACTGAATTGAACGACATTCTGAGATTTAATAACGGAATACTGTCAATGTAAGCGTTGTTTGTTTTGTACTGCCCGTGTTTCTCCCCAACACGTGGTCCGGATTGCAAGGTCTTGATTGTAGGGTAGAAATGAAGTATTTGTATCGACTTTTTACACAATGACAACACTGAGAAATGCAAACCGCTGCCTCCGATTTATTTGCAATCTCTTTTGTATGGAATTGGTTTGTTTTGGCAAAAACTCAAGCAGTAGATGTTCGTCCGATTTGAGACTGATAAATCGTAGATTTCAAGTGTGTTGTAAAACATTTGGCGAGAACTGATTATTCGTACGGAGTTTGGTTTTGATATCTTGTTTGGAAATCGCATAAGAACAAGGTTTAGCCTTGTGACCCTATGCTATTGAATCACCGATATATTTACCTTAATATGAAAGAAAAGCAAAGCATTCAAGTGTTGGTTTGATAGAAAGTTACGTGTTTTATGCAAAGTGGCTCAAAGTTTCCCTGGGTCTGTGCTTATAGAAAGCTTAAAATATTATTTCAATAAAACTCTAGCGTAATTGATAGTTTAGTTCAAATTACAGTGTAAAATCAGTGTCCTTTGTAGAAATTGTTGGTAAGTCCTAAGACCTATGGCCTATTCTAACTCCTACATGTATCAGAAGACTATGACTGTCTACAACATCTGACAATGGTAATTAGTAAAATTGTACGGGAACTAGGAAGGTAAGCAAAGCCACAACCCAAACAAATGGAATGGTCGTGAATGGGAGAACCCCCCCCCCCCCCACCCCCATCCCCAACCGAGAGTAAAGTCAATACTGTGGAATCCCGCAGCAACCTTCGCCGGTCCTTGGTCATTGTTCTACTAACGCCAGTCGAGTGTGGGACTTTAAACTAATTCACAGCTAGCCTCGTTCCTGCATCCAATCATAAATATCAAAGAAATATGGCGTTAGGTCTATTGTTTACAAAGACGAGTTGTTATTAACGGAACAAATCTGGGGTGATTTAGAATGTTTTTAGTGTAATCGGAAGTATATATGTTTGTCGATATGAAATATCTCAACAATGGAGACACTTTTACAAGAAGAGGTAGGACGATTGGTTTTGATTGGCTTTTGACATACTTAAAACAAATATATGTAGTTCATTTTGCAATGAATATAATTTCAGTTGCTTCATACAGTTGGCATAGTCTTTAACAGAGGATAAATATTTCAACTTTCTAGTTGAAAAAGAAATTGAAAAAAATACAAGTTAAATATTTAGATGATTTCGATAGAAAGTTGTTTAATTTTGTTTCCGAGTTCGCAATGTTCGGTGCGCAGTCTCTAATAGATAGGGGTTATCTGTGTGCGGGTTTTATCCCCCATCAAGAAAAAAGAAAAGAAAAAGGAGTAATTTAAGTTTTTCGTATTTATTGTTTAAAGACTTATAAATGTATTATACGTATTTAGAATGTATTGAGTGTGGAGGGGCAAGACAAATTAATCATTGATTTGATTCAATTATTAACTAAGACCTGGTCGTGTCAATAAACTGCTGGACCAATGGACGTACAGTACAGCCAAACTAATATACCATGTACATGGGTAGGCCGTATCTAGAATCAAATTAATACATACCTATACCTGCGTAAGGTGAAGTGCCGGTAAATTACAATATCTGGTCGTTCTCTAGACTCATAAACACCGTCATTTATTTGATGACAGCCCCTCGGATTGGAGTTCAGAGGTTTGATAAATTCTAAAGTATCAACAGGTCCCTTACTTGAACGCTGGCAAACTTGATTTATGGCGGTTTGAGACGTTATAAGTGGCGTGTGCATTTCGTGCAAATTGGAGAGTAATCAATGAGCACACCTATATTAACTGTTTTGTTTTATTAATTGTTTTGTTTTGCCTGTTGTTCTTGCAATGATTAAACTGTTTTCAGGAGTTTGAAGGATACCAATATGCCGTGTGAAGGCCACACTTCTATAGAATGTCTGCTCCAAGCTTGTGTTTAATTGGAGATCAGTGAACAGGACACATGAAGGGCACGGCCCAAACACAGGTTTACTCCCGAGTAATCAGTCCCCACATTCCTCTGGTATTATCCTGCCAATATTCCATGATATAACATCAGTTTGTGCTCGTTCTCTTTAAATTCATAAAGACAGCGGGTATAAAAAGATTAGTCAGGCTCAAAACAATGTCTTAAAGTTAATCACAGGTAATTAAAGTAAGGTAACTTTATATATATATCAAGAAATGTATAAAATGCAATATCATGACATGAGTAAAGTTATGTGTATAATTTACTTTTTTCTGAGCATACTGGTGTATAGTATTACTCATTTATGTCTAAACGATTTGTGTGCCTTTAATTAGCAACCTTTACTCTTATTCGCATTTCATTTTCATTGGGTTTGATTGTTTTTTGTTTTGGTCTCCCAAACTAATTCATTATTACTGCACAGCATAAAAACACAGACGAAACAATTATTATTAATATCTCCCTGTCTTATTCCTGTATGAGATTTCCCAATCATATACCTATATACAGATACCAATATATGTTAGGACTACTAGCTGTTTCTGTTAGTACCATTTAGTTTTTGGTTGCATGGTGAGATGCCCCTGTGGTCGATTGCTCTGGTCGGCTTGACAGTACTAGTATAGAGTTACATTCAATTTGATATATCTCGTGTATGTTCAAGATATATGATAATCTAACCCCAATGAAAAATTACATCGTAAAGTTTGATTTTTGGAGGTTCACGTCGTTTTCTTGAGAAGGTGTGTTCCGTGTTCCAGAGACTCAATCGATCAGTGAAGTTTTAACGTTTAAATGATTTCGACCTTGAGCTTCCGATTCTTTGTGTACAGCTTGTGACGAGGGATATAGACCTTGTTCATACTTCATTTTAATAAAGCCATACAAAAAAACTCATGTGATCTATCGATTCTACTTTAAAAAGGCAAAATCAATGGCGGGATTTATTGTTTGCTCCTGCAGCGCCTTACACCACCATTAAACAAGAAAACACGAACCCCTAACACGTGTTCTGAAGGTTTAGTTCATTTGGAATGCACCACTCACTTTTGACAAGAAACGATTTCAAAAATAACACGTAACAATAAACAAAACCGATACCAGGGTTGATATATCACCTGGACACCAGTAAATTGTTTAAAAGTCATAATCATATGTCAGTGTAAATTAACCATGGTCAGGATCTAATGGAACCAACTTCTTGTTTTACAGAATCAGTCGAAGGCGGTCGCCATGACGCTGACGACTATGCGGGCCGGGTTACAGCGGGCCTACTTAGACGGCCTGGAGTTTATACGCAACAAAATCTCGGACACCGAGACCGAAGTCACCAAAACGAGGCTGTCGTTCTACAGCTGTAACGAGACGGACGAGGACAGTTTCCTACAGTACCTGAAGGAGTGTAATGACCATTTCCTGATGGCGAACAATGAGCTCCGGAGGAAGAACATTAAGCTGGAGGTGATAGACAGTGAGATGAGGATTGTGACTCTGTTAAACCACTTACGTGAGGCCGCGGAATTCGACAAAGGGGAGATCGCGTTCATCACTGGATTCTGGGAGAACATCAAACACACGGTGGAGTCATTTCATTCACTGGTGGATAAGTTCCAGACCAATGTTCTTAATCGTCTCAATCAAAACTGTACCAGCTACAACAATGCTGATATCAGTCTGGAGGTGTCCAACCGTTACACTGAGGAGATATCTGGCTACATCGCCGAGCTAGAGCGGGAACTCACAAACATGCGCCTGTTGATGAAAACTTACGACAGCGGAATTCATCAGGATCTGTTCTCTCAAAACTCAAAGTTTGCGGAAAAAGTGTTAGTCTCGTGTGATCTTAAAGCGTTTCCGATTCTTCGACTTGCTCCGGATTTAGCGGAAAAGATGGAGAATGTTTGTGCTATAGCGAGGAAATGGTTGGACCGTGACGAACAATATATGTACGAAGTAAACAACTACATCAAAGAAACGAGAAATATCGCCAAAAAGAGAGAGGAGGATCTAAAGAACCAGAAAGAGAAACAAAAGAAAATCGAGAAAGCGGTGAAAACGGCAAGCATCCTACTGCACAACAATAAAGAGAAGCTCCAGAAGATCGAGTCCGAGCTAAATTCTCTGGAAGGACAGTTAAATGGATTCAAGCAGGAGAAGAAGTGTAAGCACACAGAGAAAGCCCAGAAATCTAGCATGGCCGACTTTCTATCCATTACAATGACACAGACACGGAAAAATTATAACCTACAAATGAAAAGACAACGTCTAGTGAAACAGGTGCGTGAACTGGAGGAATTTCTGATCGGATTAGAGAGAGAACTTTCAAATGTGGAGGATGAGTTAATGGTGAAATCTCAGGAAAGGATTCTTATAAACGAAAAGGTAGAGACCAGTGTCAAAACGTACGATACGCTCAAAACGGACTTCGAAAAATATTCTGATAATTTAGAGAAACTAGAACAAGAGGTGAATATTCTGTCTGGACAGTTATTGCAGCTGGAAATTATTCAGACTTACAAAACAAGTCCCGAGAACGTGGAACAGATCTTTGATCGTCCTCAGACTGTGAAACTAGCACCGTCGTTAAAAGAAAAGATCAAACGGAAGCGGAAAGGACTTCCGGTGACCGAGAGTTGACGCATGAGCGTCGACATTCCTTGTTTTCCCTTGCTTGTAACGTGTACAATATTGCATGTAGAATACTTTATCGTTTCAGGCATAGTCATACTGCATTTATTAAAAGAGCACCTTGCTTATTATTTATATATGTCACAAAATGGCGAACATAAATTGTTATTGTTAATTCGATGTTGTTGAAACAGTCCTGTGTTCGGTCTACAAAGCCAGAACGGAAGCAGCTGGCCAAAGTTACCCATGTCTGCAAACTAAGCATACCTCATTATGACATTCAGTCTATGTTGCCAAAATACGCAATAAAAGTTACAGAAATGAATTCTGTTTTTTATTATTATTAATTTTTTTTTTAGTTTTTGCACTGTCGTAATTTTAAACAATACAAAATCTTGCGTTAGCGCTGTATTAATTTAATCAAAAGAAAATCACATTTATTTAAAGTACAGTGTTATTGTTTTTCTATAAGATATTTTGTACATGTATCATTAAGTAGTACTCCAACGAAGACTTCAGATAAGTTTTAAATATAGACAGTTTTAAAGTTTCGTGAAAGGTGTTAAATATTAAATCATATTTGTGAAAGATTTTGTCTGTGTCCAAATTCGCGCGTAATTTTCCCGTTGACAACGAGAGCAAAAAATAAAAGATGCAAAAATTTTGTCATATCTGAAGTGTTTTTGTCGTCACCATGCATCCATGCTTATTATGATTTCATTAGACTTTAGGACGACACAGGTTTATCAATTGCAAACTAAGAGATGTTTATAGTTAAATATAGATGTGTGTCCAGTGTTACACCGCTGGATGCTGACGTACATGATTAATGCACAGGCTGATTTTAAGTGGAGAGACATATATATTTGTCTAAGTTAGGTCAACTCATTTATTGACGTCATCGTTCATTATATGTAGAATTTATGTAAAGCGAAGGCGAGTCCCTCCGAGGATACATTTGCCGGAAGAAAATAACACCGAAGTCGTGCAATACAAAAGTATAAAATGTTTATTTCCTCATAAACATGTTTATCAAAGTAACAAAAAGTGTAATAAGAGTTGAACACATAAGGATTAAAAATAATTCTGATGAACTTTTACAGGGTTAAAGTCGGTAGCATCTTAGGAAAAGGAGACAACTCCGTTGCTACTTAAGTCAACAGTTCCAATAACTGGAAGAGTAAAAGGAGCTCAAGACTCAAAAACACTAGAACTTTGCCACAACACCAGCATGCAGGGATTTCTACAGTGTTAAATGTCCTACAACATTTGATCACAATCCATTATAATGCATAAGTGACAGAGATTTACAGTTAACATTGAATACTGTTAAATACAAATAAATCCATATACTAGGTTATTTACTCTATAGATACATGTATAATAAACATTTATTCAATATATTTTGTGAATTATTATCTGTCGCTACGTTTTATGGATCACCGGAAAGTTTCTTAGTGAATGCCAACACTTATAAACAATACATGTGTTAATGGGAAACCAAAAATCTGAAGCCCCATTCACAATAATTGCACAATTCTAATTAATACATATCAACTACACTTACACAAAGTACAAGGAGGCTGAGTGGTCAACACATTAACCATCAGGTCTACCTTAAGGACGTTGTTTACTCAGGCTTTGAGTTCTCAAATCCGGATTGTTAAAAAGTTCAATTTCATGAGTAAAATTTGTTTTAAATACAAAAAGTATTTATGAAATGAATTATTATCAATATAACAATCGATATTTTTACTAAATTATGGAATTAGCCTCTGACAAAGTGTGACTTTTAGTAAAACAGAGGAAATTCTGACTAAATTTTTCAGATTTTGTTTTTAACTGAAATATTTTTGGTAGTACTATGATATTTAAAGTTAAGATTTTATTTGTTAGTCAACATAATTTTGCATATTTTCTGTTGGTTTTATCTTGCGTTTTCGTTTAGATAATCGTATGGCACACACTACAAAAATATTGAAAAATGCTTAAAAATGATAAAAGACAACATATCTCAAAATTTTGATCATTGACCTCATATAAATTTTATACCAGCAGAGAAAGGTCAATATACTTAGTTTAATACTGTAAATGTTTGAGCATTATCATCATTCAGTTTTTTGTTATATTGAATCAAAAATGGGTAGTAATTTGAAAACTGATAGAGGAAATTCGGACTAGAATATCTATAAAAATTGTGAATGAAAACTGAATGCTTTGTATCTATTTAATGTCACTACCATTCATAAACTGTATTTCATTTGTTAAAGAGTTAAGCAATTTGTATTTTTTTCACAATTAAAAAATCTGAATTATAGTGTAAAATTTTTATGGATTTTTCTTGAATTTCCCAAAAATATTCAATGGTCATTAACTCAAAAAGTAGGTCATTGACCTACTTTTTTGAAAGTGAAGAATAACACTACCATGTAAGGTCTATAACACACAATAGTTGGTTTTTCATTATCATCAGTGGAATTTTTTTTTCATTCTGAGTAAACGTCATCCTTAACTCTTATTATAATATTACTTTTTAAGGTTATAAACTATCATCAAGTCAAGAAATATTCTATATAATTTAGCTTTTTAAATATTTGAACATTTTACTATAACCTTATACAGAGCTCTTCTTCTGAAGGAGATTAAAACAGTCTAAATATGGCCACGATCATCAAACCCTCTGAAGTTAATCTGTAGTTTAAATTGCTATATATCAGTATTTCACTTTATCAAAAAATAGCTACTAAAATAATAAAACCCCAAGAAACTACTGTCCTTTGCAGTTGTAGAAAAAGGGATAAAGAACAAATGTCAAAAATTTGCAGTTATATATTTTCCATTGCTAAGAATTGACTGAAATATACCTGGCCCCGCCATCACAAAAATTTTCATAATGCTCAACTCAGTCCTTGAATGAAAAGTACATAAATTTGAGGTCAAATCTAAGACTTGAGGCTGAGAATTGACTTGAGGAAAGGTGGTGACGAAAGGGCCAGTATATGCATATGGAAAAATTTGCTGTGTGCAAGAGTGACACTGATGTAACAAAGCACTTGTATTGAAAAAAAAAACATGACCCATCAAATACAATCGTCAGAGACCAACAACAATCTAGCTAGTTTTAGTTCACATCACATAACCTGATTTGTATAACAAGAAATTGTTGAACACGATATGGTTGTTCTAAAAATGATTAAATAAACAGATGGAAAAAGAAGATGGGAGACTCCATTTAAAGGTATCACACCGGTAATTGTTTTCACTATATAGCACTATAGAGGGGAAAAAATTCTTAAAAATCAGTTTGTATTCCTCATGACAAAACATTCGGAGGAAATGTTATTTGTTACCTATCTCATCAGCTAACACCATAAAAAGGGCAAGCGATACTGCATTTTCTCAAAATATCTAGCTCCAAACAGGTCTACCCTCAAAACCACGTGTTTTCCATTTGTATGTAAACAGACTGCACACTCCCCAGGAAGCTGCTGCATGTGCCCTGAAAGAAGTAGTCCCTGTGAAAAAAGGTCATCACCTAACAAAATACATGAAATATCCTACTCAGTGGTACAAAAATTTTTAAAACTGAGTAAAGGAAAATGTAAAAATGCAGTCAAGGAAAAAAATAATTCTGAAGTATATATGGAACTACAATTGAATAAGTTCATTTTGATTGGCCAATTACCGGTGTGATACCTTAAATGGAGAGAGGGGAGGTAAGCCATCAACAGTACACCAAAACACCATAACAACAAGCCTCCATCACAGACTCCTGATATCTCTCCTAAATCAGCTCCCTTTACACTGAGCAGATTAATTAATCTGGTTTCGTTACCATTCATCAAACACCAATTTTTTTAAGATTTCATTATACTGATCATAAATCAAAAGTTCATCAAAACATCAATTGACATTTTTTTGTGAATTTCAATGAATGCATAAAAATAAGTCAATAAATCATAAAATCAATTGATTCAACACCCAACAACAAAAACAACAGACATCATGCAAGTGTAAAGCTGCCAGTAACCACAGACACACATAAACAAGCTTCCACCCTGTCTTTTATGTGGGTGGAGTCAGAAGAGTTGCATAGTAATGATCATTAAAACTCTACTAAACTTATCATTTTAATATCTTAAATTTTTTCACATTAAATGACCTATCTTTTTTTAAGTTAAAATTATTCACAACTGAAAGAAAATTAAAATTTCTATTTTCAAGAAATGCAACATTCAAAGGTATAAGGCACCTCCACATTGTGACCAACTTTCTTTTTAAAGAAGAAATACGCAGCACCTACTGATCAACACATCACTGGTACAAGACCCCCTGGGGCTTTTATAGAATTTTCAAACTGTACAGTTACTTATCCACATGAAAAAACTGTGATAATTTCACTGTAAAAGTTCTGTTTCAAACACATGTACACCTACTTTTTAAACCCTTTTTAAAAAATCAGTATTTTTAATAAAAGATTTAAGTTGTCAAACAACATTGATTGAACTTGATGGCACAAAGAAAAAAAAAACTTCTTAGATATCAACAGAATAGTAATAATGAATTTTAATAAAAACATAAACATTGAAGTTCAAACTCCCTTTGGTATATCCATGGAGTTGAAGATGTAGAAGTTTGAAATATTGAAGTTAAACAAGTACTCCATATGTAGCTGCGGTTCTGTAACATGACTAGAAGATTTAGGTTGACATTCTGTAGATCATATAAACTGATGACCATGAATATTAATAAAACCACAGTCCAAAACTAGCACATGTTTCAGTGCGTTGTAAATTGCAAGTTTTTTGTAAGTGAGGAAGTGTACTTCTTTATCATGTCAACCTGAATGTCCCAGTAGAGCTAGAGACCTGCAGCTACTTCACATGATAAGATTGATGATTCTAAATAAGAAATTAATGCCTCCATAAATCACTCAAAATTAATGCATATAGCTCAATTCTCTGATTTTTTTAATGCTTCAGCAAGGATTCTTATCCGCTGGATCTTGCTATCAGTTGCGTTCAGTGCTGCAGTCACGCTTTCTGATTTGCGGGGAGAAGTCTGGGTGATCCCGCCCCTACAGGACGAGGCAGGGGAAATGTTTCTTTGGGAACAGTGAACACCGGCGGTGGAGGATGAGCAGCCAGAGGTGGGTGAGGCAGGTATATCCTGCAGGATACGGTTGATAATGGACGACTCCTGATCACTTTTGTTTGGGGATCTGGATGATGATGACATACTTAAAGGACTTCTAGACACTCTGTGTGGATCCTGGCCTACAGAGGACGGAGATCTGATGGAAGTCTTGGCCAGTATTGATGCCAGTCTGGACAGGTCTGTTATACCTGGCTGTCCTCCTCTCACCTCCTGTCTATTTCCGTGTTGCTGGCTGATTTCATGAGTATTTGCTGGTGTTGCTGGTACATTGGCAGATCTATGATTCTGATGTGAGATTGGTGATTCAAACCTGGATGGTAAGCTGATGTTGAGATTCCTATCACTTTCTTCAGATGTTTCTGGCAGTCTCGCTTTGGATGAAATCTGACCTCGATACAGACAGCGTTTTTGCTGTAGATGGCCACTTCTGACAGAGAGTTGCTGCGACACTGTGGTGCTGCCCTGAGTCAACGTGTCTGACCCACAAGCACTCTGGTCATCATCACTCAGTGGCCGCTCAGTCTGGCCCAGATAGGGCTGTAAATACCACTGACCATTAGTTTGAGATTCCACTGTTCCACTTACTACTGAGGATGCACCTCTCACTGCTGCAAAGTTTTGGAGTATGTTAGAGTTCCCATGCACAGATGGAACTGATTGAGTATCAGAGTTCCTATGCACGGCTGGTACTGTGAGGGTATCTCCCTGGAGTTCTAGCTCTGCCTGTCTCCGTGCCTTCTCCACCCCTGCCATCTCCAGGAACTTCTTCAGAATAGTGTCCCTGTTCTCCTGGCTGACCACCAGGGGTCTGTGGCGCGTCCCTCCCCAGTCATCGTACTCTGACTCCTCCTGCTGGGACCCGGCCATTGGCTGGTTCTCCATCACAT
Source organism: Magallana gigas (assembly GCF_963853765.1). Classification (NCBI taxonomy): domain Eukaryota; kingdom Metazoa; phylum Mollusca; class Bivalvia; order Ostreida; family Ostreidae; genus Magallana; species Magallana gigas. The sequence goes on along the minus strand of NC_088854.1, from coordinate 1,876,765 downwards.
ACTGCGCCATCTCTAGCTCCAGGTCATCCACCTCCTTCTGCCTCCTTGTCGTGGTCTTGTCATTCTTTTTGGCAAATATCATCACTCCAGCCGGTTTGAACTCGTAGGTCTCTGAGTCTTCTTCTCTTTCTTCTAATTGTCTCGGGTCTGTCTGCTTTAATACAGATCTTATTAACATGCCAGTTGGAACTTCCTCTTCTTCTGACTGGTTTATAATTTTTTGCACTTCCAAATCTTTCTCCACATCTGTCAAGCCCCTCAATGAAGACAGTGAGGCATTCATTCCTCCTCTTTGTGTCCTGGTTGTTTCAAAACTGCTCTGTGCAGGTTGTTTTGTGGGGCTGATATGTGGACTTGTGGTGGACCTTGAACTAGAACTCGCAGGATTCTGGCCAAAAGACACAGAATTGTAGCTTACTGACATAGAGTCAGGACTTTGGCTAACTGATGCAGGATTTTGGTTAACACAGCCAGGACCTTGGCTAACGGAGGCAGATTTCATGCTAACAGAGGCAGGATTTTGGCTAATCGAGGCAGGGTTCTGGTTAACTGACACTGGATTCTGGCTAACCGAGGCAAGCTTCTGGCCATCTGATGTACTGTCAAACTTCTGTTCAACCACCCTACATGGTGTTCCATCTTCTTTAACAAATTTGAATTGATTGGCCACTTGTTTGAACATGTGTTGACCTTGAATAGAAAAGAGAAAATAACATCTAATCAAAAGGAGATTAATTTTTTTATTGAGTATTTGTGTGACATTATAAAAATTTTCTACAAATGAAACCAAATTAAAGACAAAGTGCATTTTCTATCTTGAGGAGAACTAATGAGGGGACATGATCACACATGCAAACTCTATGCAGAAGTCTACCATTTTAAGGAATTACAAAAGTTGAGTTTTTACTTCCCCCATCTGCTCACTATTTTTGCACCTGAACTCATTTTAAGTGAATATTGCATTTATTTAAGACTCTGCATATATATATTTAAAGATTCTTTTGCCCCCCCCAAAGCAAAGCAATTTAATAGATAATGCATGCAATCTCCTGTGACTGATCAACATTACCCATTCTTTGTGTTGATTTTGTTTGTTACAATGTATTAGTTTAGTAGATATTGTTATTTAGTTACCAGAGGCTGTATCTACAAGTTTATGCCCTTTTTGAACACAATACTGCATTTTTGGGGGTCTAAATCCACCTCTTTTTTTAACAACAATGGACATGATACATACCCTTGGAAGGTCTTTGATGCCAAATAGAATCATGACTAATGATGACCTTGGGGTCCTGCACAGGAAGGACGTTGTCCGTGAACCCCTTCACATTAGAGGTCTCGGCACTGAGTCGATTACTACCCCAGCGATAGCTGTCTAAGCGAGGCATCAGTTTCCGCAGTCCCTCAAATGCCATAGGTATTAGGTTGGACTGAAAATATGACAGTTAATTACATTAATATTTATAAAGATGATTCATACTTGTACACATCTTTTTAAGATAAATCTCAATTTAATAAATCGACCTTGACATTAGGTTATTACCTGGTGTGCTTTAGCATCCTTTGTGGAGGAATCCCTGACCTGGGACAGATAGACGTCCACCCCTGCGACGTATTCGGCCATCATTTTCTCGATGAGAACCTGACGTAAAGGACGGAGGTGTACAACGTTCTTATAGAGGGCGTCTAATAGCTGACGACTGATAGGACGGGTGGCCCAGATCTCCTCGTCATGCTGGAAGACAGAAACAGAGCTCTACATTTAACAATAATCCACTTTGTTTCTATATCATCAAATAATGCAAAACTCTATCATTTTAAAAATGTTATCATACTGCTGACTTTTTTATAGATTGTAAAAACAATTAAAAAAATAACAAATTTTTAAATTCATAAACAAAAATAAAAATACTGCATATTTAATTAGGTTTTTGGTAATTTACACAGCATGTAGGAATTCAGTTATTCTCCCTTACTGATTGACCACAAGAGGGTTTACCTTCTTAAGCCTCTCCCTGGTTTTGAGGTTGAGGACTTGTTCGGGCTCCAGATTCAGATGGTTGAGAGCACAGTCTGCAAGGCCTTTCACATAACGTGGCCAGTCGCCTCCCTTACCTCCCTTGAACAGGCGATCCACAAATACGTCAGCTACCTGAATAAAACCAAATTATACATATCTAATTTACAACAGAAGTTCCAGGTATCTAGCAAAATAAAAAGATGGGGTGTTTGACAATTGACAGACAACACCTGGCTCTTACCTGTGTATCAAACACGTTAATGAGTTTGATGTTGTGGCGGTGGAACAGGTAATCAGAAGTCAGACGACAATCGTGGGTTACCTGTCCAAAACAGGATAAGTGATATAGCTTCATGGGATAGAAACATGTCATATACAACACAGTGTAAGTGATAAGTATAAAATAATGTGACACAAGTAGAGAAACCTTCAAACACAGCACAGTAAAAGTTTATAACGGTTTAAAGGTTAAGTCAATCATCTAATTAATACAATAATGCCTCATAACATCATGCTCCAGTAATAGTTCTCTTGTAGATTGAAATTCTTATCATAGTTACGATTAAGAGAAGTGTTCAATCCTTGTGTTGCCCTTTACATATGTAGTAGTTGGGGCTATATGGACCATGAATATTGGCCTCAGAAGCTCAGGGGTAGAGCTCCTGACTAGAGTTGCAGGAGTCTCGGGTTCAATTCCCAGTCCAGCCATATATATATTTTCACTGTATTTATATGCTTATTACTCCTTTCCTACTACACATACACGATATAGCCTAATAATAAATGTTGGGTCATTCATCACTGTAAATACTGTTCTTCCTAACAAGTAATGTACACAGCAATTCCACAGTAATTCATCTATGATCATGCCAGGCCACTAGAATTTTACTCACTTTTAAGACATCTGGATTTTCTAAAATGGCTTTGATTCCTTCTTCAAAACACTCTGGAGGTAACTCCAAGATGTCAAACAAAAACACATCTCTGTCTGTGGCAAACTGAAACCAATAATATATCAGCATTATCGTCCCTAACTAAGACCCGAAAGGTGGCAACGCCTTTGAAAACTGAAAAAATGCAATACAACAAACATTATCAGTGTACACATACAACAATATATAAACTATTGCCTTTTTTTCTAAATCACATACTTGTACATATATAAAATTTCCTAATGTATGCAAACAAAGAGTGAATATACATGTACTTTACTTTAAAGAAACCAAAAATTAACAGGTGTGGAAAGGCATTTCTCTGTGAGACATAAGCACTGAGTATCCATGGTAGCGTGTTTCACAGTTACAAACTCTCACCTGCACCCAGCAAACTTCTCCGGATCTTCCGACACACACCCCCTGCATGGCTAGTCCAACTACCGAGCAGTGAAGTACCGCGTCGATCTGTAACATCACATGATAGTGGAATTATCATTATAAACCTACACATACAAACAAGATGTTCACTGGTAAAAATCAAAATGATGCTATGGACAAATACAATGTACATACAGAGTCATGAAACTTCCTGTCCACTTTATTGATGAGGACATAGGGGGCCTCAGTTCCTCCCTCCAGGGCCTCAGGGTCACTGCTGGAATCATAGTCAGAGCTCCGGTTATCTGTAAGGAAGCATCCGCTGTACAGTCACTACAATACCAGCTCACTAAGTCTTACAAACACATAATAAATAGCATTCACTGCACGATAACCTCAATAATTCTCTCCTACACTGTAAACACTATTCACGAAGAGACCCAAAGCTCTTTACTGTCACATGATTATAATGCAGCTCTCTTAAGGATCAAAACAAAGCAAAAATCATTTACAGATGTTTTGCTAAAAACAAGTTTTAATGCCCCTGAATTTAAAAGTTACAACATTTTTGACAACTTACATCATTCAACGAGTGAAAAATCTATTAAACACCCTGGCTCACCCTTTTGTTTAATTAGATCGTCAAGTGAAAATTCCTTTTAATAAATATAAACTTATACTTATGATGCACAATACAAAAAGTTGACCTATTGATAATGTACAATTTACTTTCCTCTAAGTGTATGACTTACATGTAAGGCAGCATATAGTTTATTTCATTTACTCAAAACCGATGAATGGCAAGTTGGAATACACTTTGGTGATAAAAAAAGATTTTTTTCAACTTCTAGAGGGATGGGGGTAATAAATTTCACTTTTTTTGCCACCCTCTCCAATTCAAAAATGTTACACATACATATTTAGTCAAGACTCGCTCAGAACATTTGCGCAATCCTGACTGTCCCACAAAAAATATTAGACTCAAGATATTTATTAAACCACATAAGTTTTGCAAAGTCGTATTTGGATGCTTAATAATCCAATTCAATTTGACAATCATTCACAGCATCAAGTTGAACGTACCTTGTTTGACTGGATGTTCTGTGCTGGTGTTGGCAATGTTGGACAGCAGGACAGTCTCCGGCTTAAAGTCCCGCATTCTCTGGAGATGGGCCGGAATATTTTTTGTTTTGAATAACTTTTTGCCAGTCTCTCTGGAAGGAAGTACACACAATTAGGACTGGAAAGATTCAGAGTTTGATCATTACAAATTCAGTTTGAATTCAAAATACTTTGGTTTAATTCAATATCATTAAGATCAGGATACCAGTACTTTTAATTTCTATTTTATAAAAGAACTATAATAGTCATTGTTTGATTCATATGTTACTCTGTCATAATCACCATTAAATACATGCAATTCCACTGTGTATAAAATAAAAACATTATAAAGCAGAGAAAGCAGTTAAATGTGTGTTTACTTTTTGTCCACTAGGCCCTCTGTCACATTCTTACTGGAGGGTTTCAATTCATTCTCAAATGCATAGACTGAAAACGAAAAAAACATGAATAATATACAACAATCTTCTCAAAGAAGTCCAGTATATGGACATTAAAACAACTTATATATCCAACCTTTATGAGATAACACTTTCTTATTTAAATATAGAGATACACCGTACTTAGAATACACACTTAAAAGGAACTTTGATTGCGGTGAGTTTTACCATAGATCTGTCATAAAATTTCAATATTTTGAATTTATTGTTGTTTTTTAATCCATTATTTAAACTGAAATTTCAATGCACAAAAACAGAATTAAAACTTCCCATTGAGTAAGCACAAACAACTTCTACATGATTCCTATCAACTCACTGTCATGTAGCTCATCATTAAAAAAATGTTTTATCCCAGGAAGTCTTCTGCCATCCTCGTCTGTGACTATAAACATGAAAAATAGATAAAACATATTCAGAAAAATGCACATGAAACATGTTAAAATTGCCCAAGTCCCAGGAATATTATGAATAAGTTTACAGGGCATAAAATAATACCTAGCGAAGCGAGAGGCAGGCCAAGGAAGACTTAAAGGTAACACACATACAGCTTACTCCACTTAATATATTGAACTCGCTTATTTTGAAATTCCGCTTATTTTGAAATAGAAAAAAATTCCCAGTTTCTACCTCTCATATTCTTTGCATTGATTTCACGGATGTAATGAAATCGGTTATTTTGAAATATCGCTTATATTGAAGCCACTGATCGGTCCCCTGAGGTGATAATTAGTTGCTTTTATAACGGTTATATTGAAGTTCTCCCTGGCGGCTGTCGTCACGGTTGGTGACAGTAATTATGCCAGACTGACCGGTTGATATACAAAGGTGTGAATTGATAAGTTCTCTTCATGTGTGTTTTTATACTTTTATTAAAAAGTAAAATTTATTCACTGTTTATTTTTTTGTTTTTACGAATACGGATGCATTGAGGCTAGACGTAATATGGAAACCCCACGGAAAAGAAATACCTTATCTCCGGACGCAAAATACAAACTAGTTATGGCTATTGATGAAAGAACAAAGCCTAAATTCGTAATAGCTAAGGATTTTGAGATTATCGCGTGTACACTTACGATGATATACAAGCAGCGTTCAGCAATATTTGAAGCGTTTGAGTGTGGTGATTTTTCTCTAACGTTTTTTTAAAACGTAAAAGAATGCGATCCGAGATTATGATGAGGTTTAAGATAGTAACAAAACGAAACTTACAAAACTTTCGGATATAATTTTAATCAAACTTTCAAGGACTAATGTTCCATGTAATCCGTTTATTGTAATAGATAAATGATGATCTAATAATTTGTTCGGGTTTGGTTTTCTATGCTTACATCGGGATTGAACTTTCAAAAATGGCGGATTCACGTCAGTCAATTTCGCTTATATTGAAATACGGATATATTGAAATAATTTGCATGGTCCCCTGAATTTCTATATATCCGGAGTAGGCTGTATATATATATATAAGAAAATCAGTGAAAAATGATAGTTTAATCGGGGCATTATCATTAACAGTTAAACAATTTTCTTCAAACTTGTGGATGCTGTCATATATATACATGCATTGGCAGCTGTTTTGTTCAACAAAGTTAACTCCATCATTAAATGACTGGTGTATGTTGATGTTTATTTGCCCATAAACTTGAATTAAAATCTGTCCATGCAATGTTTCAATTGAAAGTAAGAACTATGTGTGGGATAAAGTGTATTTTTATCCCAAAATTAAAAGTTATGTATACTCTAAGAGCTTTAGAAATTTGCTCAAAGATAGGTTAATATATACCAGATATATATATTCATTATAACTCATTGAATATTTTTTTTATAGATTACAACAAATAAACATGCTATTCTATCTTACCACAAAATAGTTTCCCTGCTATCTGCCCTTAGGCTAATGAATAGTTATTAAAACTATTCACTGGCGGCATTCCATTTCCCTCATTCGGAACACCTCTGATATACTGTAAACATACTACATTTGGCTGTGTATTCTATTTAGCCCTTTTGGTGGAATGCAGCTTCCGCTAAATCAAGTTCATCGCTTAATGCCATGCGCATATGTATAAGAATAGTCACATTCAGGAAAACGCTAATTCAAATCCACCCCAACTTGTTCAAAAATTAATTTCTGCCAAATATCGTACACGCCAAATATAATACGTTTACAGTTATTCGATTGCTAGGTTAATCATAAGTTTGATAACTCTAATTTGTTTATCACAAAGATATTCTGCATCGCCAACAAATAATGTTTTCTTCGGTATAATAAAATATCTTTTTACTGACTATTCGGATGATGTTTGGTCAAACAGTTATACATAGCTTGAAAACTTCAGAGCTCTGACTGCAATTGCGCAGAAAAAGCAAAATAATTTTAAGACTACAAGCGTAAATTGTTCATAAATTGTTTTTTGATCAGTTTATTAAAGTTGTACAAATGCTAAATTACGGGGGAAAAAATGCTTGAGTAGCTTAATAAACCTATATAAGGTAGGAAGAGAAAAGTTTGAGGTAATTCAAGTTATGTAGCTATAAAATTGAGTGACTGTACAATGTCCAAAAATGGCATTTATCCAAATAGGTCGCAATCGACCGTTATTTAATTCTTCATTCATCGCTTAAGTCAATCTTTATCCACAACAAAGCCAATTAAGGTGTCAAATCTGTAATTTTGATTGGGAAAAAATCCAACATGCGTTTGCATATTGGTCAGCAGCTGTTACATGTTACAATGTATCAGACTTATTTGGTCAATACATGCTAGACATCTGGATTCCTTACCTTTGTGAAGAGTTAGTTTGCCAGTCCCAGTATCCATAGAATGAACAAAGCCATCGTATCGAGATTCATCTTTTAGGACAACTCTAACCTGCTTCCCAATATGCTCCATGTGAAGGTTTTATGGATATACTTGCACATGCAGAGACGCTCAGACGACAGTCACCCGCGCTAAAAATACAACCGGATGTGAAGCTAGCAGGGTAAATCAATACGTGCCTCAAAATTATCCGGAATATTGAAACGACAACGCTCTTTTTATTGCGATTGGCACACCGTTTTAGCAGAATCTCACGAGATCAGAATTCTTAGTGTTGAGCTGACAAAATGGTTTGTAGTGTAATTGAAGTTTTCAGCCAAAGGAATTGTATTGAAACATTCCCAAGCTGACTGCAGTACGTAAATGACAGTCAGTGAATGAGTGAATGCAGCGACGTTTACTATATATACAAAGTTAATATTATATAAATAGTGCCTGTTTGGGAGGGTAACAGTTGAAATTGACACCCCTCGAAAACCTCGGGGTGTCAATTTCAACTGTTATCCTCCCAAACAGATTTCAGTATTTAACATGAAAGTATAACAAACTAGATTGTTATACTTTCATGTTAAATACTGAAATCTGATTGGTTAAGACGCAGTTAATAATATTTACTATTACCCTCAGCGTTAGCAACGCACTTGGCAACGGGTAACATTAAAAAATATTACATGCGCGAAAATTATGCGCGTACGGTTCGCTGTAGAATTCACGTTATTCCTATATAAAAGCAGTAAAATTTTCTTAAAAATTTTAAAAAAGACATTCAGTATAACAAAATAAATAGTGCCTGTTTGGGAGGATAACAGTTGAAATTGACACCCCGAGGTTTTCGAGGGGTGTCAATTTCAACTGTTACCCTCCCAAACAGGCACTATTTATATATTGTTATACTTTCATGTTAAATACTGAAATCTGATTGGTTAAGACGCAGTTAATAATATTTACTATTACCCTCAGCGTTAGCAACGCACTTGGCAACGGGTAACATTAAAAAATGTTACATGCGCGAAAATTATGCGCGTACGGTTCGCTGTAGAATTCACGTTATTCCTATATAAAAGCAGTAAAATTTTCTTAAAAATTAAAAAAAAAGACATTCAGTATAACAAAATAAATAGTGCCTGTTTGGGAGGATAACAGTTGAAATTGACACCCCTCGAAAACCATTGTCAACCTCCGCTTCGCGTCGGTTGACAATGGTTTTCTCGGGGTGTCAATTTCAACTGTTACCCTCCTAAACAGGCACTATTTATATAATACGTCCCTGGTCAATGATAGATTACTGCAGTAACTAACTAATGGTAGCTTAAACATTAATTTCACTTCAATTACTTACGTGCTCCAAAAAAAGTGTGGAGGGAGGGGGGCTCCATTAATCATGTTAATATTGTATGCTATTCATTACTATATTTTAAGAAAAATGTCTGTTGCGAGAAAAAGTACAAGCATATCTTTACTAATGTAGTAAGAAGGGAGGGGTGAGCATATAAATACATATATGGCTGGACCAGAAATCGAACCTGCTACCCTTGTCAGAGATCTACCACTGGGCTACCCAGATCGATATTCATGGTCCATATCATCCCCAACTACTACATTAATATTAACGGTCTCATTGTTACACAAGTACATTACTGAGTAAATAAATAGTGCCTGTTTGGGAGGGTAACAGTTGAAATTGACACCCCAAGGAATCCATTGTCAACCGACGCGAAGCGGAGGTTGACAATGGTTTTCGAGGGGTGTCAATTTCAACTGTTATCCTCCCAAACAGGCACTATTTATTTTATTATACTGAGTGTCTTAATTTTAGAGATATTTTTGTATGCTTTTATATAGAAATGATGTGAATTTCACGGCGAACCGTACGCGCATCATTTACGCACATGTAACAATTAGTTGTGTTTCCCATTGCTAAGTGTGTTGCTAACGCTGAGGGTAATAGAACGGATTATCAACTCCGTCTAAACCAATCAGATTTCAGTATTTAACATGAAAGTATAATAATATTAAATGTATCAGGTTACAATTCAACTGTTAACAAAAGTGGTTTACAGATGAATTACAAAAGTTAGTCATTCAGTTTTATAAAAAGTGTACATGTAATTTTTTCACATGCATAAAGCAAAGAACAGACTGTATGTCCAATCTAAACTCTCTGCACACAGCATCCAAACATCGGCACCAGTCAGACATACACAGACAGTTTATAACCCTTAGTACACTATAGCATTGAATCATGATTTTTTGAAGTATACACTCTCATAACTGCCGCGGTGTGTGCATACAAATTGAGTAACGCGCGTTAGCGCGTTATGAAAATTTGTATGCACACACCGCGGCAGTTATGAGAGTGTATACTTCACAAAATCATGATTTAATGCTTATATTTACATTTTTTAACTTCTTGCCTTGTCTGCAAATATGAATTATACCTTAAAATTCCGATCTTATCCTAAGGGTAAGTTAATATTAATGGAAGAGCCACAGTAACAGCCACAAGCGTGAACTTTGATTTTCGCTTGTGACGTTGCAGTTTACAGCGTTCAACGTTTGTGACGTCATAATAAAACTCGTCAATTTGACCTTTGACTACTTGTTGCATTTAGAGGCATTTGAAGATCACAGAATTTAATGGGAAAACACAGTAGAATGTAAATATAAATATTTAAAAATCATAACACATCACAGATGTTGTCAGACAATTTTATTAATCACTTGATGGCAAATGACAAGTTTATAATCGTAATCAGTACAACTCCTAACAAACCACTCAAAGAAAAATAAGTAATGATATGGACCGCTAAACTAATCAAACTTCTGTCAATTCTCAATTAAATCTGTAAAATGTAAAAATTGTCAACATATAATGGACGGATGACAGCAATGAAGTGCTTGATGGAATATCACAACTACGTTAATGGAATGTGCAAAACTTCACAGTTAGAAGCACTGTCTGAGACAAGCAGATTCAATGATCCACCTTAATATGGTTATTGTCAACAATCAGTGTTAATGAGATTCTACTAATTCATGGAGAGCCAGTATATCTCAGCATATTGATGTACAGGTCAATAACAGATTTCTTTTTACAGAATACACAGTCACAACAAGTAGTGTATAAATAACGCACACTTAAAGATTTGATACTTTCTAGGAGATTTCTGTTCAAAATATTTGGTATCACATTCAAGCTTTTCAATTCATTAAAAATCTACAGGTCCCATTTTATTTTGGTACACAAACATAAGGTCCGTCAGATCAATTGTGAGAAGACAATGTTCTGAATAAAAATAATGGGATGATTATGACAGCAGTGTAAAATACAGAGCAGATCCTTCTTCTACAACACACAGGTAACACATACAGGTAACACATACAGGTAACAAACATAGGTAAATTGTGTATATTATTTACATGGAATCTACAAACATTCTGATTAATTTTTTTTGCAAACAAAGTCAATTTGAATAATACTACAACATTGCATGTACATTTGATAGTACATAAATAAAAGAAAACAGTTTTTTGCCTCCAGCATTGGGAGGGTTAAGAGGAACAATCTCTCTTTCGTTGATTTATTGCCATCTAGAATAAAAAAAGAGAATTGTTATAAGAATTGATTTAACCAATATTAGCCAGAAAACTGTGCATAATGTATTAAATATTATATGCATTTGTTTATCTTACAAATGATAAAACAAACGACTAAAACTGGAAAATAATTCTTTGTTTACTGCTAAATTAACACAAAGTATATGTAGCAGATAGCAACCAACACATAACTGTAAAACACTTAATTCTGGAGAACAGAGAAAAGCCTAACCAGTGGGAGGGGGGATTTTCTTTATGTTAAAAACACATTAGGTTTATTTACACAGCTCAGAACACATTTGGCAGTGGAAGGGTGGATTTCCTTTATGAGAAAGAACACATTACTTAGTGAGAGGGGTTACTTACATAATACATAGCGTTAAGATGCTTAGTTCTGGAGAAGGGAAAGTGGCTTATCATAGATAAAAACACATTAGGTAGTGGAAGAGCTTACTTACACACTTAAGTATGAGGATGTTTTTACTGAAACACCTAAATGTGAGGATGTTTTTACTTACAGTTAAGTGTGAGGATGTTTTACTTACAGTTAAGTGTGAGGATGTTTTACTTACAGTAAAGTGTGAGGATGTTTGTACTTACATAGTTAATGTGAGGATGTTTTACTTACAGTTAAGTGTGAGGATGTTTTACTTACAGTTAAGTGTGAGGATGTTTTTACTTACAGTTAAGTGTGAGGATGTTTTACTTACAGTTAAGTGTGAGGATGTTTTACTTACAGTTAAGTGTGAGGATGTTTTTACTTACAGTTAAGTGTGAGAATGTTTTTACTTACAGTTAATGTGAGGATGTTTTACTTACAGTTAAGTGTGAGGATGATTTTACTTACAGTTAAGTGTGAGGATGTTTGTACTTACATAGTTAAGTGTGAGGATGTTTTTACTTACAGTTAAGTGTGAGGATGTTTTACTTACAGTTAAGTGTGAGGATGTTTTTACTTACAGTTAAGTGTGAGGATGTTTTACTTACAGTTAAGTGTGAGGATGTTTTACTTACAGTTAAGTGTGAGGATGTTTTACTTACAGTTAAGTGTGAGGATGTTTTTACTTACAGTTAAGTGTGAGGATGTTTTACTTACAGTTAAGTGTGAGGATGTTTTTACTTACATAGTTAATGTGAGGATGTTTGTACTTACATAGTTAATGTGAGGATGTTTGTACTTACATAGTTAAGTGTGAGGATGTTTTACTTACAGTTAAGTGTGAGGATGTTTTTACTTACAGTTAAGTGTGAGGATGTTTGTACTTACAGTTAAGTGTGAGGATGTTTTACTTACAGTTAAGTGTGAGGATGTTTTTACTTACAGTTAAGTGTGAGGATGTTTGTACTTACAGTTAAGTGTGAGGATGTTTTACTTACAGTAAAGTGTGAGGATGTTTTTACTTACACTGCTTAGAACACATCATCAGGCAGTGGGGGGATCCTTGAGGAACTGTCCATCACCAGCTAACTCCTCCTTCCCCTCTATGGAGGACAAGACGGCATTCACATTCCCATTGCTCTGCTGTTCTTCATTCATTTTGTTCTCAATTTGTTCCTACAGAAAGATCATAAACCAACAATTACACAATATCAAGATAGGATACATTTAATACAAGTACATCATACATTAGAGGTTTTGAAATAAAAATCTTTACTTGTGAGATGTTAAGATTTCCAGTAGGTAAATCTCCCACTGTGATCTCATTTCCATTTTCCTCATCCATCTGTCCAAAAAAAACCAAAAAAACCAATGCAATATAAAAACATAAAGCCAATTTTCTGTTTAACTTCATAATGTATCATTGCATTTTATCATTGTCCTATAGAAATAAATGCATCCACATGATTTGAATATAAGAAATTATCAATGAGATTTGAATAAAATCACATTGGACTTCTAGCTGAAAGATTTTATAAAATTTTGAACAATATTTGAACAATATTAACAGATTTTAAAATTTGCTTGTACATGTATTAGTAATACTGATTAGGCGAACGTTTTTTATTAGTTGGATTACAGATCCGCCGACCGAATTTTGTTTTACTTTAAGAAAAAAAATCAAATGCACTTTTCCCAATTTTTTTTTACTGATAAATTAAAAGAAATACAAAAAATAAAATGATTGGTGAAAAATATCAATAAAAACCACATAAATTGGTTTCATTCACGAAAAAAATACCTTAACTTTTACACTTTCAATTTTAAAATTGACTGAGTTTGGAATACGGACTTCTCTATCACACACGTGCCATGTTGTTTAACTGTGGTTTGTGTTTTATCATTTAAATGGCATACTTTCACATATCTGTCATTTGCAAAAATGACATTAAACTGTCGTTTAAGACCTTGAAACAGTGTTGTCCCACACATACTGTGGGGCAAGCAGTGTCAGAAGTTGTAAGAACAATTTGTAAATCGTGTGTCAATAGAGGTGTGAGACCTGCAGTTCGGAATGCCCTGAAAGTGGCCCAAAGACACACTTAAGCATGTGTACATGGAATAGTAAATAAAAAATCAAACAAAACATAAGACTTATTTTATTTTTTTGAAGTTTGCCAGGTTTTTTTTTTTTCGACCTACCGACCCAATTTTTTAAATATAAAATCCGTAATCCAATTAAAAAATTTTTTTTCGCCTAACAGAGTCAGTGTCTTACATGTCCATTGACCTGTGGACTGACAGCTGGTTCTTTGGTGGGTGTGTCTTTGGCTGAGGTGGGCAGGTCTTTGGCTGGGGTGGGCATGTCCTTCTGTGGGGTGTTGCTGTCATTTCGAGCCCCCTGGTCGTCGTCGTTATCGTCCTGAGTGTCGTCCCCCTCCTGATCCACGGTCCCGTCCTGCTCCATGGCACACTCCATCAGGTGGGACACTGCCGTATCTGATGGATCGTCCGCACTCTGGGATTCATCTGCATCCTCATCATCTTCATCACTCCCAATTCTGACCGGGATAAAATTTGCCAGACTTGTATAAATTTCTTGTACATAATTAAAAACATGTATATTGCAAGATACTGGTTATGTCCTGTATGGATTTGAATGATAACTTCAAAGTTTATACTTTCTTGTAGGACATTTCAAGTGATTTAACTGAATTTTAATAATCTCCTTGCTATCAGAACTTCCATGGTAAAAGGCAGTGCAAAATTTTGTAGATCACAAGTTGGAAGTCTGTACAAGTGATATTGTACAGGTGTTATTTGATGAGTTACCTGGTTTAGCTGTACAGGTGATACTGTACAGGTGTTATTTGATGAGTTACCTGGTGTATCTGTATAGGTGATATTGTACAGGTGTTATTTGATGAGTTACCCAATGTATCTGTGTAGGTGATACTGTGCAGGTGTTATTTGATGAGTTACCCAATGTATCTGTGTAGGTGATACTGTACAGGTGTTATTTGATGAGTTACCCAATGTATCTGTGTAGGTGATACTGTACAGGTGTTATTTGATGAGTTACCCAATGTATCTGTGTAGGTGATACTGTGCAGGTGTTATTTGATGAGTTACCCAATGTATCTGTATAGGTGATATTGTACAGGTGTTATTTGATGAGTTACCTGGTGTATCTGTATAGGTGATATTGTACAGGTGTTATTTGATGAGTTACCGGGTGTATCTGTACAGGTGATACTGTACAGGTGTTATTTGATGAGTTACCTGGTGTATCTGTATAGGTGATATTGTACAGGTGTTATTTGATGAGTAACCCAATGTATCTGTGTAGGTGATACTGCGCAGGTGTTATTTGATGAGTTACCGGGTGTATCTGTACAGGTGATATTGTACAGGTGTTGTATGATGAGTTACCGGGTGTATCTGTACAGGTGATATTGTACAGGTGTTGTATGATGAGTTACCGGGTGTATCTGTACAGGTGATACTGTACAGGTGTTATATGATGTGTTACCGGGTGTATCTGTGTAGGTGATATTGTACAGGTGTTGTATGATGAGTTACCTTGTGAAGGGCTTGGTCTCACTAGAAGCTAGCTGTATCTGTACAGGCGATATTTTATAGGTGTTATTGGATGAGTTACCCGGTGTATCTGTGTAGGTGATATTGTACAGGTGTTATATAATGAGTTACCTTGTGAAGGGCTTGGTCTCACTAGGAGCTAGCTGTATTTGTACAGGAGCATTCTTGTAGGGTGATTCTGTATCATCATCTTTATCCTCAGAATCTTGGATCCTTACTTCATTGGCAAACTCATCATCTCTTTCCTAAAAATAATAGCCAAACATAAGCCATATTTATTTCAATAAGTAATTCATCCTAAATGCAATTTCAGTCAGTCTGCTGAGGAAATCATGATAATGTCAGACTGATTCATTGTTTTGGTCTTTCGT
Source organism: Magallana gigas (assembly GCF_963853765.1). Lineage (NCBI taxonomy): Eukaryota > Metazoa > Mollusca > Bivalvia > Ostreida > Ostreidae > Magallana > Magallana gigas. The sequence continues at coordinate 1,861,108 of NC_088854.1, read as the reverse complement.
GATCTCACTGTGCACATTCTGATTCCTATGTTTGTCAGTATGAAAACATGCCCTCAGTGTCAGACTTTCTCAGTCAGTGTGTTATATTATGTGACCTGATCGTGTAGGGTAAGGTTGTGTGGAGTAAGATTGTGTGTGGGTTAAAGTTGTATGGGGTGAGGTTGTATGGGGTGAGGTTGAGTGGGGTGAGATTGTGTCGGGTGAGGTTGTGTGAGGTTGAGTGGGGTGAGATTGTGTCGGGTGAGGTTGTGTGGGGTGAGATTGTGTCGGGTGAGGTTGTGTGAGGTTGAGTGGGGTGAGATTGTGTCGGGTGAGGTTGAGTGGGGTGAGATTGTGTGGGGTGAGGTTGTATGGGGTGAGATTGTGTCGGGTGAGGTTGAGTGGGGTGAGATTGTGTCGGGTGAGGTTGAGTGGGGTGAGATTGTGTCGGGTGAGGTTGTGTCGGGTGAGATTGTGTGGGGTGAGATTGTGTCGGGTGAGATTGTGTGGGGTGAGGTTGTGTGGGGTGAGATTGTGTCGGGTGAGATTGTGTCGGGTGAGGTTGAGTGGGGTGAGATTGTGTCGGGTGAGGTTGTGTGGGGTGAGATTGTGTCTGGTGAGGTTGTGTGGGGTGAGATTGTGTCGGGTGAGGTTGAGTGGGGTGAGGTTGAGTGGGGTGAGATTGTGTCGGGTGAGATTGTGTGGGGTGAGGTTGTATGGGGTGAGTTTGTGTCGGGTGAGGTTGAGTGGGGTGAGATTGTGTGGGGTGAGGTTGTGTGGGGTGAGATTGTGTCGGGTGAGGTTGAGTGGGGTGAGATTGTGTGGGGTGAGATTGTGTCGGGTGAGATTGTGTCGGGTGAGGTTGAGTGGGGTGAGATTGTGTCGGGTGAGGTTGAGTGGGGTGAGATTGTGTCGGGTGAGGTTGAGTGGGGTGAGATTGTGTCGGGTGAGGTTGAGTGGGGTGAGGTTGTGTCGGGTGAGGTTGAGTGGGGTGAGATTGTGTCGGGTGAGGTTGAGTGGGGTGAGATTGTGTCGGGTGAGGTTGAGTGGGGTGAGATTGTGTCGGGTGAGGTTGTGTGGGGTGAGATTGTGTCGGGTGAGGTTGTGTGGGGTGAGATTGTGTCGGGTGAGGTTGTATGGGGTGAGATTGTGTGGGGTGAGGTTGTGTGGGGTGAGATTGTGTCGGGTGAGGTTGAGTGGGGTGAGATTGTGTCGGGTGAGATTGTGTCGGGTGAGGTTGAGTGGGGTGAGATTGTGTCGGGTGAGGTTGTGTGGGGTGAGATTGTGTCGGGTGAGGTTGTGTGGGGTGAGATTGTGTCGGGTGAGGTTGTATGGGGTGAGATTGTGTGGGGTGAGGTTGTGTGGGGTGAGATTGTGTCGGGTGAGGTTGAGTGGGGTGAGATTGTGTCGGGTGAGATTGTGTCGGGTGAGGTTGTGTGGGGTGAGGTTGTGTGGGGTGAGATTGTGTCGGGTGAGGTTGAGTGGGGTGAGATTGTGTCGGGTGAGGTTGAGTGGGGTGAGATTGTGTGGGGTGAGGTTGTGTGGGGTGAGGTTGTGTCGGGTGAGGTTGAGTGGGGTGAGATTGTGTGGGGTGAGGTTGTGTGGGGTGAGATTGTGTCGGGTGAGGTTGAGTGGGGTGAGATTGTGTCGGGTGAGGTTGAGTGGGGTGAGATTGTGTCGGGTGAGGTTGAGTGGGGTGAGATTGTGTCGGGTGAGGTTGTGTGGGGTGAGGTTGTATGGGGTGAGATTGTGTCGGGTGAGGTTGAGTGGGGTGAGATTGTGTCGGGTGAGATTGTGTCGGGTGAGGTTGTGTGGGGTGAGGTTGTGTGGGGTGAGATTGTGTCGGGTGAGGTTGAGTGGGGTGAGATTGTGTCGGGTGAGGTTATGTGGGGTAGATTGTGTCGGGTGAGGTGGTATGGGGTGAGGTTGTGTGGGGTGAGGTTGTGTGGGGTGAGGTTGTGTCGGGTGAGGTTGAGTGGGGTGAGATTGTGTGGGGTGAGGTTGTGTGGGGTGAGATTGTGTCGGGTGAGGTTGAGTGGGGTGAGATTGTGTCGGGTGAGGTTGTGTGGGGTGAGGTTGTGTGGGGTGAGATTGTGTCGGGTGAGATTGTGTTGGGTGAGGTTGTGTGGGGTGAGGTTGTATGGGGTGAGATTGTGTCGGGTGAGGTTGAGTGGGGTGAGATTGTGTCGGGTGAGATTGTGTCGGGTGAGGTTGTGTCGGGTGAGGTTGAGTGGGGTGAGATTGTGTGGGGTGAGGTTGTGTGGGGTGAGATTGTGTCGGGTGAGGTTGAGTGGGGTGAGATTGTGTCGGGTGAGGTTGAGTGGGGTGAGATTGTGTCGGGTGAGATTGTGTCGGGTGAGGTTGTGTCGGGTGAGGTTGAGTGGGGTGAGATTGTGTGGGGTGAGGTTGAGTGGGGTGAGATTGTGTCGGGTGAGGTTGAGTGGGGTGAGATTGTGTCGGGTGAGGTTGTGTGGAGTGAGGTTGTGTGGGGTGAGATTGTGTCGGGTGAGGTTGTGTGGAGTGAGGTTGTGTGGGATGAAGATAAGTGTGGGTTGAGTTTGTTTGAGGTGAGATTATGTCTGTTGGGGTTGTGTGGAGTGAGGTTGTGTGTGTGTGGGGAAGGTGTTGAGGTTGTGTGTGGGGTGAGGTACCTTGCCGAGTTCCTCCTCCTCTTCCCGATCGTTGACCCGTACCGAGGAGTTAAGTGTCTCCTCTTCTTCATCAGTCACTGTCTCTGTGGTGTCTGATTCATCTGTCTGCACCAAATGCTGCATTCCAGATTCATCATCGTAGGCAAGATTCTGGGGTTAAAGAATGAAATATTGACTACAGCAAACCATCAAACCACATTAGAGTATTGCAACTACAATATAGACACCTGTTGATATTCACTCCCCTCCCAACCAACTACAATATAGACACCTGTTGATATTCACTCCCCTCCCAACCTCAAGAGTATTCCGTATATAGAGTATAAATGATAACTGACCTGTGTAGCAGACTCATACTCGTCCTCCCCGGAGTAACTAGCCGGCTCCCCCAGCCCCTCCATCAGCTTGAAGAAGGCCAGCTCATTGAAGAGGGCCTCAGACATGTCCACCAGCAGGTCCTCCCCACACTGCCGCATCCTGTTACAGATCATAGCCACGCCTCATTAACAGTGTTATACACATACACAGCATTAACAATGTCCGATTCTCAACAATGCCTATTACCAGTATCCAGAAATTATCTCCTAATACCATAGATCTTGCTTTTATATTGGAAAATGTGTAATGACTTTTCAGTGTTAATCATCATATTTGTAACAAGCAGAGACTTTGTCTCAGTAATATCACAAGTGCTGTTAATGTAAAATGCATGATGATGTTGGGTTTGATTCTCCAAATCCTAATCATAACATTTTAAGAAAATAAACATATCCTCATCCTGCTTTGGCACAAAAATAGTGTGCCAACATCTAAAGTCACAGTGTCTTACTTTCGGCCCTGGTATTTGATCAAATTGTCTTACTTTCTGTCTTGGTACTGTTGAATCATTAAAATTCGTGGGGGCCAATTTTCGTGGATTTATTAAATTTTACAGGTTCGTTGGGACGTAATTTTTGTATTCTCTTATACTTACGAGAGGAAATGAGACTTCATAACACTGAATTAATAATTCGTGGAGGATATTAATTCGTGGATGAGAGGTACCCACGAACTTCACGAAAATTGAGCCACCACGAAATCTAATGATTCCACAGTATTTGAGTAGATTGTCTTACTTTCTGCCCTGGCATTTGATCAGATTATCTTACTTTCTGCCCTCGTATTTTGTCAGATTGTCATACTTTCTGCCCTCGTATTTTGTCAGATTATCTTACTTTCGGCCCTCGTATTTTGTCAGATTGTCATACTTTCTGCCCTCGTATTTTGTCAGATTGTCATACTTTCTGCCCTCGTATTTTGTCAGATTGTCATACTTTCTGCCCTCGTATTTTGTCAGATTGTCTTACTTTCGGCCCTCGTATTTTGTCAGATTGTCATACTTTCTGCCCTCGTATTTTGTCAGATTGTCTTACTTTTGGCCCTGGTATTTTGTCAGATTGTCTTACTTTCTGCCCTCATATTTTGTCAGATTGTCTTACTTTCTGCCCTCGTATTTTGTCAGATTGTCTTACTTTCTGCCCTTATATTTTGTCAGATTGTCATACTTTCTGCCCTCATATTTTGTCAGATTGTCTTACTTTCTGCCCTTATATTTTGTCAGATTGTCTTACTTTCTGCCCTCGTATTTTGTCAGATTGTCTTACTTTCTGCCCTCGTATTTTGTCAGATTGTCTTACTTTCTGCCCTGGCATTTGATCAGATTGTCATACTTTCTGCCCTGGCATTTGATCAGATTGTCATACTTTCTGCCCTTATATTTTGTCAGATTGTCTTACTTTCTGCCCTCGTATTTTGTCAGATTGTCTTACTTTCTGCCCTCGTATTTTGTCAGATTGTCTTACTTTCTGCCCTGGCATTTGATCAGATTGTCATACTTTCTGCCCTGGCATTTGATCAGATTGTCATACTTTCTGCCCTTATATTTTGTCAGATTGTCATACTTTCTGCCCTTATATTTTGTCAGATTGTCTTACTTTCTGCCCTCGTATTTGGCCAGCGTGTCCTGCAGGGTGGAGGACATCTGGTTGCTGAAGAAGCGCGAGTACTGGGAGACCTCGCCCTGCCTGGCCAGGGACAGCACCAGGCGCTTGATGTAGGCCAGTAGCTGGGTGGAGCACACACTATCCATGTTCTCTTTGATGACCGGGATCACCTCTTTCATGATGCCCTTGATCTGCTGGTCCAGCTGCTGGGTGTCTATCTTAGGGTACTGGAAAATATAATCAAGGTCATGTCAGTTACAATACAGTCTCTGATCAATGCTCAACTACATAGTAAGATTGAAGATTGTTTTTAACAATACACCTTTAAATTTGTCAATATGTGGGGTTTTTCATACACAATTCTTTGCAGATATCATCATGTTTTATTCATTCATATATGTATATATATTATAAATAATTATGACTACATATTTATCTCTAAAACCACTTAATTAACCCTAGTTTGTTTGTACTACAAGTAGATGTGAGTTGGTGACTTACAGACATGGAGGAGAATGAGCTATCACTGCCCTGGTCCACGGCCGAGCTGCTGGTGGCCTCAGTCTCCCTGCCCATCTCCCTCAGCTCTCTTTGCTGGGTCAGGGCCCGGGCCTTAGCCTCACCCTCAGCTATTTTCTTATCATACTCCCTCATTCTCTTTAAGGCCTAAAAAGTACAGGGACGTCATTTCACATCCATAAATATTTTATCTATTTAATACTTCCATACAATGGTACAATTTTTCTTCACTATGAATTTCTATATATTGTAAACCAACTTTGATTCAAGGCTAATTTTTGTGATAAAGATTTGATTAATCTAGATAATAATATACCAGAGACATTTAATGACTGGTTTGCAGTGAGAAATATTTGGGATAACAAGGCTCTTGTAAACATCATGAAATTTTCCCACATGTGAATTAAAGAAAGTTTAAAGTATTGGTTAAAGTTTGTTACCATCACATACCAAGATATATTTACTATTTTGAAACATGTTTATAAACATTTACTGTAGATTCCTAATTCTAATTAGAAATTATAAAAAAAATTCAGTGTTCGCCATTTTATTATCTCACAATTTGATACAAAAAGTGGAATTGCGGAATTAAGTACTCGCGTAAAATAAAGAATTTATAGTAAATAAGATGAAAAAACCTACCTTGTCAAGATGTATGACGGTTTCTCCCAGGGAGTCCTGAGCGAAGGGACTGTCCCAGTAGCTGTTAGAGGGGGTGGAGAGAGAGCTGTCATTGTCCGCATTCTCCTCATAATCAAACGGGTTGTTATGGAGCGAGTGACCCCTCCTCAGCATGGACTGAGTGTTCCGTGACGATTCAGTCCTAGCTCTCGCCTATCACACACAAATCAACATGTGAAATAATCAGCATTTCTAGCTTCATAAAGGAAACTTCTTACTGTACTCTTGTAATTATTGAATTCTTACCCCTACATCCTCTTCTTCATCAGTGACCATGCTTTCACTCGGGGTGAGCTCTGAGGCAGTGTAGTTATACAATGACTGGGCATTCATCCAGGCAGGGGGAGGCTGCAAGTTATCACCACAACAATTAGACAATATCCTTATATCCTAAAAATTACATCAATATATCTTCATGCATCAATTCATCATGATCTTAAATCCACCCCAAACAGTAAAGGAAGAGAGGGATTGACTCACTGCTTCCATGACAGAGGTGTTAGCGCTGGCTTGCTCCGTCAGCTGTTTGTTGACGATGTCCCGAATGCTGTACAGGACTCGTTGACGGAGATAATCAGAGCTCAGCCCCTGCAGCTCTCGGAACAGCTCGATCAGGAAGTGTGGCCGGTTCTCATTCTGAGAGATCAGTGTGGCTACTTCAGAGTAGATGGATTCTCTCAATGTCTCAAACAGGGAAAAGTCAGTCTGTTCTGTGGTGTACCTGTAACCAAAACATATACTACCAAAAACTGTTACACAGCAATAAATACATCAAAATTTCTCTGGTATGGTTATCTTCAATGACACAGTAATGTAAGCCTGTCTGTATCTGACCTGCCGTCCAGACTGTCCGGCGCCCTACTGTCAGCCTGGAGTCGGTTGGACACAGAGCTGGCCATGCTGCTGTTCTCCAGTTGGAACCCTGCCCCGCTGATCCCCGCACTCAGACCTGGACGGTACTCCCTGTCCACAGCACCCCGCCCCCTCTGCCTTCTAGTGGCAGCGTCAGGACTACCATCCAAACCTGTCAACAACAGGGATTCATGTAGAAATGGCAAGAGCTTTACATTAGTATTGCATATTAATTGTATGTAAAAATGATGTGAGCTTTAATTCAGTATTACACACATTCATTTTAAAACAGTGCATAATAAAAAGTTTAAGTAGAAAGATGACCTGATTCGTGTTTACTTGAGGCTAGAGACATTGTGGACCATTCACTCTGGGTATTTTGGCCTTGTCTACAAAAAAATGATAATGAAAATGAAAACAGAAACATCAAAAATCAAAAGAATATCAGACACTCCACGATCATGATCTATCAGCTGGCTTACATTTTCTTTCTTCTGAGTATTTCCTGCAAGTTTAAAGGTGGTACTACATCGGGACTTTCGGAGAAGCTGGTTTGTTGAGCCTGGGAGTTCTGCCTCCGGGAACGGTCCGACATGCTGGATGTCTTCCGTTTGACACTCCTGTCGGCACTGTACTGTCCTACAGAACTACTTTTGTTGCGTACCCCTCTCCTGTGTTGCTCTACGTTGCTCTGGTCAGCAACATCTGATGCGAACACCTCTCTGATCCCCTCCCCTCCTACTGCCTCCCCTAACAACAGATTTTCATTGCTTCTGCTGGGGAAAGACCTGGCCGACAATCGAGGCTGGAAATTAAAGCCTCCTGAAGCATTGGGGGTCAGGCCCCTGGAGTCTAGGCCCGAGGGTAGGGATGTGTGGGACCTGTACCTCAAGGGTTCTTCTGGAGGTGCCTGTAGGGCGGGCAGGCTTGGGTCTAGGTCTACAGGTTCATACAGAAGAGACAGGTTCTGCATCTGTCGCTGCATGTTCTGCATCTCCAGTTGCTGCATGGTGATCTGCTGTAGACACTGGTTCAGGGTCAGCATCAGCTGCTGCTGCTGTAACTGCTGTTGTAGAGCATTGGGGTAGGGGAATCCCAGACCCAGGCCTGAAATAAACAACAAATCGCATCTATTTCTGTTTCTACAGACACCAAAAACTTGTACTTGTTCTAAGACCATAATTGCTGACTGCTATTTTACCTGGCGTACCTGCAGCATTGGGTTGTTGCATCATCCCACCACTCTGAGTAGACAATAGGTTTTGACACAGGCTGGCCGTCCTCTCTAGCTGCTGTTGTAGATTATCGTAGGCCCCTCCCCCAGGGGATGACATGGGGGTAGGATTCTCCTCATCATCCTGGATGATGTCCTCTGGAGCTCGGTAATTCTGTAAAGTTAAGGAAGTATCATCATTTCTGTTGATAATGAAAAGAATGTTGCACTCCATCCAATGGCATGTAGAAATGACAATTGCCAAAATAAAAGTCTTCACTGGGTATAAGGTTCAGTATCATCTCAAAATCTTTAGTGGGTTTTCTACTGCATACAATTATTTTCAAAACAATTTATATATGGTACATTTATTTAAAAAAAAAAATGAGGAGAAAGTTTAGATATCCTTTTCTCTTTTCTTTCAAAAATGAAATAAAAGAATTTTTTTTTGAGTTTGAATAATCTCTTAAGACACAGCCTAACTAACTTACCTCTTGTCTGACTCGACTGCTGCGGTAGGACTTGGGTCGGGCACCTGAAAATCAGCAAGAATATATACATGTACATGTCTAATTTGTCTATTGTATAGAAGGTTATTCTCATATCAGTACATATATCCATGTATATTGAACAGTAGCTAACATTAGGTAACATTTATACTACTTTATGTTCATTATTTCGGTTTCTGATCACTCAGTACTTCAGATTACTTGGTCCTGTGAGTGCTGTTACCTCTGGCGTCCCTGGAGCGGGGGAAGGTCTGTGGTTTGGCCTTCCTCTTCTTCCTCTGCTGTTGGCGGGCCTGACGTCGCTGTCGGATGTCGTTCTCTATGGTGTATGTGTTATTGTCTGAGTCATTCTCCTCCTCCTCCTCTTCCACTTGTAAGATACCGTCACTGGGAAATCCTGTTCAAGTATAACAACTAGTAATCAATCAACAATATCAAGTCCAGTATAATATCTAATACCCAACTTAGATACATTTTAGAAAATGTTTCTTCTTTTTAGATAATTGTGGGCTGTAAATTAACAATGATACATGACACATTACAAAAAGCTGGAATCAAATATAAATGGCACTAGAGAGCCTGCATCAATGTTTTGTCACATAAATCGTCAAGATTCTCACGGCCCACAGACTGACAAGCTTACCGTCATCCTCCTCCTCCTCCATGTTCGTCCCTCCCCGCTGACCATCGTCATCCTCTGTGATACTCTCCAGATTGTCCACCGTAGAACCCCCCCAGGTCGCCATGGTAGCGTCAGCACTGGCACTTACTCTAAAGACATCAAGCATTGGTTGTTTAGTTATAAAATGTCACATCCATGAATTGAAGTGATACCATTATATTTCATCTTATAAAAAGAGATAGTTTGAGGACTAAGAAATACTTCGATCAATAAATGCAATGTACATACATTTTTACATTTTATATTGGATTAAGTAAAATAAAGCTTCAAATTAACAATTTTGTTAGTGAAAATAAATCAAATCAATCTCTTATCAAAGCCATGTTACAACTTAATAGTTAGAATGTTAGAATGTTTGGCGGTGCTGACCCGAATGCGTCGGTGGTGTAGGAGACGGTGTCGCTCTGATTGTCCTGGTTCTTGCCGTACTGTTTACGGCTGCCGTCCTTCTTCATGATGGCTTCCAACTCCCTCTTCTTCTGACGTAACTCCTCCCTCAGCATCCGCTGCTTCCTCATCTTCCCGTACACCTCATCATTGGACGAAACTGGAGTAAAATGTACATGCATATATGGATAATCACAGGGTTGGAAATAAGAGCCCGCCCGACTGCCCGAGACGGTCTGTTTCTTAGGCGGGCGGGGGCGAAACTTCAAAAGACAGCCCGGCGGTCGGGCTAATTTTAATAGCCAGTTCCTAATTTAAAACCGACAATTTCTATTTTAAGTTATTTACCTCATTCACAAAAAGTACAGACAATGTCGGTTGTTAGGTTTCTTTGAGAATTAGGTAAGCTCTACAAGTTGTAATCTATTCGCTCATTGGTCTGAATGATTATTATAGCCAACCAGTATTCGCAATACAATTTTGTTCGGCACTATTGCAATAGAAGCAACATGCTAGATGATGCGCAAGTTTTTGAGTTTGTTGATTCCCAAAAAGCGTTCCTTGATTGACGCTAAGGGGAAAAAAAGTATACAACCAAAACAAAAGATGCCGATTTACAGTTGAAACACATGGGAAGCTCTATTGTAAACAATGTCGAGGGTGAATAGGTTGTACACCACTATTATATTTTACTATATATTCTGACCAAAATTACGCATATTTAGATGTGGGTAGTTGATTTTAAATCTCCCTTTACAACATTTAAAACAATAATTCATAAACGATTTAGTAGCAAATAAACACAAAGACACAAGTTTACTCGGAGACATCAAAGTTACTCATGTGGTTGAAAATCAAGTACAAGCATTTTCATCCCCTGTGCAAGTAATTGGCATAAGAATATCAAGTTACCTCGTATTTTTACAAAAGCGGAAAATATGCGTTTTAACCGTTTTTATCTCATTGAAAATATAGCCCTGTCACTGGCAGAAAACACCTCAAAACAAACGAGAAATCTGGAATTATTTTGCTTTGACCATGATATTTTGAACCTACAGAAAAATAGTGTTGTGAGACCAAAACACAATTAGAAGTTAAAAGGAGTGCATCTGACCGTATAAATAAATTTTTATCACATTTATTTACAGTTGTTTTAATTTAATCCCTTTCAATATTTGATATCATATTATTGTCAATCTTTGAAATTGTTTAGAAAGTTCATGATCATGACATTGTTAGCTGGCTTCTAAAAGAGGGTTTATAATTATATAGTACATGTACATGTAGATAAATAGTTTAATATTTTTAAGCATGTCATACTTAATAATAAGCATTCTTTGGGTTATGTTTAGATATGGTTTCAAATACTTGTAAAAGTTAAAGATTTCGAGGGGCCTGTGTTACAGATGTAAATATTAAGCTTTATGTATAGTTCATTCATTATAATGAACTTTTTTATCAGGACTGGCAGATTTTGGGCAGGGCTGGTAACTTTTTAAAGTAGCCAGCCCTGTGGCTGGCTGCTATTTTTGGTGAATTTCCAACCCTGATAATCAGATTATTTACATTCATGAAGCATATTCAAAGTCACACTCTCACATACTTTAGATTCAAGCTATTCAATGCTAGAACCTGTTCAACACAGAAACACTGGTGTGGCTATATCATGACACTGGTTAGTGTGTGTTAGCCAACACACAGAAACACTGGTGTGGCTATATCATGACACTGGTTAGTGTGTGTTAGCCAACATACAGAAACACTGGTGTGGCTATATCATGACACTGGTTAGTGTGTGTTAGCCAACATACAGAAACACTGGTGTGGCTATATCATGACACTGGTTAGTGTGTGTTAGCCAACATACAGAAACACTGGTGTCTCTATATCATGACACTGGTTAGTGTGTGTTAGACAACACACAGAAACACTGGTGTGGCTATATCATGACACTGGTTAGTGTGTGTTAGACAACACACAGAAACACTGGTGTGGCTATATCATGACACTGGTTAGTGTGTGTTAGCCAACATACAGAAACACTGGTGTGGCTATATCATGACACTGGTTAGTGTGTGTTAGACAACACACAGAAACACTGGTGTGGCTTTATCATGACACTGGTTAGTGTGTGTTAGCCAACATACAGAAACACTGGTGTGGCTATATCATGACACTGGTTAGTGTGTGTTAGCCAACACACAGAAACACTGGTGTGGCTATATCATGACACTTGTTAGTGTGTGTTAGCCAATGTACAGAAACACTGGTGTGGCTATATCATGACACTGGTTAGTGTGTGTAAGCTAACATACATACATGTAAACACTGATGTGGCTGTATCATGACAGTGGTTAGTGTGTGTTAGCCAACACACAGAAACACTGGTGTGGCTATATCATGACACTGGTTAGTGTGTGTTAGCCAACATACAGAAACACTGGTGTGGCTATATCATGACACTGGTTAGTGTGTGTTAGCCAATGTACATAAACACTGGTGTGGCTATATCATGACACTGGTTAGTGTGTGTTAGCCAACATGTGATGACAGGGGCACTACTGTAGGTGTAAAGACTTACATGTGACAACAGGTACACTGGTACGAGTCCGCTCACTGCTGACTTCCTCTGTTGGGCCTGCTGAAGTCTCGGTTGTGTCCACAGGTTTACGAGTCTTCCTCTTCACCTCAGTCTCTTCTTCCTCTCCATCTTGTCCCTCCTCTCTCTCCTTGATAAAAGAATCAACCAATGGGAATCAATCAAGTCCTTTTTCAATGTTTTCTAATGTTACTGTAAATCATACATGTAATGTTCTTTAAATTGTACAAAAAAAGGCTTTTATTTTACTAATTTAGACATCATGGCTACACGATGATGACAATATACAGTCTGTATGTGCTCTTACAGATAGAGCTTCATACTGCTTTGTTTCTCCCGTGGCGGGGCTGCCTGACAGAGATCTTACCACTGAGAACCGGTCGTGCAGGGACTGTAACTCCTGCTGGATGGCCAGTAACTTGTGTCTCTCATCCCTCAGCTGCTCCAACTCCTGAAGCTGTTCTTGCATCTTGGCTTCATAGAAGGAATCCCTGCAAACAGAGGAAAAAACTGGGTCATATACAGTGAATTTGGCCAAGAACTCTATCTAGCATTTCTGGAGCGTAGCAGCTTGAGTAAAATCAAAACATTTCTAAATACGGTATTATGCTAACATGTCTGTGTATAGGTATATATAGAGATATACAGAATCAAATCTAAGGCTAATCTATTGAATAATCAATTTTTGCCCAACATGGTTCCCACTAAATATGATAAGTCTACAATAAACAAGTCAATCCTTTACAAACAATTCTTCTCTCCCTATCACACTCTGTGAGATGCTTGTACATGAATATTCACGAACGCAAACACAACCCTCCACTTAAGGTAGTCCTATACTCGGCAATAATGGGCTCAATCATTAAAACCTTAGCTTTAAATGATAAATATACATTCTAGCAATACATATACAAAAGAAAATATGTATGTTTACATGCTAGTTTGTTTGTTATCACCTCTCAGAAGGGTGTACCCCCTTGCGAAAATTATTGACAATTATGAAATTTGCCAGACGTCCGTTTTTCCTAAAAATAATTACCAATTTTGGGAAAATTAGAACTGAACATACAAAATAGAGTATAAATATTTATTTAAGCCATATCTCATCAATAATTTTGCACAAATTTTTGTAAGTAAGTACGCTTTATGTACCTGATGTATCAAAAAAGAATACAAAAAATGCAATGCTAGTATCGCGTTTGGTAATTTTTTTACTATTTTATGGACTCAAACTTAAATTCATGGTGGTTATTCTATAGATTGACATCTTAGAAAAAAGATTTGGTAAAATAAATCATATGTTGACGGATTACTTTTCACGCTATAAGCTCTAAACTAAAGACAAAGAAGATATAAGCATACCTGAGATCCTGGTTAATCAGAAACTTTGTTTTTCATTTTACTTTAACAGAATCGAGTTTCTCAACATTAATCATTTCTATCTCTCATTATGATAGAATACATATATTACCGTTCTAATTGCTTATTATTGCCATTGTTTACAACATCGATGTAGAGCAAAATCAATACCGGGTATCAAAAACGCTTTGTAAAAGTCGAACCAATATTGTAAAATCCGTATTATGACGTAGTGCGATACTCGGACTACTTTAATGGTTCCCCTACAGAACTTGCCTTTCTGCTTCGTTAGGCACCTCCCCCTCACTGGCTTCATTTTTGTCATCCTGCTCAGTGAAGCGTTGCGGAACTTCTTGCACAGCGGCGTTGGCGGCAGCAGCTAGTTCAGCCATACTCTCTTGAAATCCCTCGGGGAATCCTTCGGTCGTGTCTGGGTTATGCTGAACCAGAGACACAATCCCCTGAAGCTGCTTTAACTTCTCCTTGGCAGCTTTCAGTTTCCTGTTGTCAAATAAAAACATTGCTTTGTGTTTCACCAAGTATAAAAGATATACAATGGACTTTTAACAAATATGCACATTTTTTAATATCATTCATGTAAACGTAGGTTTCATTTTTATTTAGTGTGGATGAAATAAGAGGCGTACATATACATGTCAATACAGTCTACTCCTGGCTCTCTGGATATGTTTTACTGCCCTTACCTGACTTTTTCCTGGATCTCGGGATCGTCCCCCCACGGTCCAAGGCTGGACAGGTTGGACTGGGTGTCTGAGCTGTCTGACTGGGAGCGGTTGTCCTCATCAGACTTGGACACTGTACTAGCCTGTAGCTCCACCCCACCGCTGGCCTGGGCTTGTCTACAAAGTACAAACAGGTCTCATTTAAATGTATTCTCAATTACAACACACTCTAATATAGCTACACTCTAACTATTGTCCTTATAATGCACATGTAAATTTGGATTCTTTATCATATTCTTTACTTATTCTATATTGCATAATTTTGCAGAGTCAGAATTTTTATTTTGAGGATGTCATGATCCTGTCAGTAGCTTACACAATGTTCTGGGCTGGTATTCCCTGTCCGTAGCCCTCGATCATGTTCTGGAATGCTGTTCTCTCGTCCACTGCTGGCACTTCCCCATTAGCAGTAGAAGTCTGATAATACTGGACCAAGGACCTCAGCTGGTTCAGTCTCTCCTTCACCTCCTGAAGTTTTCTACAAAACATAAAACCATGGTAATAATCATTTTTTTGTTATGTTTTTACAAAATATAACATTATTTTAACACAGAATAAACTAAGATGCCCATGGAATGGTTTACAGTTTTGTACAAGTATAAGATGTACTGACTGGAGTTTATCGCGGGCCTCCAGGATGCTCTGTAACTCCTGGGCCTCTGCAGCTGTCTGGTCAGCCTCCGCTAGCGCCGAGATCCCAGCGCTCAGACGCATGCCCGAGGATGAGGCATCAGGAGGGGGCAAACTTTCAGCTCCTGAAAAACAAGGTCAAATATAGTTGGAGGAAACGAAATTGTACACTTTTGAAAAGTTTACCCTTATTTTTTAAAATCATGTTTGATGTATTACTTAAACCTTTCAGTTGAACAAAGGATGGTTTTATAGTACCTTGTGCATTGTTAGCAGAGGCATTGTTTAACTGTATCATGACCTCGCTCCTCTGGTCACGGAGAGAGTTGAGCTCCTGTAACAGGGAGTCCATCTTGTGCTTCTTGTCCTGTAGCTCCCTCAGCTTGCCCTGTAGCTGCTGTTTGTTCTCCTCCAGCGCCGAGCTTGCTGCCACCGCCGCAGCCTCCACCTCAGGGTTACTCTGTCTCTCCACCAAGTCAGTGTTCTGAAAATCAGTATATATATGATTATTCTGTCTCTACACCAAGTCAGTGTTCTGAAAATCAGTCACTTGTGTGCTGTGTATTCTATTTAGCATTTTTGGCAGAATGTGGCTTCCACTAAATCAAGTACATCGCTAAATGCCATGCATATATGTATAAAAAAGTCACATTCAGGAATACACTCATTCAAATCCACACTAACTTGTTCAAAAACTATTTTCTGCCAAATATCGTACAGTCTGAATATAATACGTTTACAGTACTTGTCTGCAAGTCAGTTATCTTATCTTCATAGGTGCACATACAAGTAATGTAGTTAGCAAAATGATATGTAAAACAATTTAAACAACATTATTTACTGAAATAAAATACTGATAGAATCAAATTAGTAAACTGATAAGTAACAGATCATCCATAGCAATGCTCACCTGTTCTTTGAACTCATTTCTTAGGTAGTTTCTTCTAGCATTGAGTTCTGTGCCGGACTCCTGTCGTCCAGAGTTCTGTATTTCTACAGGAATCTCCACTGGAATATTCTGTGCTCCTCTTGCAGCTAAACCAATCATTCAATCATGTAGTGTACAACATGTGTAGTCTAATCAATCTGAGGTATACCACATGTAGCAGCATGTGTAACCTACCTTCATTTCCCCAGTTACGCGCTTCAGCTAATTTCTGCTCTGCGTCTCTCTGGATGGCAAGTAATGCAGCTTGTCTTCCCTTTAAAGCCTGCATCTTATCAACAAATAACAAAAATATAAAGGCTCGCATAATTTAAGTTAAAGCACATCACTCATATACCTTCAATACCTTTATCAACTACTATCGATTTTATCACTATGGAAAGTACTTTTGATCACAAAATATAAGGCCATTAAAGATTAATTCCTTGGTTCTCAGGCCCGCGTGCATCTGATTTGACATTGCACATTGCCCAATTTTATTATTATAAATGAATAAGAAAAAGTTCCAAGTGCGCTTACTTATTCCGGAAAAAAAATCCGGATTTAGGACCGCAATTTAGATACTCAAGTCAGTAAAATGCTTGACTTAATAAGAACATAATTGCAAACATCGTGATTCAGATTTAATATAACAAATTGCAAATGGCTGTTGAATCTAGACACGAGACGCTGTGGTTAAGGTATGATCGCGACAGCAATGATTTTAGTTTTGGTATATGAAGAAGAATGTCATTTATCCTGGAATTCATATAGGAAGAGAGTTTCAGCAGCTTGTAATATACTAAATATCCCATTATGCTTAACACATGGCTTTCTCAAGCCTCGTAACTGTGGTTTTCTTGAAGAACATGATGACTTATTTATTTCATTAAGTTTGTGCTAATAACTCCAATACATTCATTGCAAGGTAATATCTATTTGCTTTAAAACATCGTTTTCGCCGCCCGACAGCATCTGTTTCTAAAAATGTTGGCCTGAGAACCAAGAGATTAATTTTTTTATGGTCTAACATGATTCCCCAGCATTTGTGTTGTGGTTGGGTTGTTGGGTGGGATAGGGGTAAGGGAGGGGGTGTTGGTGGGTGGGTGGGAGTTGATTTGCTGGGGCTGGCTCACCTGTTCCTGCTGCTCCTTGAGCTTCCTGAGCAGTCTCTCCTGTAACAGCAGTGCCTGGATCCCCTCCAGGTCTCCTCCAGCTGCGATCTCCTCCAGGTCAGCAAGCTGTCAACAACAAACAATGTCAACAATCAACAAACAATTTTTTGTAGTCACTGAAAATACTTTTGACACAGAGTTATCTCCTTATTAAAACATAGTGCATTGACAGTAACCTGTCAGTTCTTTTTGTAATTGACAGTGACTTGCATCTATCTCCTTCCAATCCTGTCTGGAACTGTCATCTGGATTATATCCCTGTATAGATTACTTACAGGTACAAACACTGACTTGCATCTATCTCCTCCCACTCCTGTCTGGAGCTGTAGTCTGGATTATATCCCTGTATAGATTACTTACAGGTACAAACACTGACTTACATCTATCTCCTCCCACTCCTGTCTGGAGCTGTCTTCTGGATTATATCCCTGTATAGATTACTTACAGGTACTTACATCTATCTTCTCCCACTCCTGTCTGGAGCTGTCACCTGGATAATCTCCCTGTACAGATAACTTAGAGGTACAAACACTGACTTACATCTGTCTCCTCCCACTCCTGTCTGGAACTGTCATCTGGATTATCCACCAGTGTATTGTCCCTATCTGACACCATTGAGTTCCTCTCCTGTTCCTCCTCCTCCTCCTCCTCCTCCTCCTCTTCTTCTTCTTCCTCCTCCTCTCCTTCATCATCGCCCCCATTCTCAAACATTCCCAGCTTGTCCTCAATCCGAGGACGGGAGCCAGTGCTGCTCCTCCCGCGACTCAGCTGGTTATATAACATGTCCTCCAGGTTAGCCTGCAACAGTCATCCTGATTTATAACCAGTAAACAAGATCTCTCTCAGATTAGGTAAATTCTTTTTCAAATCCTTTGATTTTATTCATTTTTGATTTAGTTTTACCTCATTTTATGTAAGCTTTGTTAAACACAAACATCTTTCTTTACCCTAAACCGTGTACATCAGCAAAAGTTGTGTAATCATTATAATCACAGAAATACTCTGCGGAATTCTAACTATCTTTACATGTATATCTACCTTTTTTGTAAATTAAAATCATGTGTGAATTTTAGTAAATTCCACATTTAAATTGAAGGAGAAATAAATGCAAAACAACAGTCATCAACACGCTGTTCTTCTTTCAGTCAATCAGTCAATACTAATCATCACTCAATGGTGATGTATAATATTAAAAAGAAAAGCAAGAATTAAGAATCTCTCTTTTCTCTCTCTCTCTCTCTCTCTCTCTCTCTCTCTCTCTCTCTCTCTCTCTCTCTCCCTTAAAGCAAAACTTTTTCCATTAACAAACAACAAAGCAGAAATAAAACAGTAAATTGTAGAACCAATTTAAACTTATAAAACAACTAATTTCTCAGGCACGTTTGACTGCCAACAGACACTAAAAGCTTTGTATATCTAACAGCTTCAAAGAAAATACAGCAAAGTCTTCATTAAATTAGGTGTCAATTAATAAAGCAATCATATTCATAACTGCAGAAACATTAAGTTTTATATTCATAGCTGAATAAAATAAAAAGTTCAGTAGCATAGCCTTTTGCAAAACTTATATGAATTTCTTCTGCAAATAAGTAAATTATTTGTGAGTTTTCTCCTTTAGTTATAGAACAAAGCTCCATAGAATCATTCAAGTGCTTCATGTTTTAGGAACCCTCTTATATTTCAAACAAAAGGCTTGTGCAAATGACATCTATAAAGCTACAATTAACATACCATCTGTCGACTCCTGGGATTCTGAGAAAGATCATAGTTTGTTTCAATTGTTTAAAAATCATTATTTCTAAATTCTCTCCATTCAAAACTGTTCTTGGTCTTATATTCCACAACCTAACTCTTATCCAAGAAATACTCCACAAGTTTTTACAAGCACATTTCATCAATTTTTTAAACAACACACAATTTATACAAAATTTGATATTCATCCAAGTGTATTCAGTGACCTCGACCTGATTATATTAATAGTGCTAGCTACTTACTGTGGTGGCCTCTGATGTCTCTGACTGGAGGTCGAGGTCGACTGACTGGGTGTCCTCTGCGGACTCGGGGCGGGGCGTGGTGTCCCTCTGATTGACCAAATCCAGGAATGAGCTGCTGTCTTCTTTGACCGACTGAAACAACAATTTTACAGATCAAGCCTCTAGTTACATTCATAACATTACTGACAATTCAGTTACTAATACAAGTCTATTACATGTACTACAAAAAAATTATTTTTTAACTGCTGACAAACAGCTGCACCAACTGAAACAAGTTTCCAGGACACAATATACACTGTATATCTTAATCCTTTTAATTTCATGACCAATGTTACAACACCAAAGCAATAATTTTTCACTTTAAATTACTAAAGGAAATTTCAAAATAAAAAAGTAAAACAAATCATGAAGTAGTGTACCAATAGCTGCTGAAGCAAAGACAAGTAGGCTCTTTCTTGTTCTTGCAAATTGTCCAATAGCTTTTGTAATTTCCCAACATCTTCTCCATTTTTCTACAACAAAAGAAATGACAGCAAATAATTTATCCAGTATAAGATATGCAAACTTTGTTTACGGTTCACAAGTGGTATTACTTGGTTGCCCACTGGAGGCCCGAGTGCCTGTTACCTGGGAGCCCGCCTTGTTGAGGGCATCCATCATGGACTTGGCTTGTTTGATGTAGTCCCTGATCTGCATCAATCTCCCCACTATCTGACCACCGTCCGACTGAAACAGATCAATGTGTACAAAAAATACATCCCCTGACAATCAAGTATCAATATAACATCTAACCTTTTTCTAATCTTTAAAATTTTACTCAACAAAGTCGACAGCACGGACTGACGGAGACACCCTTACCCCATCTACTGCAGGCTGCTCCCCTCGTCTGCTGTTAGTGTACATGCTTTGTGATCGACGGGTTTCCGTTTCTCGTGGCACTGCAAGTTCCTCACTAGAACGTGAGACATCCTGTCGCATGAAGTTAGGAATGTTGATTCGTCGCAGAGGCATATTCCTTTCATTGTTCTTCTCTCCTTCATTGCTTACCTGCTAAACATAGGATCAACTACACGTATAGAAACTCTAACCTCTTATCATCAATTGTTTCACAATTCTATGTTAATATATTTTTAGATTCCATCAAAAAATACATCCACAATTCCTTAAAGTAAGCAAGTAAGTGTAAATTACTGTATTATCTTATAAAAATAAAGTTCTCTTTTACATTTTTCTTTTGCAAACTTTTATCTAAATTTAAAAGAGATGACATACACTGAAAAAGTGTGTTTAAACAGAGTAACGGCAAGTTTTCTTCAATTTTACACTTAACTGTCATACAAAACCTATTAGGTGATAAAAAATCTTTCAGCACCTACATATATTTTCTTCAAAAAGACTCTTGATCATGTTAGAAAACTATGCAGTTATGAACTCAAGTTAGATGATGATTAAGTGTATGGAAAATCAAACAAATGTGAAAAGAAGTTATAAAGCCAAGACTAGCAAGCAAGAAAAAAAGAAGACATTTGAAAATATATGAGGTTGTGTTTTTTCCTGTTAAACTCTAAGAACATCTTAATTTCAGTGCCTTTATCTTCTATAATATATTATTAAAAATGACATGATAAAAGAAAGTTGCATGCCTCCCCGCTCAGTGATACTTACATCTTCATTATCACTGAAAGTTAATTGCTGACGGAGATTTTCGAGTGCTACCCTTTGTGAGGTTGGTGTGGATGGGGTTATTCGGGTGCGGGGGTAAGTAGAGGGCGTACGGCGGGTTTGGTCTGAGGGAGGTGGCGAGTCGAGACACAATGACTGCTCCCTCTCACGCTCAGGGTTGCCCTTCTTTCTGCGTTTAGTATTATCAATGGGAGCCCGGGGCTTCCAGTCAGAAAAGTCCTAGGTTGAAAATATTCTACATACACTAAGAGAAAGACGACACTAACTACATGCCTAAGCCTACCCTGACAGAGAGAAGAAGGTACACTACAAAGATATAATCCATTTCCTTTTATTTTCATCGAAAAAGGATTCTTTACGTTGTTGGTTTTCTTTTACTGTGCAATAAATGAATTTCTTAAAGATCGGAAGTAATGTGCTGAGAAATTTTAACAAAATGGAGATGTTAACTAGCATAATAAATTGAATGAAATATGTAATAAGGCAGATTATTTCAATGAATGGTGAAACTGCAAATATTAGACAAAAACCACTTCAAACAATTAAGTATTAAGTAACTGAGAAAAAACACTTCAAAGGAATTACAGTAATGACATTTTATTTTTTGTATTTTTGTAATGTAATTTTTTCTATTTGAAATGAAATAAGAACTAATTTTTATACTCTGTCTTTGAATAGTGAAGAAACAATATGATTTCAATATGATCATACAAAAGCTGTTGATGAAAATGGTAAATAAAATGAGAACAAGAATCGCTATAACATGAATGAACGTTCAAGGATTGACAGTGGTGAGAGGGATATGTACCCAGTTGTTAGGTCTGTGCTCCACAGGGTTACTGCTGTGGTTGCTGATGTTGTCCTCCTTATCTGAGGCACTCGCAGTCCTCTGCCAGCCTCGCCTTGGTCGTGGGTCGGTAGATGCAGTCTTAAACGAATGATGCCCACCAGTTGCCATTTCACTACACAAGAGAAGAGTTTAACCTAAGTGTACAGTATGCAATAACCCAATGAGAAGGCTATATAAATGTATACATTCCACATTTTACCGTATATCTGGTTTTTCATTTTCATTTGCGTCAGTAATTTTTTGCGATTTAAAAGGTTTCTTATAGAAAATAATACATAATATGATTTCTGCCTATTCAATAGTTTGCGATTTATAAGAGATCGCGGAAAAAGCAAAAATTTGGTCATTGCAAAAAATACCGGATATACGGCATCTAAATATTTAAGTCTCTGCTGAGATTTGACTTAGCTCTATGTTTATTGTCCATTAAGTCTATTAAAGACTTTCCAAGTTTTCAAATCAATGGAAAGTAATGTAAATGAAAATAATTGACTATGCAAACCAGATAAGTTTCAACGGTGCTTTAATAAGGAGATAAGATTAGATTCACATGTTTTATCAAATCATAAGATGGAAAATAAAAACATTAACATTAAGGTATCGATCATTTATAGACACTGAATAAAGTATAAATAGAAAATCTTTCAACTTATGAAATGGATAAGCATTGAGAAGAAATTAAAGATTCGGAATCACACACTTTTCTTCAACTATTTCCGAAGACACAACTATAACGTTTTATAAAACAAAGGTATATTGTTTTAATGAAAAGTGTGCATAGGTTTTAGACATTTTTGAAACAAAAAATTGAAAAATAAGATTAATACATAAAAAATAAATTGGTCAGCTTTAAAACATTGGCGAAATCTCGGATGCTGGGTAGCCAATTGCCTCCTAAAACTCCTATTTTAATATTATTTATATGACATAAACTCATGAAAATATAATATTTTGAATGTTTTGGTAATAGGTTTTACTAGCTGTTTATATTTCGATATAATTGTTTATTAGAAAGATATACTGATATAAACTGGGAACACTTTACAATACTGGCACTGTACCAGTTATCGGCTAAAATTTAACGTTTTCTTTTCGTAAATTCTTATTTCTTGATATTTTTGGATAAAACTTGACATACTTTAAACAATGAACTCCTCATTTATCAATCTGTTAGTTTATATCATTATTTAGAACCCAAAACATCTTGTTTTTGTGCTTTTAAGAACGCCCCAAATTTGCCGTGTTTTTACGATTTACTGTACCAGTTATCGGCTTCGTGATATTAACATAATAAAAATCCGTGTTCATGTTGATTTTATACTCTGCTAAATGTAGTTTGAATTATGCCCCTTGTGAGGTCAGACTAAAGTATTCGGGGTCATGATACATTATAAACAAAACTCATAAAATAATTCGTTTATTATCATACGGTAATACACCAAATTGTATACTATTCAATACATAATTATGCAATCAGGCGTTCAATTGTGCTACAAATCTCTCGGAAATTCGTGAATTCATTTTGTTTATACATGTTAAATGTATTGATTTTATATGTCAAATTAAAGAAGGGATATAATAACGTATCACAAAGAGGTAATATTCTATTTTTAACTTTTTACGTCACTTCCCCCACTGCTGAAAGTGCAAAGATGTAAAATCAGCGGTAAACAATGATCGTTTAAGCTCATGTATAAAACATATTCAAGAAAGTTTTCAAGCGAACTTACTTTTCTTTATTCGAAAGAGACGACTGAATTAAAAAATCTTGGATTGTCGCGTGCTATAAACCCGAACTCTCAGTTTAGCCGATAACTGGTACAGTACCAGTAGGGACCGCAAGATTTAGATCAGTTGCCAATCTCTGTTATTTATATCTCTGTGTAAACTGAGCAGCAACGCTTTAGGAAGCTTTATGATTTGAGTAGGCAGGCGGATCCTACTGTCTGCATTTCAAACGATAAATATCTGCGCTCAACCAAACAGTCACACCGTTAACATTTTATATTTTTAAATATTTATACAATGGATTTCATTTGCATGTTTTTATATGGTGACGGATTCCGAGAAAATTCGGTCTGCATGTAGATAAGTTTATTTTACTTGAATTGTAATACACTTAGATTCCAATAAAGAACAAAACATCTGTATAACAAACAAAACTTGGTAGACATTGTGGTCAGATATACTTCAAAAATCAATATACATATCTGTTAGTGCAAGCGGTTACATGCCGAAACTGGGACCGAAAATAACCGAAAGCGTGCACAAGTTTCTCATTCAAAAATTAATGACAGCAAAATCTGCTGTACAGATTGATTGAATAAGTGAAATAAGCACACAAACAACATGTGCAATCAGTTGCTTCTTACATTTTGTCTGATGTAAATTCAAATTAAGTGTTTCTGCATTACTGCTCAGCGTTCAGCAGAAATTCCATGGAAGCCATTTTGACGCTGCGGATGAATTGCTAAAATTTACAAAAACATTATTTCAAATATTTTGAAATGATATCAAAATTTTTGCAATGTTTCACTGTAAAAAATAAAATTATATTCATATTTAATTTCAAAAAATTAATTTAGCTTTATAATAACTATGTATTATGAGTTATATTCATTGTCGGAAGCTTTTTTACTAATTTATATTGTCGATCCCGATCTAAAATAGGCCTGCTTCGCGTTGTTGAAAAGAGTGATCGTATAAAATATAAGTACATTAAAACACTGCGACTTAGAAACAAATAGTCAGAAGTGTACACTGTCTAATACTACATGGACGCTGTTGTATTATGTACATGGATATGGATACTGTCAGTTTTAGTTTCAGTTTATTTTTCACTCAACACCATATAATGGTACAAGAGGTACATAAAGAAGACCAAACATATTTACATATATACAATATACATGTAGTTGTAAAGGTCAAGAAAGTAAGTGGGGTGAACGAACAGTATGATTAATTTTTTAAATAAAGAAACACAATTTTCTTAATGTAACATAATTAACTGAAGACATGATTTCATAGAACTTTTTAGTGTTATGAGAAAAACAGTAATATATGTATCTAAAAACTGACTTCTTAATTTACTTAATGGCTTGCAATTGCATTCTAATATAACATGAAATTCATCACCAATTTTGTGGTACAATTACACAAATTACATTAACGTTCACTTCTTTCAACAGTACCACACCTTCCTATTTCGTTCACATTCAAAATTTGTTTTAAATATTCTACATATAATCAACACCCTTAGTCGATTCCTGAATATCGTTATGCCATTTTTGTAAAAATTGATCTCTTAACCTTTGGTTTAAATAGTTGTCTTAATCCAACTGGAGTTATAATGGTATGATTCATGACCACTCCATACATATGAGTCCGCATTTATCTAAAACATTTTTTAAAGAGCATAGCCACAGATTTAATATTTGTCCCTTATTAAAAAGTATAGGTACATAGTTATATAACATAATATAAACATTAAATATAAAAAAGTTCTTTTTCAATTCCCTCAGTAATTGTAGACAGACCAGTTACGTTTTTATTTTACAAATAATCTTCTAGATCATTAATATACAAGGAAAACAAGAATGGGGATAAATTTTCTCCTTGTCGTACACCGACATTACAAGTATAAAGATCAGATGAAAAACCATTAATACATATTTTTGACTTTATACATTTGTACATATTTTTTATGTATGTAAAACATTTACCATTTATTCCACTTTATGAGGTTTGTACCAGAGCCCATCCATCCATACTGTATCAAAAGCTTGTTTGAAATCTACAAATGCACAGAATATAATTTCGTTTTGCTGTTGATCAGTGTATGAGTTAAAAACTGCAGAACTAGAATATTGTCAAGTGTGGAAAACCCTTTCCTAAATCCCGCCTGACTTTCTTTAATAAGTGAGATATCATCTGCCAAATGTTCAATGCGTGTACCTAAAATATTAGTAAATACTTTCCCTATGCAAATTAATAAAGTGATTGGTCGTATTACGTGTACACTGTCTTATTACAGGGGTGCTGTTGTATTACATGGATACTGCCGTATTACGTGTACACTGTCTAATTACAGGGGCGCTGTTGTATTACATGGATACTGCCGTATTACATGTACACTCTCTGATTACAGGGGCGCTGTTGTATTACATGGATACTGCCGTATTACATGTACACTGTCTAATTACAGGGGCGCTGTTGTATTACATGGATACTGCCGTATTACGTGTACACTGTCTTATTACAGGGGCGCTGTTGTATTACATGGATACTGCCGTATTACGTGTACACTGTCTAATTACAGGGGCGCTGTTGTATTACATGGATACTGCCGTATTACGTGTACACTGTCTAATTACAGGGGCGCCGTTGTATTACATGGATACTGCCGTATTACGTGTACACTGTCTAATTGCAGGGGTGCTGTTGTATTACGTGGATACTGCCGTATTACGTGTACACTGTCTTATTACAGGGGCGCTGTTGTATTACAAGGATAATGCCGTATCATCAGTACGTGTACACTGTCGAGTTATGGAGACAGTGTCGTATTACACTGGGTACTGTTGTATTACAACCGACATACTTTACATTGACATGCAGTTATTGACTGCGTATGAGGGTATATGGGTTGTTTTATTCTTTTAGTCATTTTTAGCCGGGCTCTGCTGAAAGCAGAGTCCTGGCTATAGGCAGGCAAATCGCCAATGTTACTATAAATAGCACAAATAAACAAAAAACCAAACAGCGTCAATGTAAGGTTTCCGCTATACCAAATAGTTACACAAAGAGCGTTTTGTCGTGTTGGCATTTTGTTTCTTTTTTTAAAATTTCGAATGAATTGTCTATCTTTGTTAGTTTTCTTATTCATAACGTGTTTTTAAAACATTACTATGCATTTTGGACACATATAATGCGCATGAATTTCCATGAACTACTTTGCTGCGCGATGAAGAAACGGGGATTGAATATATAATGCTTGTTGCAAAATTCAAGGCAGCAACTGTTGAACTTTTTAACTTCTACTAGACAGACATATTTTTTGTTTATAGCCGCTTACAAAATGTGGTTGCTCTTTGATGCTTTGCCGACATTAAAAGCATGAGAGAGAGAGAGAGAGAGAGAGAGAGAGAGAGAGAGAGAGAGATTTTCAGTCTTTACTACACAAGAAGTATAAAGACACACCAAAAGAGCCCGGCTTTCAGTACTTCAGTACTTTGATTATTTATTCTCATATTGTATAAAACAACATAGAGGAAATATACAATACAGACAATATTGGACAAAAAGGCAAGAGTGTACACTGTACACATCCGCTTGGAGAGTTGACTCTCTTATTATTCATAATATCGATAAATTTACATAGGTTATTATATAATAACAGCTATTTTTTTTACAAGGATTTAAAAAAATGTAAAAGCATTTGGTCGTCTAAAATACATTGATGGTAATTGTTGGACATAAGATCATAAATGTTGCCCAAGGCCAAAATCAGCTGTTTGCTATACCCTTCACTCCAATGTATGTATATCATTTCTAGTGTATAGCTGGGTCGTGACGATTTGTTATACCCTTCACTACAATGCATGTATATTATTTCCAGTGTATAGCTGGGTCGTGACGAATCAACTCAATGTCCTGTTTTATTCCATTTTGTCATCTCCAACTGACAATAACAATAATCTTTATTCTCTGAACTGCATAAACTACAGTGTTGAGAAGAACCAATTGAACAATAATACATATAATACATTGCACGCATTGGAGAATGAAAATACAAAAGTGAAAAAAGGGAAAAGAGAAAAAAGTATGATTGGCAGTTAACCTAGAGAGCTAACTTTCTCGAACTTTAATTAATTTACACAGATTAATCAACGGTACTTTATTATAAGTATTAAATAGTTGTTGAAATGTAAACACATTTGGTTGTGTGTAGAAGTATGAAGGTATGCTTAAAACTCTCTTATCTTTAATGGTTAGATCTGCACAATGAATTAAATTAATTTATCATAGGTACCAGAACACGTGTTATATGTTTTGCTTTTATATATCTGAACCTTTAGCCATTAGTTACTATTTATAGCGTATAACCTGTATAACAGGTATTCAAGTAGAGCACGATCTTCACTAATTCGAAGGCTTTTCTTTGCCGCACTTACACAATCCTCACCCACCCACTTGTTATTTTAATGACATCTAAAAATCAAAGGACAGTGCATAATAAATCGTAATTTGCTTTATTTCAGAAAGAAGTTTAAAGAATCTATCTAATTTATGTATTTGTGCGTGTAAATAAATGCAGCAAATAAGCGCTTCCTTCACTAATCATGTGTTTTTGTTATTATTGTAAATAATATATATTCGGTTGAGTGAAACAAATAAAAACATGGATAACGAAATTCATCTCCTATCCTATCTTAGACATTTACACTGAGGGAGAATGAACGTCAAGAGTAGATAAAGATGGGACGGGTGGAGCGGAGGTAGGGAGGGTTCGGACTCACCCCCCCCCCCCCCCGACACACACACGCAACACACATGTATATAGCATCATATACAATGCATCCGTCACGTGTTAACTGCACTTTAACTTTGCGTTGTTTTTGTTTACGTGAATACATGCGCATGTTTGTATCATAATACCGGACATTTAGACATAAACTAATTATGTAATGTACTATATATGCAATGTTCATTAAGGATAGCAGTGGCATTCTATCAAACACCTTATGACAGTGTACTGCGTGTCTGAGTGCATGGCCTAACATGTACCATCATATGTTAAGTATATCATATACTTCAGAGCAAGCCACGTACAACAGTTCTGAAAGTGGTCGAAAATAGCTATACTAATTACTTAACATTAGAAAATATTCAATCACGTGAAATTGGCAAAAGTATAAAAATAAAATTGAGATGTAGTGCTCAACGAGTAAAGCAAAAAATATAGATATTTGTATGCGCGTGCGCATGTCTGTAAGAGGGTGGGGGGTGGGGGGTTGAGGGTATGGGTCTGACAAATAAACTTACTCTATTGTTTACTTAGTTATTCTAAACTTGTGGAATCATTATACTGTTTGTTTTCGTAGATATCGGACACTTAATTCGAGTTTGTTTACAATATGTGAGAATTCACCTTTCAGAGCAAACTTTGCGCAATTTATCTCATAATATTATGTTATCTCTTGATGTGTTTCTAGATAACCAACTTATCTGTTGGTTAAGATCTAGATCATTCACACCGACGTGAAATATGTTATGTAACGATTTATTTACAATCATGCACTCTATATATACACATCCCGTTATAGCTTGGATCAGCCATGACAGGTGTCCGTCTGTAGTTTGTACATAGCTACCCTGGAAAAACGGTAAATACAGGTAAGTATATACAAGACTGTTTACCCGCGGGGCTCAATGTGTTACTCAATATAAAGATGGTCAGCCACTTCCTCAATCTAGGTAGATGAAGGTAATGAATATTCTGGTACATGATAAACTTCACTTGTATCAAACCCGGAATGGTTAACTTTACCAGGTATGTTCATAAATCATTGCATGCTTGCGCAATTTAAAGTAATTTCGTTTACATAGGTTCGGTAAAATTCACAGCGGAATGTATAGGGAATTAAACAACAATTCCACAATGAAAAATCCCATCATATAACTAAACCAGGAAAAAATTAGATCTTAATTGATATTTCACACCGCACATAACCGCAGATGCAACAGTCCACTATCTATACATGTTTATAAGTCTGTGTATGAAGTGCACCCGATATCGTGGAAATGAAAGTATGAATTTATTGCTTGACTGCACGGCACCCCAAAGGTAAAATGAGGAAGAAACGAACATTGATTCAATAAACCTATGATTAGTTGATCAATATGTGTATTTCCGGGCTGTATTTACATACCAGCTGGTTTCTATCTTCCTCTTGTATATGAGGTGCTCCTCGTGTATTGCGGTATAATCTATACGTGAACTGGGGTTCCAACAGTATTGGTGTTCCAGCTGCATATGTGTTGGAACTGTTCTGTGTTTCGTGTGTTGCTGTGTATTATGACTACACGTATGTTCTATTTATGAGAACTTTAGGACTAGCATTTCATGTGTACAGTGGCATGTTTCAGGGATTTCCCGTTCTCTGTTCCAAGTCCCATACCAGTGCTTCACGTGTATCAATGTTCCAACTTAACAAGTGTACGTGTGTTCCAAGTGTAAATGCCCCGACTGTAGTTAAGTCACCGTCGTGTCTCCATATATCAGTGTTTACTTATTAAGTGAATATATTCAATGTCAAAAGTATTATATTGATGTGTCTAGCGCCATATCTTTAGTATTTTCAATTGAATCGATTCAATGGAAAATACTAAAGATATGGCCCTATTCATATTAAATGATTTTTTTTCTGGGTTAATGTCCTATCTATGTTCCAAGTGTCTATGTTCTGGATTATACCCTATCCATGTTCCAAGTGTACATGTTCTCGATTACACCCTATCCATGTTCCAAGTGTCTATTTTTTTTTTTACACCCTATCCATGTTCCAAGTGTCTATTTTTTTTTCGTATATACCCTATCTATGATCCAAGTGTCTATTTTTTGGTTTTGCCCTATCCATGTTCCAAGTGTCTAATTTTTTTTTTTGGGGGGGGGGGTTATACCCTATCCATGTTCCAAGTGTCTATTTTTTTTTGTTTATACCCTATCCATGTTCCAAGTGTCTATTTTTTTGGTTTATACCCTATCCATTTTCCAAGTGTCTATGTTCTGGGTTATGCCCTATCCATGTTCCAAGTGTCTATTTTCTGGGTTATGCCCTATCCATGTTCCAAGTGTCTATTTTCTGGGTTAATGCCCTATATAGCTATATATGTTCCAGGTGTCTATGTTCTGGGTTATGTCATATCCATGTTCCAAGTGTCTATGCCCAATACATGTTCCATATGTTCTGGGTTTATACTCTATCCATGTTTTATGGGGTTTTTTTTTCTGGGTCCCCTCTTTAGTCTAATCATTCTCCATGTGTCTGTATTACGGGATTTATAGTCGTGTTCCCTGCATCCATTTATTGTGTATACCATGTCTATCCGTAATTAATATGTGATATAGCTTTGTGAATGTATTTAGTGCAGGCACAAAGTAATGGGAGTGGACAGAGAGCTAGCCTATCCCCCAATTTTATCAAAGCAAATTTTTACCTTAAGCTTAAACTTACTTATAGAAAAGAACTTTGAAGCTTAGGTAGTATGCAACTCCTTTGCTAAATACACTGTAATTCCATACAGTCTCTGCAAAGGGGATGTTTCTTTTTTCCAGGCAAGTTTTAAAAAATTGTCCTCTGATGTACGAGGCCCAACAAATGTAACAGATTGCGATCGTCTTTTCTCCCCAGACTTCTCAGGATGCTCACAATTCTAGGCTTCCTCATTCCATTGCTTATCATCCTGATTCTTGTTGCCGTCTCCTTCCTCTCCAACTTTTCCATTTGTAGAAAGGTAAATATTGCCTGATTTTAAAATATTATTTTAATCTTTTAATGATGTACTTATTTTAAAGCTGAGGGGTTTTTTTGTTTTAGAAATTTCATAAAAGAAAGAGGGTTGTCACAAATGGGTTATTGTAAAATGACTTTAACTTTAGATTTAGATAAAGATTTCAAAGATCATAAACTAGATGCCAATTACAATCGGGATCGGAATTACAGTAAAAAAAAAATTCATTTCGAGTTTTCTCTTCAGTAAGTTCGATGGTTTGAGGGCGTAAACATGGTAATCACTATTCACTAATTTATTTGTATAATCTATATAATTCTGCTCAAGTATATTTGATGAAATTTAGATAAATGGTACATGAATAAATAACTTTTGCAGTACACGATAAACAAAAAGACGCTTGAACAGTTGAAAACAAAATAAATGGAAATTGACAGCTGCGTAGTCGATCATTCTGATATCTTACAGCGTAACGATTCTGTCAGCATCTGTCAATAATGACTTTCAAAACGTTGTATGACGACTTTATCATTTGCATTTACGGTTTTAAGTGATACGAGTCTCGCACACGTTTATCTCTTTATGATAAAAGATCATTTATGAACAGCCTGTGGAAATATATTTGAACATAAATATTATTTTTTCAGTGTATAGTTTTGACATCTGGTGTTTATATTTTTAAAAGTGAATAATTTTCTTTATGTTTTCCAGATTTAATGAGGCTGTAAGTAAACCAGAATCTCCAATCAATAGAGCACATCGTTTATCATGTCGGGAAATTATTACTTTGTAATTGTTGGACACCTGGACAATCCAATTTTTGAGATGGAGTTTTGTCCACCAAACAGGGCAGCTGAACCGAAGGTACTTTTTGTTCTGAAGAAATAAATGATAATATGATTTACAGTGAGACATTTACTGACGTGAGCAAAGCAGGAATTACAGACAACTCTTCCCATTGTCCATCATCTCCATGTTGTCAGCTCCCTCACAACCAAAGTTTTGTACCCCTATACAAACTCACCGCCATTCAAATGTAACACCATTTAAGAAAGCAAAAAATTGATGATGAATGTTTGAAAAATAATAAGTGGATTAAAAGAGCACTTTTTTATTATCTATACATAACAAATTGAAAATCTGGGCTTTTAAGATATAGATTTTTGGGAGTTGATTTTAATCAACTCTCCTATGCAGTTACTCTGGCAAACCGAAAGTGAAACAGTGTTTGGACCTAAGCACAAATCATCACCGCTGACAAGACGTAGATCTTGAAAATAATAGATAAATTCGGTGTACTGTATGCTGTACCATTGTTTTTAAAAGAAACGTATTTATAAATACCTTGAAAATAGTCAGATTTTATATAGTACAAACAATTGAATTTTTTTTTGTAGTTCCGTGTATTCCTACTCCAGAGTTAAATATAGTCTTGTTCAACCAGACGCCCGGCTGTCTCCATAAATCTCTGACAAACAGTGAGTCTCTCTGTTTGTCGGATATTGAAGGAGACAGCCGAGCGTCTGGTTGTACGAGACTAGAGTTCAATATTGCTTAGATCCAGATGTTTACAATTTTTAGAAACATTTAGATTACTGATAAACAGTTTGATGGAATAAATTCTATCTTTAAATATTACACAACATGATTCATATGGGGTTTTCTCGAAATTCTTGTCAGAAAAGTTCCAGAATTCATATTATAAAAATGTGCGAAATTCAAATACAGATTAGAAACTACGTGCAAGGCAAAATAACATATCGTTAATTTTAAAATTGATAATAATCAATAAAATGAACTGCCGACAGTACTTTAGTTCTTTAATTTTCTCTTTCTCAATCAACTGTTAATATTAATTAAATTTGATTAATGAATTAAATTTTGTTGGGAAGCTGTCTAGTGACAAACTAATGTTGGATCAAAGCTGATTTTTATCACATCACACATGTTTTATTCATAAGTGCTAATTAAAATATTCAGTTCAATATAATTGGTTTTTTGGTATGATCAGATTGGTGTAAATCTAACACATTCACGTTGTACGAGTACATGATGACATGTACGTTAGTATTGTTACAAGCTGTTAGAATACTTTTAGAGGCAGCTTGTTTTGTTTTTCGCAGAAGGATGACCACAGACACCTGAACCAGTTCGTAGCTCATGAGGCGCTGGACCTGGTAGATGAACAAGTGTGGACCACCAATAATATGTACCTCAAAATCGTGGATAAGTTTAATGAGTGGTTCGTGTCCGCCTTCGTCACCGCAAGCAGTATCCTTCCTATGATCTTACTGTATGTGCAGGCTACTGTCTGTGTGTGACCCTTCCTTAAATTAGAACATTACATTTACAGAGGAAATCTTTAAAATTATAATTTTCAAGAAAGAAAAATTAATTAGTTATGCATTTGAAATTTAATACTGTAGATTCCTTATTTTTTGCGAGTATTTAATTCTGCAATTTAACCCTTTTGCATCAAATCGCGCAGAGATAAAATCGCGAACACCAGAATTTTATCAAAGTTTCATTAGTTTACATCTGTCAGAAAAATAAAAGCGAGATTTTAAAATCTGCAAGATGCGCCTCTCGCGATTTAACATGGATATTCACTCCTCATGTTTAATTAGGTATTTACAGTACTTGGTAGTGTTAATTTGTAAGATTATTAATGGATTTTCATTTTAATTTAACCCACTCCCATTTTTCTGCATTAATAAACACACTGGAAATTCAGTAACTGTGAATAAGGCATGAATAGTGCTGACTCTTGACTTATGTTGAATTTACATTGGCACAAAGTTATGCTGCTTAACAAAGTGATAGGAATGAGATTTATGATGTTACATGATGTGAAAAATGAAGATGGTATTAAGAATTTCTTCACTGAGACATACGAGATGTATATCAAGGTAGGAATGTTTTTGGAAATTAAACCCAACCATTAAATTACCTTAATTAAGAAATAAGATGGGAAAAAATATTAGACATAAGTTTTGTTTTTTATTGAGTTTTCTCAATGAAATATCTTATTTGCAGCATTCCATGAACCCATTTTATGAAATCAACAAACCCATTGTTTCACCAGCTTTTGAGAAAAAAGTTCAGCTGTATGGAAGAAAATATCTCACTGGATAGAACTGTTGTATTGTTTACCGTTATTGACTTTCATTGTGTGCAATATGACTGTTATAAGATGTGATTGTAATAGATGTGTGAATAAATGTGTCCATGTAACTTAGTGATTGATTCTTGCCTTTCTGAATGAATTGTACCTAGGCACTGAAGACAGCGCTATCTTGTGATTCTCTTGCCACCAATGTATAAAGATCACAGTTTTACTTGTTAGAATTGTTGCTAAGGAATGCACAAACTGATGTTAATTTACATGGAAAATTATGACCATTTTCCTTTTTTCCTTGGAAAAATCAAATTTAATTCACTTTTTATTAATATGAAACTGGGTGGGAATTGCTTACAAATAGGTGAGTCAAAATAAGGTATTTAGAATATAAAATTTATCATTATATGGCACCTGCCTATTTGAGAGCAATACTGCAAAGTACATATACTCATTTATAATATGAATCAAAGTATCCATTTGAGTATCAACAAAATATTGTGAGGACCTCGTTATTTAAGTTGTCAGAACTTGTGCGTGAACAATTTGTTTTCTTTGAAATATGTTCATATCAAATCAATAAAATATGTTTAAATCATAGCGTCACTAAGTGTAGATTGATCATCTAAAAATCGTCTTTTGTCCCAGTGGATGTGATTGGATAGAATTCTTTACTCCTAGAAAAAAAAAATAAAGAAATGGTATAAATGACTCAAATGTTTAGTACAGAGAAAAAAATCCATAGTGCAATTGTTTATATAAAGAATTATTGCATGTCGTTTATTATTTGATTTTAATTATAAAATATTCATTAAAGTGGTTTTTGTAAATATATATATATATCAACTGTGGTTGTTTCGGTTATTTGCTTGTTTTAATTATCTTTAGTAAATTTGTATATATTTTAGATATTAAATATTGTTTTGTGTTAAAACTATAAAGGGGAGAACGTTGTAGGATTCACAAACTTGTACCCAATCCTCTTATCATCAACATCCAAAAGAATGAAATATGTTAAAACCCAATAATTCATTTATAGTATTGTTACTCCAACCCACTCCGGGTAATGATCTGGATCCGACCATGAAGAACTACCCACATAGTATATTTACCCCCCACCCGTTGGATTATCTGGATCCGCACTTGAAGAACTACCCACATAGTATAGTTACCCCCACTCCATGGATTATCTAGATCCGGCCATGAAAAAGGCAATCGGTTTTTAGAACGCAGTTCGCAGTTCGCAATTGAATAGTGAACTGCGTTCTATAGAACGCAGTTCGCAATTCAAAATTTAGTGCGATTGAATAGTGAACTGCGTTCTATAGAACGCAGTTCGCAATTCAAACTTGGGGCCCGCTTGCCTTATAGGCAATTGAATAGTGAACTGCGTTCTATAGAACGCAGTTCGCAATTCAAATTTAGAATTCATACTTGGGGCCCGCTTGCCTTATAGGCAATTGAATAGTGAACTGCGTTCTATAGAACGCAGTTCGCAATTCAAAATTTAGAATTCATACTTGGGGCCCGCTTGCCTTATATGCAATTGAATAGTGAACTGCGTTCTATAGAACGCAGTTCGCAATTCAAAATTTAGAATTCATATTTGGGGCCCGCTTGCCTTATAGGCAATTGAATAGTGAACTGCGTTCTATAGAACGCAGTTCGCAATTCAAAATTTAGAATTCATACTTGGGGCCCGCTTGCCTTATATGCAATTGAATAGTGAACTGCGTTCTATAGAACGCAGTTCGCAATTCAAAATTTAGAATTCATACTTGGGACCCGCTTGCCTTATATGCAATTGAATAGTGAACTGCGTTCTATAGAACGCAGTTCGCAATTCAAAATTTAGAATTCATATTTGGGGCCCGCTTGCCTTATATGCAATTGAATAGCGAACTGCGTTCTATAGAACGCAGTTCGCAATTCAAAATTTAGAATTTCAAAATTTAGAATTCATATTTGGGGCCCGCTTGCCTTATATGCAATTGAATAGTGAACTGCGTTCTATAGAACGCAGTTCGCAATTCAAAATTTAGAATTCATATTTGGGGCCCGCTTGCCTTAAATGCAATTGAATAGTGAACTGCGTTCTATAGAACGCAGTTCGCAATTCAAAATTTAGAATTCATATTTGGGGCCCGCTTGCCTTAAATGCAATTGAATAGTGAACTGCGTTCTATAGAACGCAGTTCGCAATTCAAAATTTAGAATTCATATTTGGGGCCCGCTTGCCTTATATGCAATTGAATAGTGAACTGCGTTCTATAGAACGCAGTTCGCAATTCAAAATTTAGAATTCATATTTGGGGCCCGCTTGCCTTAAATGCAATTGAATAGTGAACTGCGTTCTATAGAACGCAGTTCGCAATTCAAAATTTAGAATTCATATTTGGGGCCCGCTTGCCTTATATGCAATTGAATAGTGAACTGCGTTCTATCTAGAACGCAGTTCGCAATTCAAATTGTTGAATAGTGAACTGCGTTCTATCTAGAACGCAGTTCGCAATTCAAAATTTAGAATTCATATATATTTGGGGCCCGCTTGCCTTATATGCAATTGAATAGTGAACTGCGTTCTATCTAGAACGCAGTTCGCAATTCAAAATTTAGAATTCATACTTGGGGCCCGCTTGCCTTATATGCAATTGAATAGTGAACTGCGTTCTATCTAGAACGCAGTTCGCAATTCAAAATTTAGAATTCATATTTGGGGCCCGCTTGCCTTAAATGCAATTGAATAGTGAACTGCGTTCTATAGAACGCAGTTCGCAATTCAAAATTTAGAATTCATATTTGGGGCCCGCTTGCCTTATATGCAATTGAATAGTGAACTGCGTTCTATCTAGAACGCAGTTCGCAATTCAAATTGTTGAATAGTGAACTGCGTTCTATCTAGAACGCAGTTCGCAATTCAAAATTTAGAATTCATATATATTTGGGGCCCGCTTGCCTTATATGCAATTGAATAGTGAACTGCGTTCTATCTAGAACGCAGTTCGCAATTCAAAATTTAGAATTCATACTTGGGGCCCGCTTGCCTTATATGCAATTGAATAGTGAACTGCGTTCTATCTAGAACGCAGTTCGCAATTCAAAATCTAGAATTCATATTTGGGGCCCGATTGCCTTATATGCAATTGAATAGTGAACTGCGTTCTATCTAGAATGCAGTTCGCGATTCAAAATTTAGAATTTATATTTGGGGCCCGCTTGCCTTATATGCAATTGAATAGTGAACTGCGTTCTAGAACGCAGTTCGCAATTCATTTTTTGGGACCGAAATTTTCAGGGGCATCTACTAGTGGTATTTCACTACCACTGTGAAATTTGGTGATGCAGTAATCTATAGTTTTTGAGATCTGTATGGTGTCCGGATAGGGCCATTTGCATTAGCGCGACATCGCGTTCAGATAAACGAGACATTGCGCTAACACATGTACACAACACACCGTCGCGCTAACGCAACTTTGCACAACACGCCGTCGCGCTAACACAACTTTGCACAACACGCCGTCGCGCTAACACAACTTTGCTTAACACGCCGTCGCGCTAACGCAACTTTGCAAGTTTCACAGTCTAGTAGGAAGTCGTGTCCGGAAATATTAGACTGCGCATGCTGAAATATGCATGCACGCAAGCATGGATAAAAAATAAATAAAATGTACTTTGAAATATATATATTATTTTCATTTATTATCAGTGCATATGAATAAAAATATAGTTACTGGTGTGTCACTAGATAAGGATATGAATTTCGTGGATCATTGTTTAGTTGATCCACGAAATTAAATATTCATTGAAGTGCAATTTTAATAAACATTTTGTATTGATAGGTTCATTGGCCACTAATTTACGTATACTTGATATTGTGACGCCGACGCCGAGGGTATAGCATAAGCTCCCCCCGACTTCGTTTCGGTGAGCTAAAAACTACCCAAATATGAATTCTAAATTTGAATTGCAAACTGCGTTCTAGATAGAACGCAGTTCACTATTCAATTGCATATAAGGCAAGCGGGCCTCAAATATGAATTCTAAATTTTGAATTTCGAACTCGAACTGCGTTCTAGATAGAACGCAGTTCACTATTCAATTGCATATAAGGCAAGCGGGCCCCAAGTATGAATTCTAAATTTTGAATTGCGAACTGCGTTCTATAGAACGCAGTTCACTATTCAATTGCATAAAAGGCAGGCGGGCCCCAAGTATGAATTCTAAATTTTGAATTGCGAACTGCGTTCTATAGAACGCAGTTCACTATTCAATTGCATAGAAGGCAAGCGGGCCCCAAATATGAATTCTAAATTTTGAATTGCGAACTGCGTTCTATAGAACGCAGTTCACTATTCAATTGCATATAAGGCAAGCGGGCCCCAAATATGAATTCTAAATTTTGAATTGCGAACTGCGTTCTATAGAACGCAGTTCACTATTCAATTGCATATAAGGCAAGCGGGCCCCAAATATGAATTCTAAATTTTGAATTGCGAACTGCGTTCTATAGAACGCAGTTCACTATTCAATCGCACTAAATTTTGAATTGCGAACTGCGTTCTATAGAACGCAGTTCACTATTCAATTGCGAACTGCGAACTGCGTTCTAAAAACTGATTGCCCATGAAAAACTACCATCATAGTATAGTTACCCCCACCCCGTGGGGTTATTTGGATCCGGCCATGAAGTACTAGCCACATAGTATAGTTACCCCCGCCCCGTGGGGTAATCTAGATCAGGCCATGAAGTACTAGCCACATAGTATAGTTACCCCCGCCCCGGTAATCTAGAAACGGCCATGAAGTACTAGCCACATAGTATAGTTACCCCAACCCCGGGGGATAATCTAGATTCGGCCATGAAGTACTGGCCACATACATGTAGTTTAGTTGCCCCACCCCCACCCTGGAGGATAATTTGGATCCGCTCATGAAGCTATAGGGACCACCAACCCCTCCATCCTATAGAAGTATTTCATTCCTTATGACTTGAAATTTATGCGGATGTTTTGAATACTTTTGTACACTTTTAAACTTCAGTAACATTGGAGGTTATCTGTAATTGAAAGTTAGAAACAAATATATGAGTTTTGAAGGGCAAGGGCGTATAAGGCGTTACATATCCCCTACTTGAAGCAATAAAAAAGACCTTGTTCGAATGTACATAAAATATGTATTCTTGGCTTGTATACAATATTTATGCTATAACTTTCACGATGCATGTGTCAATAACGTGTTTTCATACTAGTATTATAATCGTTTCCAAATTAAGCCACACGACGTTTTGGCCTAAATCTTGACCATTTACTGTGATAAATCATAAATTGCGATATTTTGGTATGAATGGGACTAGACTCTATCCTAAAAGTACTTTCATTAAAAGGATAACTTTTTTTTAATGTTATTATTGATTTATCTAAGTGGGGTCTAGACCCATTATGGGTCAAAATTCGTGGTTTTCACAAAAAAACTTAAAAATTTAGTTATATTTGTCAAACTATAAAAGTTATTCACAACATTTAGGATATGTCAACGTAGCTCAGTGTGATAGGCGGAGGACACCCGATTGAGATGGTGTTCAAATCAGAAGGGAATTTTCTTTTTAAATTTGCTTTTGCTTCCTTTTAGGTAAAACATTATTTTTTAAAATTTTATGTAATAGGTCTAGAATTAGTTTGGAAACATTTAAAACTCTTCGGATCCCGATAAAAAATACATAAATGATCTTGCCCATTCAAAATAACGTTTCATAAATAATAGCGCTAACACAGTCAGAGATTGTTTGATATCGCGTTGTAATGTTAAGAAAATAATCATAGAAATGAAATTAAAAAGAAAAGTATAAAGTATAAATGTATGTGTGTAAATGGTCAGATAATTCAGTTCTATATCATACATGTAGTGGTGCACACCTTCAAATGTAAGATTCCATTATATGAGATGCACATAAGTCGTTTAAATATCCTAGGTGCGATGGATTCGACAGACATTGTACGCTCCTTTCCTTTGCTACATAATAACTCTAAACTTCATAATATACTCATTGAATTGTGGTAGGATCGAATTTATTAACCGTATTAATTTATAACTTGTCAGAGATAACACTGTAAATGAGATTTTGCACACATGTGCCATGAAATATATCACTTGGAGGATATTTAATTTCCCCTATTGCCTCGATACAAATAGCCACCACACTCTTTGAAATAACCCGACTATCCATCGTCCGTAGTAGTTTGCGTCAAAATTATAGCATTTATTCTATTTGAAAAGATCTAAGATTTCTATATCTACTGGAGCTTAGTTTCGGGGGTCACAGAACTGACCATTCATACGCCGCTTTGGCGTCGCAGGGTACGGCTAAGTACGTGATAAAACGTCTAAATGACTTAATCCTGTCCATGACTCGGACAATCCAAAAGCCAGCGTCGCTAAAAAGCATCCCCTGACCGGGGTCTTAGCCGTGTATGATAAAGTACTAGGTCTAGATAAACTTTCGCTTATTGAGGAATACCAAAGGCGTTCAATAAAATGAACTAGACTTTTAAGAAATCTTTGTATACAGATGGAGAATATGCGAATGTTTTGAGAAAAAGCGGTAGAGGTCATGCCGTTTGAGTGCCATTGAGTTTATCCGGTAGAGCTTTTGTTTGATTTCCATATTGCAAGTGATAAGGCTGGTCATCCGTATACAGACGATATTAAATATTGTCCAGTGTGAATATTGATTCGGGGAGACAAATTTGGTCTTGAAAGAAAATTTATGGGAGGGTTTTCATAGATAGCACAAAATCCACTTTTCCTCCTGTTTTTGGTTTAAAAAGTTTTTACTTTCATGTGAAATATATATATCCTAGAGAACTCCACAGCATCTTCCAATGAGGACATTCCTGTTGATTGCCGAGTTGTTACTCTGTCTCATCATTTCCAGCACCAACGGGCACCTGATCGCTGGAACAATCAGTGGCTATTTCTATAACAGGATTGCCGTAAGTATATAGACAAGTACCCCCTGGTAACGAAGTGCTTCTTTTTTAGAAGATGGATATTTTATGTAAACTCTTTATCGTCTAAATTTTGGAATATTAAAAAAAAAACCAACGAAATCTAACATATTCAAATTTTTGCTACAGCAAAACTCACTAACAGCGACGTTTAATACCCCCAGAAATCAATATACTAGTATTCATTATAAATTAAATTTGAGGCGAATTCATTAGAAATCTTATAATACGTAACAAATTATGGATAGTTTGATACACGTATTTTTCAGGTATCATGATATTCATTTTTTAGTTTTTTTTTAGTTTAAACAATATTTTATTGATATTTTACAATAATAGGTACATATATTAGGCATAAATACAATAAGATTGGGAAACAAGCCAAAAGGCTTATACAAATCCCTCTCTTATTTCAAAAATACACAAATGACTACAGAGGATAAATTGGTAAAAGAATGCTTTTTCGCATCCCATATGGAAAACATTTTATGAACAAATTTTCAGGCACGTTAGATTGCATGTTTTTCAGAGTAGTTTAAAACGACTTTAAAACGTAAATAAACTATTTATCTTTTTGCTGTGTTATCTACATGTATCATGACGTCATCATTGATTTGTTTCTTTTTTCCCGTATTTTATGACTATAAGGGAATTGTGTAGAAAATAAAAAATACTTCTTTGGAAATTCTATTTAAAGCAATCCCAATACCTATTTAATTTAATATTATTCCGAAGAAAAGGTCAAGAACATTTTAAATGCCGTTTTCAGAAAGATTGTAGGCATTATGGGTAATTATATTACATTCGCTAAAAACAGTAAAAACTCAAAGATTTGTAGATGGATTCCTTCATATTTGAATGAAAATGACTTTTCATTGTGTTTATCTTAAAATTATGCTCTAATACATGTTATAAAACCACGCTATATTAAAACTCGTTTAGTACATAGTGAATTCGCGAATTTTTGTGGAGTCCCCGACAAAATTCTTACCAAATTCATGCAAAATTTTACGGTTAAAACGAACTCGGTTATATAAATAACGAATTTACGCATATAGGCCCAAGCGAGTGAATTTTTTTTTAACATCGAAGTGTTTTCTAACCTTTCCCTTTACCAATTAGAACAATTTTAGAATGAATTTATTTGCATTTAAATCCTTCAGTTTACCACCTGGTTATTTTAGGTTTCTACTGAAGATATTTTATTGCATGCCACAATAAGCACAAATGGTAGTCATATGGAAGATCACATGTATATTGCGAATTCTCCATAACAATTACATGTAATAAGATTTCCTTAGACAAATATAACGAATTACATTTATATCAAAGTAAATCCACTGGTCCCTAGGTATTCGCTATAACCGAGTTTTACTGCATTGTTATGGAGCACCGTTTTAAGAATTCATTTCTCAAATTTCAGAAACATGTAGGCTCCTTTCATTTACTTGATCTTGACCTTAATTTATTCATCTTTGTTTGATGAAAATATTAAGTTTGGTTAAGCCTGTGCTCAATATTTTTTTGAAGAAAACTGCATGCTTGAAAATTAAAATTTTTCAATTTAAGCGAAAAATGTTGAAATCAAAATGTTAATTTAATAGTGTCATATTTGATATTCCAAAATCGAAGGCATCTGGACCAAATTAAAAAAATTACTAAATTGCAAAAGTATTTAATATTTGTACAAAATAAACCCATATTAAAATAAAAATTAGGCTCTTCATCAGAGGTACACTTTAGTATATCAAGAGTTTTTCCTCCATTTAGATTTTTCCTTCAACATTTAAAAAAAAAGTGATTCAAATCCTTAGCACAAACTCCCTGTAAACAAGCTCAGGCAGTTCAGGCCGTGTTATATTTTTTCCAGAGACTGACCTACAGACTGGTCTGGGAGCGGGGGTATGGGCCCTGTGGACAGCCATGTTCAGCCCAGGACGTCGGTAATTACCTCTCCTCCCTACCTCCAGCGCTCTCTTCCCTGAAGTGGCGCTGCACAACCGGATGTCAGTCCGCCAACCAAGACTTACATGACGTCAGTTACACGTTAACTGCGGTCAGCGATGACGTTACGTCAGGATGGGAACAAGGCGAACAATATTTCTTATACAGCGGCATGGAAATTAATAATACCTACCAAGTCACGTGGGTCAACTGAATTTCCTATCTTATAAAATAATATTGTTTTGACAGATTTGCTTGACCCCCCCTCTCTCTCTCTCTCTCTCTCTCTCTCTCTCTCTCTCTCTCTCTCTCTCTCTCTCTCTCTCTCTCTCTCTGAGAATAAAGAATACTAATAGCTGTCCGAATTCACATGAAATGAAAGGAACATTTACCCTCTTACTTGTTTTCACCTTGAGTTTTTTTTGTAGTTTACCTTTGAAGACGTTTTTTTTTTTTTTTTTGCATTGAATTATTTACCAATTCAGATTATCGGGATATGAAGTGTTAGCCCCGTCGTTAGGGCTGGGAAAGATGGTAGCTGCTTTTGATTTTGGAATACGTAACGACACTGGGGTGCCGAATGCCAGTCCCATATCTGCTGTACCGGCAACATTAGGGTAAACTGTTAAAAATCATCTTCAATGTATCCTAGACCGGGTTTCCGTAACACTGAACTACAGAACTGTACATCTGAAAATCACAGTAAATAGAACCATTTTAACAAGAGCTTGGACTTTGGGTAGTTGTGTCAAACAGCAACGTGACGTAGGCCTGTCTGTTTCATTGCTAGCCACTCAGCCATGGCTTTTTGAAATCAACAAGATTTGTCTTGCTTTTAAGGTTCCTCACTACATCCACACTTATACTTTTTGAGACACTACGTCTTAAGATGGCGATTTAAATGTTTTGTTAAACTGTTTATATCGTTTGATGGGGTTGTATATCGTCGTAGATCAGTGGCTAAAGTATTGGGCTTCTGAACCGCAGATCATGAGTTCGAATCCGCCTGGAGCTTTTGTTCATGTTAACTGAATTAAATTTTTGAAAATGTAATTTTTCATCCAAAATTGCACATTTTTTTGGCCTATTAGATTTAAATACTTCTTATCCATTATGATATCTATCATTATAAAGTAATTTTTTACTGACTTGATAAAACATTTCACGGTGTAGTGAGCCACCTTAAGCTAAGACTACGCAATCGGTGCATATTTCGCTTGAAACCGCGTCATTACGGGCCGCCGGAAGGCGGTCCGTTATTTGATACACATTTAAATATTGTTACTGCGTTTCTGCGGGATAGTTCTTTTTTAGTAGAATTAATACTATGCTTATTTTTATGAATTAAAAGTAAATTTGCATGTAGAAATATGTTTTATGCCTTTTGGAAAATATCACATATTTTTTGTTTTAGTCGTAAATGAAAAGTAGGTCATACTTAGTAGATTGGCGTATTTGGCACCTTTTTATCGAGACTATAATCTATTCGGAAAATTTCGGAGTTCTTCATTCTTTTCAAAATGGTATGCGGTACATACTAAAGACCTGAAATACTAAAGACCTGAAAGTCATTCAATTTTATATAAATGATATATTTGAATTTCTATGTGCCGTGTCAAATAAAATGACTTTGCGTGTGTATTTATTATATTTCCATGTAAAATGTGGTAGAAAATATCAGTATATCAATTATTTACGCAAGAATATGACAGAAATGAAAATTTGAATTGACTGGAAAATTTGAACTAAACCATTTTCATTTTATTATGAGGTCCCT
This sequence comes from Magallana gigas, assembly GCF_963853765.1. Taxonomy (NCBI): domain Eukaryota; kingdom Metazoa; phylum Mollusca; class Bivalvia; order Ostreida; family Ostreidae; genus Magallana; species Magallana gigas. Next base: position 1,816,339 of record NC_088854.1, on the reverse strand, counting down.
TGAAATCAAATATTAAACTAATGCATTAAGTTTTCATTCAATACAATGCAACAAAAAAAACCAAAATGGTTTGAAATATATAATTTCCAAGAGAAATTTCAAATGATGAGCTGAACTTTGTATTAGAGTAATGTACAAATCAATGTGTTCTCCATTACTTCATACTATGGCAATGATCATACACTTGCCGTTAGAAATGCTTACAGTAACGAAATCGATTCTTTATGATAATAGTAAAATGTTAAACTTCAAAACAAGTTGCTGAAAGTATATTAGAATTTACCATAAAAAATTAGTATAATCAACTCTTATTTTCTTCTTTCTGGTGTGTTTTTCTTTAAACAACCAATGATTCATACAACAATTATATTTTTGCGGCCCATTTGACGCTTGCGTCAATGTGATTTCTTGTTTTTAACTTGTTTTGACGCAGGGAATAGATAACTACGCCCTATACATCTTCCCAAGTCAAGGGTTTCTGATCCGCTCTGCTCTACATAAAGCTTAGCGGATCAGAAACCCTTGACTTGGGAAGATGCGCCCTATACTGAAAGTCCAAGGTCTTGTTAAAATGGTTCTACCTGGTTATGCTTTTAAAAGCTCAAGCCCAAAGGTACCTGGCTATTTATATATTTCTCATGGTAAAAAAGCCCCCCTACCTAGTGTATTATTATGTACTTTATATTAGTGGGTATGTTTCTTTTATTATGAGAATTTATAACGTCAGGTGCCTGTGCTCAAGTCTTTGTAAATCTAACATGTTAATCAGTTGATCTATATGAAGATATAAATGACAAACGGAACTTGCCCTCCATTCTCCCTCAGAGTACAATTTGGCTGTACCACTGTGATCAACATCCCCGCCGAGGACCCGGATGCAGACTCCGTCAGATGTCGCCTTGCCACACCTGAAGAGTGCGGGAACGCTTGTACAAACGCCCCAAACATCACATTAAACTGGGTATGTTGTTTTCAAATCTTCATTTTTAAATTTGTGTTCCCTGTCTTAACAATTTTAAAATTAAAATCTGCACACTGCATCGAAGTGGAACTCATGCTATTAATAATTAGGACAATGACATAGTTTTTATTGACTATTTACGAGTCAAATTACAAATATCCAAATCATATTGAACATAAATAACATGTACAGCCGTGCTCGTTGTTCAGGAGACGTGCTCTGTCTCTATCCCCGCCACAACTCAGCATGGGTACGAACCCAACCGGAAGTACGTCATCACGGTGATGGTGGAGGATTACCCGGATTACACAATATCCGTGGGGGACCAGGTCCGGTCCATCAGAAAACCCATCAGCAAAATCCCCAGCCAGGTACGTACCGAGCGTTCAAAATACCTAGCTTATCACCGCAGCGACCCGGGTCGATCCTCGTGATCGACAGGGGTTGTATGTGACAGGGCATGGTGGTCGCCCGCTTCTCTCCAGGTACTCCGGTTTCTTCCCACATCAATGACCCCCTCGCGCTAACATCCGTGCCAACGAGAGATATTAATATAAGTAGTAGAACTTTGTATATCAATCATTGTAAATTAAATAAGTTCAGTTCAGTTCAAAATACCCAGTCATGTAGGAACGTTCACAACCGCGTTGTTAAGACGTTCACAGAATGCCAAGTGCGACAGTTCAAGCAAAAATGCGCGCAAATAATGACGTGAATTTTGATTTATTTTCATGTGAAAATTGCTAGTTACATTTTTGTAAATCTTTTTACACGTGAATGTCCACCTCCATCTGCTATCCAGTTCGGATATATAACCTAGCAATTTGTCGTACACTATGGATTACAAAGGTATGATCGGAGCTTTGTCTTTGACTCTGTTCAGAATATTTCACAGTTTACAATAACGACAATCGTCAGACAGCAGGCTTGCGGAGACTTAGGAATGAGGGTGGACGGAGTGGTACCCAACCCCACCAACTTGTTCCGGGTATCCTATGCTGGTGGATCCGTGCAGTTTAATGGTGCGTTCTACATGCAGTCGCCGAACATCAAGTAAGAACCACGCTTGTCTCTCTTTACATTACAGTAACAGAACAACTATATATACGGAAAACAGGCTACAAATCTAATTCTAAATCCATCTGATTTTTGCAGTGACACAACATTCATCACCAGTTTCTTTAAGGGTGTCAATTATAACGTCCTACCGGATGACGAGAATAGAACGATAGGTAACTTCCGGGATGACGTCAGACGAGCGCGCTACGTCTGGGGCTCATATGATGTGCGCCAATACGCGGACACCCTTTTGTGTGTATGGGGGCGTAATTTTGAAGGGTAGGTAACGATTATGTGGATGGGATTACGTTATGACCCATATAGCCTTCATTTGTACAACGAAATGTTTATACAAGTATGTTCTATTTTCTATATTTCATAAACATTAATTTCGTTAAAAAGTTTTCAATAAGATTAGATGACAGAGGTATTATAAATAATTGATTAAACGTGCAAGACAGCAAGCTCATGTAAGGTTAAGTACCCTAGTACTTGAATATTTGGTGAGCTACAGGGATATTTGTTACTATTGTCCTTTCTGATATATTTCATTTTGTCAAATAAAATATACAACATGACTAGTCATGTTGTATATTTTATTTGACAAAATGAAATATATCAGAAAGGACACTATACATTAACGCATCTTGGATCCCGTTTTATTTGTAGAGTAACAACGGACCGATTTTGTTACACTGCAATATTGCTAGGCAAGTATGAATGATTTTGTGAATGGCCGCATTTAATTTCGTAGCCTTGTATGTATACAAAAACTCAATAAAATCTTTTAACAGACGTTCTCTAAAGGAAAAATTGAGTTAATTAATAACCTCTTCTCATCATTTTCAGTAAAACGGGTTTAGGATGATATAATAGCGATACTGTACAAGATTTGTGTAATTAAAAGTAGTATATCTATGAACATAAAAAGTGATTCTGACTGATTCATCAATAAAACTGGTATTTATTTGATATTTAAAATCTCAGTATGATGGGTGTAGAACAATAATTGAAATTGGTACAAGAAGATTTATTTTGACCATCTCAACAAGATTTGTTTGGACAGTCGCATATAACAAGAAGTGCTTTTACCGTCCCTTCCTGTTATAGATGTGGACGACTGTGGGGGGCACACGTGTCAAAATGGCGGGAAATGTGTGGATCTTTTCAGGAGGTGGACCTGTAAGTGTCCCCATGGATTCAAACCCAAGGACTGCTCACACAGTAGGTTATACTACCATAGTCGTTGCAGTCATTCAGTATATTTAATATAAACAAAAGAGCTACCTACGAAGTAGGTAAAACTACAAATTGATTTAAAGTATAAAATACATGTAAATGGGATCGTTGATATTAAAACAGAACATTTACAATTATTAATCCAGAAGTACAACACCAGTATAATTATTTATTAACGTTTTCCGGTTTTAGTATAATTTCAGCAGTACGAATTTTAAAACAATATTTAACATTATATGCTGTTATGATGATTCCAGAAGTGACATGTGCTGACTTCCCATGTAAGAATAATGGAACCTGTGTCGATACCGGAACCTTATACATTTGTGCATGCGCTTCAGGTACTGGAAGAACAGTAAAAATGAATTAAAAATCCTTAACAAGAAAAAATGAATTAAAAACAAATTAACTGATTTACATTTTTCATTGCACGGTATGTAATTGTTTTTGGCCTTTTCATTGTCACTTTCAAAGACCCCTGATCAGACTAATATTGCTGATATTTCTAAGCCGGTAGAATGGTTTGAAGTGGTAGTACATGTAATATCATTGTGATGTGCATTGTTTTTATGATACACTTATTCCAGGTTTTACGGGTCTCGACTGTGAAATGAAGATACAAACTGTTGGCAAGTATCCAATTACATTATTGTTTACGTATAGAGATTTATATTTACACTATAAAAATTTCAAGTTAATGGCAATGTATTTTTATGAAATATTAAAACGTTCAGTTTTATGTGAATATTTTTTCTTCCTTTTTTATAGGTTCCAAAAAGTCGGTGAGTAGACTTCTGTTCTTTCGGTGATGTGTTATTGACGGTCGTTGAATCGCCTTCATTTTAAAAGGTTTGTTTTCCAGGACTTTAAGGTAGTGCCCGCAGTACTGGGGACGATAGCTGGGGTCGCCACGGCGCTTGTGGTGACGGGATGTTGTTGGTGGTTTCTATTTGCTGCCGCCAAAAGGCCCGACTCCAGAGAGAAGAAAAGAAGGGTGTCTCCTTCAGATCTCCACAATGTCACACACAGCAGCCATCAACACCACACACAGGGGGACCTCAGTATAAACCCAACACAGGAGGACCTCAATAAAAACCACACACCGGACCAGGATTTACACCTCACTGCCTGATATTACAGCCACTGATGTCACAGACAAAATAACTGCTACATTGCCCATTGTGACAGAATGAATAACCGTCAAATTGCCTACTCTTGCAGAATGAATAACCACTAATACAGTGCCTATTCTTATAGAGTGAAAAACCACTGCAGTGTCTGATGTTATAGAATAAACACCACCACGTTGTCTAATGTTACAAAATGAATTACATTGCTTTCTGAATAACCAGAATGAATAACCAGTACAATGCTTTTTGTTATTATAAAATAAAAAACATTGCCTAGTGTTACCAAATGAAAACGTGTACATCACCTCTTCTGTATGATGAATAACCGCGATATTGTCTAATGTTACAGAATGAATAACAGCTACAATACCGTCTACAAGAGGATAAATAACCGCTACATTGTCTACTGTTACAGAATGAATAACAGCTACAATACCGTCTATTAGAGGATAAATAACCGCTGCATTGTCTAATGTTACAGAATGAATAACCATGCACTATAATACCGTCTAATAGAGGATAAATAACCGCTACATTGTCTAATGTTACAGAATGAATAACCATGCACTACAATACCGTCTAATAGAGGATAAATAACCGCTACATTGTCTACTGTTACATAATGAATAACAGCTACAATACCGTCTATTAGAGGATAAATAACCGCTACATTGTCTAATGTTACAGAATGAATAACCATGCACTATAATACCGTCTAATAGAGGATAAATAACCGCTACATTGTCTACTGTTACAGAATGAATAACAGCTACAATACCGTCTATTAGAGGATAAATAACCGCTGCATTGTCTAATGTTACAGAATAATTGACATTCTTACCGTTTATATTACTGTGAAATGTATTGCATGTTTTTTCTTTGGTGTATATTAAGGTATACCATGGTATTTAATGAATCTTGACTGAAATCACAACAAACAGTATTTTGTTTAGGACGTTACATATGATAACCAAGCCATCGGTCGGGGTGCCCAGCGCAGGCATGACCTCGGCTGATAAAAATGATTCAAACTTGTACATATACATGCAAAGAGTTGGAGGACCATCCGTCCAAGACCAATTTTGTTGTCGATATCGACGGTATCCAATACAAATATTATATAAATATTTTATATTAATAAAGGCCAACTACGATTTCGATATCGATGAAATCATACACATGTCATGTTGTAAATTTTGAATTTACCGAGTGCAAGTAAATACAAAATTTACAACATGACAACTTGTAAATTTTGTATTTACTGCCATCCGGTAAATTCAAAATTTACATGACACACACAATGATGATATCGACAGGCATTATTAAGTTGCAAAATAAGCACGATATCGACAATACTATAGACAAGCCTGGTACAAATTTCGTAAGTTCTTGATTACATTGTACACATGCGAATCGATATCGATACGATATCGTCGATATCAACGTACAATATGGATAACTCAATTGTGTGATGTCTAATCATGAAAATACGCAAAATAAAGTGTGATATATATATATATATATATATATATATATATATATATATATATATATATATATATATATATATATATATATATATATATATATAGTGTGTGTGTGTCTGTGGTGTTTAAGGATGGTGAAACGATATCGATGGTTTATCGACACTATGTATAAAGTGCTCAATACAGATAAACTTTTGGCAGGGGTGGGGTCGCTTACGTTCAAAGGTAATTAATTAAATTACAATTACTTGCCATAGTTGAAGCTTTAGGTCAAATTAAAAAGCATAACATAATAGTTTATACACTTATATGATATTCACAAATTTGGGAACCGTATGATTAGATAGTAAATCATTGAAAATAAATTATAAATAAATGTACACGACTGTATATTAGGTAAAAAAAATGCTAGTTAATATTTGTTTTATACCTATGTACCATTGGAAGTGTGGGGGACAATGAATAGTGGACAGCTTTCTTATTCATATTTATATTTACATCAGTGTGTAATTGAAAGTAAATGAAAAGTAATTTGAATTACATGGGTTTTTTGAAAGTAATGAAATTACATTTACATGTGATTGTTCAATTACACAATTACTTTTAATTCAGGCTTGGGGTAATGCTAAATGTAATGGTAATGCATTGCAATGCATTACATGTTTTCAAAGTAATGCTAGTAATGTGTAATGCCACAAAATTAGCATTACAAGTAATGGTAATGTAATTCATAACTTTCCAAAATTTAGTGTAATGCTGGCATTACATGGCATTACTTTGCATTACTATGCTTATTTATGCATGTTCACTTTAAAAAATGTGATGAATAAATGAATAGCTGAAAATGAATTTGATTAACTTTATTATAAAGAAGAAAGAAATAATTCTTGAAATAAAAATGTTTTAGTTGTATTAAAAAAGATTTATAAAATTTCATAAATTGTTCATATTACTAGATTTTTTAAAACAAAGTAATGGTAATGGTAATGCATTACTTTACTCATGTAATGGTAATGTAATGCATTACTTCAAGAAAATCAAGTATAATGGTAATGGTAATTTAATGCCAAATTTATGAAGTAATGGTAATGTAATGCATAACACAATGTAATTCGCCCAAGCCTGTTTTAATTCATCAATATTTGTAATTAATTACACTCAATTACCATTACAAATTACCATTACCCCATCCCTGACTTTCAAATAGCAATAACTCGAATTTTGATCACAAAAAACCCCCAAGTATGGAGAGATTGTAAATATTTGCTGCTTCCTAAAAAAACCCAGAAGAAAAGAATAATTCCTGTTTTCCGTTCCTTTATAAGGTGTTTATGATATAGAAGCAATAAGAGGCGTTACAATGACGTCGCGATAAGTTTGCTCCGGATTCCCGGACCTACGTCAGTTAATTGTCAGCTCACCAGGGGAGATCAAAATGATGTCATGGGCTAGAACATTTTCATATTAATACATTAATAAATTTTATCTTGGTTTATTTTCCGTTGAATTTTCAAAGGTTTGTCTATTTTTTCACGGGGAAATAAAAGTATATGTCTCAATAATTTCCGAACAGCCCTTCTACACTAGTTTTCTAATCCTTAGAAATGACACTCTTTCAAATCAACTGGTTTGTGATGTGTAGAGTTGTTTCTGATAAAAAAAAGAAGAAGTATATATTCATAAATCTAATTTTCTTTATTCTCTTTGCTTTTGAATTCTGTCAATCGTAGTTTGTAAATAAAGTCATTTTTATTAATACAGTTTGGGTTTTTGATAACTATGAGAAAAGCTCTCGCCCTGGACAAAACCCGCACTAGATGGACCAAGCACCCCCCCCCCCTAAAAAAAAAAACCACCCCCAAGAGAGGAAAAAAAGTCGTGCAATGACTTGTATACAAATGACATCTAAAATGTGAAAATAACCCAAAATTAATTTACACTCGTAAACATGATTAACTGGCCTCTCCTTGCTTTTTATTCCTTTTTAATCTTCAAATTGTCCCGACATTATAGATAAAATTGAACGCACATAAGACGCTCGCAAATAAATAAATGCACTATAACAACACAAAAGGGATTACGTCTCTTGTGTGAGTTATTTTCAATTCAATTCAATTCATTGACAAAAACCACACATTTTAATAACATCGGGCGTGAAATGCTAAATGCTGCCATATAAAACTGCAATTTGGGACTGGGACTGGGAGTGAATCGAACATCGGATCGAACAAAATGGTAAGAATGTTTGTTACCTCTTAATTAATGACACTACTTGTGTATCTGAAATAGTCATGTTAACGTGAACTTCTCAAAACAACAATGCTACAAATATCTTTACTCAGTAGAGGTGGCATCGCGGCAATCCATTCATTATTTTATAGGCCTAGTTATTACGGAAACGATTCAATCTCAGAATCTTATCCGAAACAGACTGACAGATTGGGTTATAAAAGCAGAGACATAAATAACAATAATATTATTTATGTCTCTGATAAAAGTTATCACATCGAGGCACTAGAATTTGAAAACACATTTTGTTACATGCATGTATTTATAATAGGAACTCTGTTGTAATGATAGGCCTGTTGGGTCTCAATCTTGCGCAAAAAAAAAAGACTTGTCCACACCGAGATATCTCCGGAAGGGCTCAACACTGCTCAACTACAGTCATCCCACTCATACTGTAAACAATGTTTTATTTCCAAAAGCTTGATCTTTAAATACTTGATAACAAACATGACAAAGACAGTTAGTTACGTTACCATTCCTGTTTTTAAAAATATTGCAATCTAAGACAGTGGACTGAGTACAGTCATGTTTAGACATCAAGTTTGATAAATGTTTCCTTTGTGTTTTTCAGTCCATCTGATGATGAATAGGTGCGACCATGAATGTTGACACTGAGTGTGACTTTGGCACCCTGCCAGTGGTGGCCTGGGTCCGAGTTTTGGAGCACTTGCCCCTCAAGGACCGGTACCACGCCTCCCTAGTCTGCTCCAATGTGTTTGAGGCGTTCAGTCATCCCTCTCTGTGGCGTTCAGTGACACTGACTGTAGAGGGAGGGTCAGGGAAATTCAGGAGTTTGCATATGGTTAATATACCACAGCGGAACTTCCACCTTGTCCAGAAGTTTGGGAGAATGTTCCACCACATCACGTTTTCCGTATTGGCACCTTTGGACGAAAGCTTTGGGGAGTGGAATACGGTGTTAGCGGACAACATTAAGAGGTTTAATGCCAGTAGTCTGACATTTGATGTTGGAGGATTGAAAAACATCGCAAAAGGTGGAGTTATGAGAACATTGACTGAGAATATTAAACCGATGGTGGATTTGGTGAGGAATTCACTGTACCTCAAGTCCCTTGTTATAAAATCGTGGCCAACTTTTGCCAGCTCATTAAATAAAGCAGACAAGAATGTGTTCCAGGCTGCCATGGACAATGATAAAATAAGGAATCTGACAAAACTAAGTATCTTTGATTGTGATTCTGTGGCATGGTCTGAACGTAGACCGCTGTTACTTCCTGTCGACCTGACGCATAAGATGGTGGAACATTTCAAAAGTCTCTCTCATTTGGCCTTAAGGTCACCCATGCTAAGCGAGGATCTGATCAGATGTCTGTCATGTGGTGACAGACAAAGACTTCAGCAGCTAAAGATTTCTATAAATTATCTTCCGCAAAACGAAAGCTTTGAAATTCCCCAAATAACGGATTCTGTTTGGAGAGATTTCACAAACCATAACACCAAAGTTCGAGTCCATGTTTTGGTGCTTTCACGGGTACCACATCACTCTATGGAAATGTTCCTTCGCCCTTCCTGTCCGCTGTACAATATCAGGTTTGGAGAATTCGTTCGTTGCGATAAAGAGTTTGTTGCCTATTTGGCCAATACATTTACTTCTAGTTTAGAAACATTTGAGTATTATGAGGAGGACGGTGATTTTGAACAGGAGCTTATTTCATTGGTGGAGTGTTCTAGTCAGTTGTGCAGATTGGTCTACTGCGGGAAAATCAGCATAAAACACGTCATACACCTGGCTGAACTGAGAGGAGCAGAGTGGCAGGTGTTACACTTGGCAAGAAAAAACATTTACACGGTCCCCAAGAATGCCAACGAACCGGAAATCGATGGGGACACAGTCATTGCAAAAAATTCTTCCGGTGAATACGTTCTTGTGAATATGTTGAAATTTCACGAGCAGACTTCCATCACTAGCAACGGAGAAGAGGAACAGATTATGATAGATAGGGTGTCACAAAAGCTGGGGAGGAAGTGGTTTCCTGACAGTGATATGTGACTGAAGCATAAATGAAGATTAAATGAAAGGTGCTAATGTACATATTATTATTTAACTTTATTGCATTTATATACCTTATATGCATTTGATATTCTCATACTTTGATATTTAGAATGAAGCAATTAATTTTACAAACTTGTATCTTACTCTTTTTAGAATTGTTAGACACATGTATGATATTTATAATTTATTTTGTGGTTTGGTGTTAAACCTTATGGTTTATTTGCAAAGTTTTACCTAAATAACGAACCAATCGGATTGATACTATAGTAGTCTATAGAGCTAGAAGTACTCTTGTTAAAACTAACCTAATTTTCTTTTGTATATCAGATAAATATTTACCAAACATTTTGTAAGACATTTAAAGTTATATCCACACACTGCACGCAGGCTTTTGTGCACAGTAGAGGTCTTTTTTATTAATTTAAGGAAGTGTAGTTCTACAAAGGTTTGTCAAACCCAAATTGTCAAAAATATTTCATTCTATTCTATGAAACAATTAACATGGCTCGTTACTGTTTTTCAGACATAGGTGTATATATCTTTATTATTAAATTTTTACCAACAAAATGGACAGGCCATATTTTATCGGAAATTTTAATATTTCATTTTACCATTTTTTGTTTAACAATGAATTATATGACATGTCAAACGTTGCAGTATTCAATATTTCTGTTTGCATCAGTTATGCATATGAATTTTTATGTGAATTCAACTTTTGTATATTCCATACAGAATTCACATATTAATGAATACAAACTCAAAAATTATATATACAGTACATGAATTAAAAAAATTAATAGACATTTCATTAAAAAATACAATTTGAAACTTTAACGAATGCAAAGTAAAAATGGACAAGATTATTATAAACAAACTTTTCTCTTGTGTAATTATTTTATGATGCGAAGTTCCTGCTTGGAACTCGATAACTATTAATATCAAAGGTAAACACCCCCTTCCCAACGAAGCCCCCCCCCCCCCCCCCCCCCCCCCCACAAGTCCCTTTAAACTAATGTTTTCGAGATCGAGATTTGTGGTCAGTATTAAAAATAGACTTCTAAAAATACCCATTATTACAGGTACTGTATTGATTTACGTACAAATGTACAATTATGTACGAGGATATACACGTTAACCCAGGTTTGTCTCTCTTTCTCTACAGTTTTTATGATCTCTCTCTCTCTCCCTTTCATCGTTGATTAAATATATCAATAATATTTGAACTCGCACATAACCTAAATCCATTGTGAATATATGTAGGAACATATGTACAAGGATACACAGTCATGTAAACAAACTCTCTCTCTCTCTCTCTCTCTCCCTCTCTCTCTCTCTCTCTCATAACATTTGATTCAATAAAATAAGTAGATTTTCACTCGCGTTCACCATTATCTACCAAATCAACTGTATTTTTCATGCGTAACCAAACAATATTTATATTCCGTGTTTTGTTTTGAAAGGTTGCCAGAAATAAATGACTAAGTGCCGTCTTTAAAGTTCCTCCTGATTCAGAGACTTCCAAGACATAATGGCCGACGGTGAGACCGGCCCGTGTGACCCAGACTTTAGTGACCTCCCGACGATGATCTGGGTCAACACACTAAGTCGCCTGGACCTGAAAACCAGGTACAAAGTCTCTATCACGTGTTCCAAGCTAAACGAAGCCTTCCACCACCCCACCCTGTGGAGCCGGATGACCTTGTACCTGATCGGGAATATGACCAATTACGGCTGGGTCAAACAGTCTGTAGTGCCCGCACGCAATATGCAACTGGTCAAACATTTCGGGAAATATTTTCAAAACCTTACTATTGTAATTAGCGGATATTTAGATGATGACTTCGGGAATTGGAACAACCTCATTGCGGAAGTTGCCAACAAATGCCGACTGGAATCTCTGAAGCTGCGTGTTGGAACAGCTACATCGGTCTCCCACTACGAGGGTAAGCGATCTTGCAGCCGAAACTTAATTCCGCTTGTAAATTTCATTAAGAACGCATTTCGTCTTAAGAAACTACACATTGTGTCATGGCCAATGTATCCCCGCAACTTGGAAAACATAGACGAAAACATCTTTGAGGCGGCCATGTTGAACCCTAAACTAAAAGAGCTTGAGGAGCTCAGCTTGTTTTGTGAGGACGCTAGCGATTGGACGGAGCGACAGCCGATCCTCCTCCAGCCCGCCGACACAACAAACCTTGTCCACCATTTCTGTAACCTCAGACACCTGGCCCTGCGCTCGCCTATGGTGGACCAGGGTCTTCTGAAGGCGTTGTCCTCGAGGGGTAGACAGTCGCTACAACGTTTACACATACTGGTCAATTACATCAGTGACGACGAGGCCTTCCAAATCCCGGAAATTCCTGACAAGGTTTGGGAAGAGTTCAGTTTGAGGAACGTTGGCGTTCAGGTTGCACTTACTATTTTGTCTAAGGCCCCTCTCCTGGAGTTGTGTAATCTGCTCAAACCCGCCTGTCCCGTGCATTTTTTGACGTTTATGGAGTACTCCGGCTGTGATGAGGCCACTGTTCAGTACATCACAGACAAGTATAAACACACACTTGCAGGCTTTGAATCTCACGGAAAGGGGGGCTATGTCGAATTGGAAAGGGAGATTGTCACTTTGGTAGAAAACTCGCCTAATATCCGGAATTTTCTCTATTTTGGAAAGATCAGCTGTAGCAATGTTGAACGCTTGGCAGAGTTACGATCATCTTCATGGACGAATTTCCAGGTTTTGAGAAGTAGTGTGTATGTGGAGGATGAGGACAACATCGAGGGTCGATTTTCTGAGGATGAAGTGGTTGTGAAAACTGCAGACGGAACCTATGTTATGGTCTCAGTGTTGAAGAAACAACTGAGGGAACAACAGGAATTAAACGCAGAGAATAGGAAGCTGGAAATGGTTAGTCGCGTGTCAGATCTTCTAGGATACAAATGGACCCCAAGTCTTAAGATACCAAAGTTTTCATGAGAAACCGAGATAATGCCAAAATTACCTGAAAACGCTGTCACCACCGTCAGAATTGGTGAGCGATGTCTGCACAAAAGATGTTCAAAGGATGACTGCATTTAGCGCCCTTTTCGGTCGCTTCTGTAGCGTTTATTTCTTAACCTAGTATCACTTTTTTTTTTTAAATTTTATTAAAGAGTCTAGTCAATTTCCAACATAGATTAAGTTTTATACTGTGATACAATAAACCCATTCTAATAGTTACAACATACTTTTATTTAACGTAAATTACATAAAGTTGCAGTTAACATGCTGATCATTTCTGCAATTAAAAGAATAATGCTTGTTTTAAAAGTTTATTTTATTGCAAATATTGCATGTCCTTAAGTGTAATCTTCCTTTGAGAGAGAGAGAGAGAGAGAGAGAGAGAGAGAGAGAGAGAGGGCTTCGACTTGAATTTCAATGTTTAACAAACTTAATACATGTATCATGGAATAAGCATAAACAGATTTTCTTAGTATAAGATTGATTGTTATTGAAAAAGGTATTAGTGCATTAATCCATATTATTTGATATAATTTTTGATGATGTTAGCAAAACAAGAATACTATTACATGTATTGTATAAACTTAACACTGTTTACGACAGAATTTTATTATAGATGCTGATATCTTATTATAACACATTTTGTAAACCGTTTAAACATTTATCAAGGAGTAATTGGTGATTAAAACGTAGGCGTCCCCGGATACATGTTGAATAAAGACGTCTTCTAAAACGAGTGTTATTTCTCTGCAGTCTTCATTGCTCATATATCTCAGTCTGTATAAACCTGTAAAAGTGCAATCAAATAAATTTTACTGACCACATTAAAATAAGTTTTTTGTACTATTATTAAAAGTAAATAAAGTAAAAGTAAAAACAAGTACTTGTATGTGTACTTTTGAAGCTTTTATTTTTGCCAATGTTAAAGAGCTCTTTGTCTTCAGAAAATACGAAGGAATGTTTTCGCGCCATTCACATATTTCCCAAATGAAATTTTGTTTTACTGATTCACTGAACAAATCTAAATTATTGATTAAAATGGAGAGTTTCAACAAAAAAAAACTGTGATTGAAGTCGCTTTATTTTTTTTATGAGAGTTAACGCTCTTAATGAAAGATCAACGTACCTTAATATAGATTTATGAAATCATTCTGTGGGATGGGCTTGCTCTTCCTTTAAGGTTCTGTAGTTAAGATTGTCTTGCCCAACGCTTGAGCTCATATCATTGTCTCTTGAACGAAATAACGTGATTAAGTTTATTTCTGATAAAACTGATTTTACAAAAATTGAACGAGTACCGGAAATTAACAAACCATTGAGATATAAGTGTATATATATGGACTGCTTAAGGTTAAAAACAATTCTCTATTTTGATATCCATTAATAATAAATTAAGTAAGAACAGAAGGATTTTCACAGATAAATAAAATTTTGGGTTTTATTGTGTTTAGAATAGTAATTAGACATTTCATACCTCCGAGTTGTCAAAAACTGATTACCTGGAAATAAACTAATCTTAGTTAAATGATAGTAGATAATACAATATTATGCAGTATTTATGGTACAAAGAGATAAGTTTAACCGTTTATTAAACAGATTCAAGACATCTAATTTTTCACATACATTGCTATCCCTTTTGTTGATAATAATGTAATTAATAAAGGTATATACATACTCATATCTGTAATTTTTCTGTGATGAAAAACAACAACAATTCCAGCCATTATGATTAGAAGAACCACAATCCCGGTCACGGCACCAAACACATCAGCGGTGATTGCAGAACTTTTCGTGGTAATTAGATCGAGGTCTACGGAAAAAGATGTATATCTCAGGCACGTAGCATCATTTGGAAGGGAAGAAAAATTTGGTAGGGAAGACTTTTTTTTTGGGGAAGTATAGTTGAGTCCCCCCCCCCACGGATTAGGATTTTGAAGATTTTTGGAAACTTTAAATTTCCCTCTTTTTTTCTTTTGCTTGTCAAGATTTTTTGGATGGGTCTGGCCCCCCCCCCACTTTCAAAAACGATGCTACGTGCCTGTATCTTGTTTGATGTTACAATAATATCTTATCAGTTGTCTTACATCGCATATGGAGAAATGGTGTACATTTTACTAATTTTCATAGCGGCCATATTGCTATAAATAATTACAATGGCGAATTTCAGTACAATAAAACACATAGAGAGGAATGAAAAAGCCACAAATTTAAAAAATAAGTATTTCGGAAATATTCTCCTCATTTGGGTTTGTCATTTACAACATTTGGGATCGGAATGTGCTTGCTTTGTTTACATGAAAGGTTGAGATGGCGGTTCCTTTTGAATCTGAAATATCAATGCGGAGCGTTGTAGGAATAGAGTGTGTTTTAGTGATGAAAGACGTCAGGAAGGGACTTTGGAATTATTTTTAAAATACTTGCCACTCATAGGTAAAGTTGTTCCTCATATATTTACCGAGTTTACATTGCAAACTAATTGTGTCAGAAATCTTTGTTTGTAATTTTGATTTGTAATGGAGACAATTTGAAGACATGAATATTAATGAGAGCAGTGTCACGTGGAAGTTAGCTCATAAATGAAGCGTACGTGATTTCTCCATATGGAGTATTCAGTAATTTTGAACTTGCACACACAAATAGATCTGAACTTAAGATGATATGTCTCACTTTTTATATTGATGATTGCCTTTGAGGAGTTTTTGTCATAGCTGCCCCACTGGGAATCGCTTTTCGCCCTACAGTGGCACGCCGCGTTGTGGTCCTTGAGTTTTGCGATGACCATGAGAGTCGACAAGGTTCCAGTGCTCCCGACTCCCTTTGACTGGAGTTTGTCGTCACAGTACCACAGCCAAGCTACCGGGGGGTTTCCCCGCGTGGACAAATAACACCGAATTGTTACTGGGGTGTTCTGATCCACGGTTATAAGTGTATTGTCTATCCGGGGCCTTTCGTCAGGGAAATCTTAAAGTAACAGAAATTCATGCTTTGAATTTGAATAAAAAACATTTGAAATAATAAAAACCCCAATAATTCACATAAAATGACATGATATAATCATTATATTCTGTCAAATTCTACGTACAGTACACACTGAGTGAAACTGCGTTGGACGCCGCCTCGTAGTGAAGAAAGTAGTTCCGGGCCACGCAGTGACACACCTTGTTGTTGAGATCCGGTTCCCCTTTCAGGATCAGTTTGGACGTGGCGTTAACGTTGACGGTCCTTTGGTTGTATACGGCGTACCGCCCACACTTCCAGGTCCACGTGACCGGGGGATTCCCCAGGGTGTCCAGGGTACACTGCAAGGTGATCTCCTCCCCCGCTACAACCGCTGTGTTTGAGGCGTTTAGAAAAGGGATAGAGCGCGGAGTATCTGAAAAGAATGTTTTGTGCTAATAAGGTAACTCGCCTATCTGTCTTTAATTGAATTATCAGACACAAATTATTTTACGATAGTAGCGGATAGTAAAGATAAAATAAGGATGGCGAAGACGTGCATTATTTTAGGGTGAAAACAAGAAAGCTTTTATAATCCCAAAAAGGAGAGATACATAGTTGGGAGAGAGAGAGAGAGAGAGAGAGAGAGAGAGAGAGAGAGAGAGAGAGAGAGAGAGAGAGAGAGTGAGTCACTGCGCTATATACAAGAATCAGGTACTGATTTTAAATAAAGATAATTTTGTAATGTGCCATTGCTTACATATATTGTAAAAATAATGCACATCATCGGTTGAATTTTCGGGTTAGGAATAAACATAATTATACTGGGCAGGACTTACACCTGACGTTGATGGTCAGGTGATTGGACATCTTGCTGTAGGAGTCGTTGGCGGCGCTCGGCCTGACTTTACAGTAACACACCACTCCATTGTACTTCCGGTCGGAAGGGAAGGTCAGGACGGTGTCGTGGAGGCCGACAGACGCATTCCCAGTCATGTTACTGTCGCCACATCTCCAGTACCACGTGACCGGCTGGGGTTCCGGGGAGTAAATTGAACACCTGAGAGCGATTGGTTGTCCTTCCGTCACGTTATTATCGTTCAGGGTCAGGTATGGCGTGGGAAGTTGATATGCTGCGGAAAAAATATGTTATGCAGCTACATAGATGGGACTGTGGTGAGAAACAACAGAATATAATATATAGTAATACATAGTATGATACCAATTATCTGAATACAATATGATATATTATGATACATATAATATCCAAATGTAAAATTAATGCATAAAGAAAAATATAGAGTATACAATCGTTATACCTTATTCAATACAATTATAAACATATGCTGCTTTTTTTTTTTAATAAATAAACATGAAATAGATACTACATTTTCGCTATAACTTGAAAATACGCCAAACAAAACTTACAGTCGCCGACAACCAGTGGTAAAAACAGGACAAATAGAAGCATGGTAAAACGACTTCACGGGGGGATAGTGACAGCCTACAATGTGACCGAGGTCTGCTTCTCAGTTCTCTCGACCCCGGTACCAGCACCGTCCAATTACGAGCACTCATACAAGGGAGATAATACGTATTAAGGCCAGCCCTATCGTAATTTATTCATTGTGAACGACCGTTGTACATGTTTACAGATTGCTAAATTATCAATGCAAATTATTGCGTCTCAACACTTTAACTTCAATTTTTTTTCATCCATAATTACACTGTCGTACATTTGAACATAAAAAAGTATAAGATTTAAACATGTGTAATGCTTTGTAGTATGATGTCTGTTTGATGTTTATAGTATGATGTCTGTTTGATGTTTATAGTATGCTGTCTGTTTGATGTTTGTAGTATGATGTCTGTTTGATGTTTATAGTATGATGTCTGTTTGATGTTTATAGTATGACGTCTGTTTGATGTTTATAGTATGATGTCTGTTTGATGTTTATAGTATGATGTCTGTTTGATGTTTGTAGTATGATGTCTGTTTGATGTTTATAGTATGATGTCTGTTTGATGTTTATAGTATGACGTCTGTTTGATGTTTATAGTATGATGTCTGTTTGATGTTTGTAGTATGATGTCTGTTTGATGTTTATAGTATGACGTCTGTTTGATGTTTGTAGTATGACGCCTGTTTGATGTTTATAGTATGATGTCTGTTTGATGTCTGTAGTATGATGTCTGTTTGATGTCTGTAGTATGATGTCTGTTTGATGTTTATAGTATGATGCCTGTTTGATGTTTGTAGTATGATGCCTGTTTGATGTTTATAGTATGATGTCTGTTTCACCGATCAGACCTCGGTGAGGTGTTCTACATTTATTATGTTATAAATTCGTCAATCCTTTTAGCGGGCATCACAAGGTATAACAAATTATGTTGTTAATTTCTGTAATTTATTATAGTGTGTAGAATCAGTGGTTCCACACATCCTACATGTGTACCCGCGCACATTACCGCCAATACCAGCTGTAAGCAACAACTTCCATTTACGATATACATAAAACTAAAAGACGTGTTTGTGTTATATGTTTTTAATTGAAATGAAAACAATAGATACATTCATATTATTAGTTTAAAACATAGCAAATAAACAGACATAGCATACTGAGCATAGCGTGTATATGTTATTGTCTCTTAAAGGTGTGTCTTAGTCAGCGGAAAACTTATCAAGCCAAAAAAAAAAAAAAAAAAAATCAGAATGACAATAAACCCTTCACAAATCAAAAAGCTAACCAAACCCTAAACCAAAAAACTACCCCCCCCCCACAAAAAACCCCCCCGCAATTATCCACTCCCCAGACAAAAAACTAACCCCTCCTTTAACCAAAAATAACAAATCAGCATACAATAAACCCTACCAACACTGAAGAAATAAAACCCTCCCAAATCAAAAAAAACCTAAGTCTCAAATAAAAAAAACTTAACAATCCCCGAACTAAAAAACTAAACCCTCCCCAAACCAAAAAACTAAACCTCAAATAAAAAAATTTAAACCCTCCCCAAACCAAAAAAAAACCAAAAAACTAAACCTCAGATAAAAAAAAATAAACAATCCCCAAACTAAAAAATTAAACCCTCCCCAAACCAAAAAACTAAACCTCAAATAAAAAAATTTAAACCCTCCCCAAACCAAAAAAAACCCAAAAAACTAAACCTCAAATAAAAAACTAAACAATCCCAAAACTTAAAAACTGAACCCTCCCCAAACCAAAAAACTAAAACTCAAATAAAAAAATAAAACCCTCTTCAAACCAAAAAAAAAACTAAACGATCCCCAAACCAAAAAAACTAAACAATCCCCAAACCAAAAAATAACAAATCAGCATGACAATAAACCCTTCCAAAAAAACCAAAATACTTACCTCTCCACAAACCCAAAAAACTAATCCCTCCCTAATCCAAAAAACTAACCCTCTCTAAACCAGAAACCTTACCTCTCCCCAAACCAAAAATGTGAAATTAGCATGACATTGAACACAGTAGCTTGGAAAAGAGAGACTTATGAACGAATCACAGAGAGCTCCTTGTTCTTAACCACAGCAGGTCTTTGTTTATGGCCCCTTTTCACTCTTAAATTTTGGTAAGTTGGAACTCTAAAATAAGCAAGACCGAAGTTATACACAAACTATCGTTGTACATAAACGTACGTATTAAAATATATCAGTCAATTACTAGTATAATTTCATTATTATTATCTCTTACCTTTCATCAGCGTCTGAAATGGGCAATTATATAGATTTCATTTGAATACATGTACAACGGATATGATAAATCAACGTAGCAGGATAGATTATTTAAAATCGTGTTTATAACGTCAACCATACATGTTCATTAATTACACAAAGATTAAGAGAACGGCGCGCTGACCTGGAGACCTATCGGCTTACCTTTGCTCTGGTTGCCCGTCGTAAGTACCTCATAGCTATGTTCCTCTATAGTACATTTTGTGTCCTGGATTTGGCTGATAGACAAACACAAAAACATTACATACTGTAAATTCCTTATATTACGCGAGTACTTAATTCCGCGATCCCGCTGTTTTGTATCAAATGGCGAGAATATAAAATCGCGAACGCGGAACATTTATCCATATTTCTTATAGTTATCAACTCTCAGAAAATAATTGCGAGGTTTTAAAATCCGCGAGGGATGCTTCTCGCGATTTTACGCGGATATAAATTCCTCGCGTTTAATTAGGAATTTACAGTATAACAACAACTACAACATTCCCATAACTTAAACTAAACAAGAGGCCCAAGGGCCACATCGCTCACCTGAGCAACAATTGCCTTAATTCGGATCAAATTAGCATTACTGCATCAAAATATCTTGACAACTAAGTACAGTAGATCTTGCTAAAAAGAAATGAAAATCTGCAAATTTTTACCCACCTCTTTTATTTTGGTAAATACCAAGCCCCTTTTGTTGTTGTACCTGTAAGAAGATTTTTCTCTATTCCTATATACCCCCCTCCCATTTCGTGGCCCCACTTTTCTCTAGGAAATCATGGTTTCATCAAACTTAAATCTGCATAACCTGTGCTTTTACACTAAGTACTGAGTTTTGGACCGAAAACTTTCCCAGAATATTTTTAAAGATTTTCTCTCTATAATCCTATGTAAAAATTCAAACCGCCATCACGGCCACGCCCTACCACTAGGGACTGTGATTTTGCAAACTTGAATTTACACTACCCGAGGATGCCTCTACACAAGTTTAAGCTTTTCTGGCCAAAAAGTCTTTAAAAAGAAGATTCTTATAGATTTTCTCTATATATTCCTATGTAAAAATTCATCCCCCAATATGGCCTCACCCTACCCCTGGACTATTTTTTAAACAAATTTGAATCTATACGATCTGGGGATGCTTCTACTCAAATTTGGGCTTTCCTGGCCAAAAAGTTTTGAGAAGAAGATTTTTAAAGATTTTCTAGATATATATAAAAATTTATCCCCCATTGTAGCACCGCCCTACCCCCAGGGACCATGATTTGAACGAACTTGAATCTACATTATCTGAGTATAGTTACACGCCAATTTGAGCTTTCTTGGCCAAATAGTTTCTAAAAGAATTTTTTTAAAAGATTTTCTCTATATATTCCTGTAAAAAACTTGAACCCCCCCCCCATTGTGGCCCCACCCTACCCCAGGGACTATGATTTGAACGAATTTGAATCTACACTACCTGAGGATGCTTCCACTCAAATTTGAGCTTTCCTGGCCTAATAGTTTTTGAGAAGAAGATTTTTAAAGATCTCTATATATTCCTATGTAAAACTTGATCCCCAAATTGCAGCCCCACCCTACCTCCGGGGACCATGATTTGACAAACTTGAATCTACACTATCTGAGGATGCGTCCACTCAAATTTGAGCTTTCTTGGCCTAATAGTTTTTAAAAGAATTTTTAAAAAGATTTTCTCTATATATTCCTGTATAAAAATTTATCCCCTAATTGTGGCCCCACCCTATCCCCGGGGTCCATGATTTGAACAAACTTGAATCTACACTATCTGAGGATGCTTCCCCTCAAATGTGAGCTTTCCTGGCCTAATAGTTTTTGAGAAGAAGATTTTTAAAGATTTTCTCTATATATTCCTATGCAAAACTTGATCCCCCCATTGTGGCCCCACCCTACCCCAGGGACTATGATTTGAACAAACTTGAATTTACACTACCTGAGGATGCTTCCATTTTGATTTGAGCTTTTCCGGCCTAACAGTTTTTGAGAAAAAGATTTTTAAAGATTTTCTCTATATATTCCTATGTAAAACCTGATCCCCCTATTGTAGCCCCACCCTACCCCTGGTGACTATGATTTGAACAAACTTGAATCTACACTACCTGAGGATGCTTCCATTTTAATTTGAGCTTTCCTGGCCTAATAGTTTTGAGAAGAAGATTTTTAAAAATTTTCTCTATATATTTCTATGTAAAACTTGATCCCCCTCTTTTGGCCCCTCCCTACCCCCGGGGACCATAATTTGAATAAACTTGAATCTACACTACCTGAGGATGCCTCCATACAAGTTTAAGCTTTTCAGGCCGAACAGTGTTTGAGAAGAAGATTTTTGAAAAATACCAACAAATTTTCAATAATTCTCAATTATCCCCCCTTTAAAGAGGGCGTGGCCTCATTTGAACAAACTTGAATCCCCTTCACCTAGTGGTGCTTTGTGCCAAATTTGGTTGAAATCTGCCCAGTGGTTTTTGAGAAGAAAATGAAAATGTGAAAAGTTTACAACAACGACGACGACAACGACAACGCCGACAGACAACGGACAAATTGTGATCAGAAAAGCTCACTTGAGCCTTTGGCTCAGGTGAGCTAAAAAGCAGTTAATTAAGAGTGCTCTTGATGATCGTGGTCATTCATAAACCATATTGGTCTCCTTTGGAAGAAGAGCTCTATAAGAATATATAGGAAAATACCAAACTTCTAAAGATAATAATATATAGATATAGATAATAATATATCCCTTTTTCTTAGATACTAGTTTATAGCTTTACAAAAAAAAATCTTGAACCCCCCCCCCCCCCAACCTTCCTTAACTATGATACCGGTATTTAATTATATAATAAGAGCATTAATTCTAGAGACACAATATTTGATGATTTCACACCTTTTTTGATAAAGCAAACCGCATATTACCTTTCCAAATTTGATCGTCTCCCTGAAAACAAAAATCACGAAATTACAAAATGCCGTCAGTTGAGGCTCGTGTGAATTTTAAAAAAAATTACGATAGTTTATGTTGAAATAAGCACATGAATACAATAGAAAAATAAATTTTCTCAAACGATCACGTGAATAACGATATAAATTTTTACAGAGTGCTAAAATAGTACCTATTTTGACGAGGAACCATGAGGTCAGCGATGATTCCTTAGGGATTCTCTTGTGTTGGATAACAATAACCACAAGGCACGTGACAATGACTACCAAGAGAAAAGCCAGGGTGACCCCAAACGCCACCGGTGAGATTCCACCCTTCTCTGATTGTCTGACAGAGCTTACTATCGGCGTACCTTGAAAAAGAATAATACGTAACACTTGACCATATATATGACATTTATCAAAAACCGAGACTTTACACGAATAAGACGCAGCTATAGTTTGTACTTGTAACACTGTGCCGGATAATTATGCCAGTGCCAAGGTATCATTTTTGCACCCGCTTAAGATGCAGTTTCGGAAAAATCCATATATACCAAATGATAGACCATTGTTTAAAGAGTATATATCCACTTTTGTTTTAAGTGTTTTTCACCTGACAGATGAGATATTTACCTTTGAAAATTAATATCCCATTGGAAAATGATAATTCCCATAGTAGAATTGATTCTCCTACAGGAAATATTGACAATCCTATAGGATTTTTTAAAAGTCTTATAGGAATTATATTTCCTATAGGAAAATGGTATTTTTTGTTGGAATTTGATTCAGACATGTAGTTTTCCTATAGGATATTAAGTTTTCTTATCGGATTTTATAAAAAAAAAAAGAATTAAAATTCCTACAGGAAGTTCTTGTAATCCGATAGGAAATTTCAAATTACCGATAGGAATATTGTTTTTTTCTACGGGAAAAATTATTTTCCTATAGGAATTTATTTTTGAAAGTTAAATATCTCACCTGACAGGTGAGATACAATGATAACAAAGTTGGTTGTTAACTCTTTAAGCAATGGTCTATCATATGCAGCTTAGACGGGTGCAAAAATGCCACCTTGGCACTGGCATAATTATCCGGCACAGTGTTTTGTGCATACGTTACTACAGAGACATAAATAACAATTTCCCAGTACAGTGTATACACACCTATTATTCGTATGTAACTATCAGATGACTTCTCGTCGTATCGTCCGGCGACGGATAGAGAGTTCTTCGCTCGACAGTAGCATCCTTTTTTATCGTCGTTCTGTTGGGCAAGGAAAGATAACTCTGTTGATTTCCCCATTTGATTAACGCCTTTATTCACCATGACGTCATTACAGAACCATGACCACGTGACTGGTGGGTTTCCAGCAGTAGATAACGAACATCGGAGCACAACAGGGGAGCCAACGCTTACACTGGTCACAGTTCTGCTAATTTGTGGATAATCAGACGGGATATCTGAAGCAGTGTGATGTTTAGAGACATTTTATTATCATGCATATCTACATAGACATTCACAAACCGAAGCATAAAAATACCTCAAGCCCTCGAATTATAAGCTTGATGCTAATCAGGTTTCATTTTTCCAGATTGGAGGAAAAATGCATAGCATTGCATCTGAAATGATTTCTTTTGATATAATATTTTTGCAACTCACAACGAACGGAAACAAGTGCAGGTTTTGAAGAAGCCTGGAACCCAGAGGCCTGTGCTGTACAGTAGCAGGAGAGTCCATCAAGTCTCTGCTCCGCCGGGATCACCACTTCCGTCGTCCGGCCTCTCTTCTGTACCCTAGTGTACATCGATTGTGTTCCACATTTCCAAGACCAACTGATGGCAGGGTTACCAATGGAGTCAATTGAACAGCTCAAGACTGCTTCTCCGCCAGAGACTAATGCTATATTACTAGTGTTAATGATGGGAGATGACCGGGGTGTGTCTACAATGATTATATTTTGGGTTATTTTGATATATTTGTACTTGACGGTTTTTTGATATTTTGATGTACTATTAATTTTCAGTCAAAATTTTGTGTGAATCTTTTACAGCATAATCGATTTGATTATTAGTATTTATTAGAGAGAGAGAGAGAGAGAGAGAGAGAGAGAGAGAGAGAGAGAGAGAGAGAGAGAGAGTTAGTTAGTTATCCCATACATTTGACGTCAATGGTTCTGTAACTAGAGGTCTTATCATATGTCAGGTTCAAGGAATCACGTGACACCGCTCTACAATAACAGGACTGCTTGTCGTACTTCCGGTCCGCCGTGAACCTCAGGGTGGATGTTCCTCCTCCGTCGTCCGTACTGTTCGCGGTCAGGTCGTCATCGGCACAGAGCCAGTGCCACGTGATTGGATCAGGCGACCTCGAATTCTGAGAGACCGAACACCGTAGTGTTATTGTTTGTCCTTCGTTCACGCTGTATGAGGACAGTAAAGAAAGAGACGGGGAACCACTGGGAATGGCTGGTGAAAGGAAAATAAGGAGTTTGAGAGTTCTTTATATCAAAATATTGATGATGTATGAAGAGCGTTATTATAAGGTGTCTTTCCTTAAATTCTTTTTTCTTTCTTAAAACCAGTTTTAATTTAAGATGCAAATTATGGTAAAAATTGAAAGCAATTGATCCATCACAAGTCGGTAGGATGATTAAAAAAAATTTTTTACCTGTGAAAAAAATATAAAGAGGAACCGATCCCAGGACCACAAACCCACCCTAACATACCGCGGAAATCGCTCCAATATATATATATAATAAAAGAAAAAAAGCAGCACTAACTGCAAAACATAAGCGCTTTCATTGTTAAAAATCTTCAGACGTTTGAAGATTTTTAACAATGAAGAACGTCAATGAAGAACGTCTGAAGATTTTTAACAATGAAAGCGCTTATGTTTTGCAGTTAGTGTTGCTTTTTTTCTTTTATTATATTTTTACCGGACACTGAGAAAATACTTTTGTGATTTGGATATATATATATATATATAAGAATTTAGATTATAATATGTTCTTAAATGTAACCGGCCCTATAGCTTCACGCCTGTAACAGTCTGTTATAATGCCTTCATGCATATAATCGGAATAAAAATTGTTGAAGATAGTGATAAATTCTCTCTGTTTTTTAATTTTAAAAATCTTATTGATAGGTAGATCTTACCTTACTTTTATCATTTTGAATGTGATTAAGCATTCATTATAAACGAGTCTCTTTGACGAAGAAGACGAAAGCGTTATAACTTAGGGGATGTAACACCGCTTACCATGAATTGTTCCAGTGAGAGCAAAGAAAACAAGCACCAACATCGCCATTGCTTAACATTCACTCTAATGAAAACCAGGAAGAAACTAAAAGTATTAAAATAATCTTTTTTTGTAAATCCTCTCATTGAATGAGATATATAATTGTGATAAGTATATGTCAATTAGCATGCGACTGCCTGCAGTGCCCGGACTCGCTATTTTTTGTTGTTGTCATAATCAAGTACTTTATGCAAATACTGAGAGAGACTGCGACCTCTCAAGATTAAAGTTGAACACTTTTGTCATAAAACATCATTTTCAAGCGTTTGTGTAGCATAACAAAAAAACGATAGTCCTTATTTGCATTCAAGGAACGTTTTATAAGCTTATTGATATCAACATTTGGAATTAATAAAATAAACATGTGGATTGTTTGACTCTTTGTAGAGAACTTCAGATAATTCATAAGTGGTGTCTTGTATTACTAAATTGTCTATCAAATTTAAAACAAGCTCTTAATGCATGTCTTTGTCAATTTCGTGTTTTTTGCACTTTTTGTATTCAGTTAATATGTATGCCATCTAAAAATCACCCAATTATCAATCAACGCCCTCAAAATAAAAAAAAATTCTACCCAACCACAAACAGCAATACAAAAACACGAAAAATCAATGTGTTAAATCTTTATTTTCTTGGCTATAAAAAACTAACTACTCGACAATTGATGAACACATTAGGGAGTACAGGTGCTGGATTTGGTCAGACACTGCTTGGCAATGTCGTCCCAATACGTGGTCAGTGGGCAGCGACGGAGGAAGGCGCCGTCCGGGGCACAGGAAATAAAGTGGTCACACCTGTGGCAGTCGGCGAAGTCGCCATCAGACGGACAGTCCTTGACGGAGTGAATGTGGTGGCAGCTTCCGGTCTGAGTTCCGGTTCCGGTGTTTGGAATGGCTGAAAATGTCAAAGTACCTACAATTACTTATACGTCTTATATATATTAAGGTAATAAACTTGCTTCCTTTGTAAATTAGATAAATAAAACAACAGAGAAAAAACAGTTCACATAAAACCAGGAAACAACAAAGCAATTCAAATATAAATCTAGGCAAGAAAAGCATTCCTTATTATTACTAGGTAAAACACAGACATATATGCTGGTATGGATAACACGTACAGCAGTACTGCTGTGGTACATACCCCCGGAACCGCGGCACATTTGGAACTCCTCGCCTGTCTTCCATTTATTGTAAGTGTCACAAGTCAGTGACGATGTTCGACTTCCGTCGTCAAGGGCGTAACCATCGTTACAGGTTTGGGTGCAGATGCTGGTGTTTGAATAAGTAAGAAAGAAGATTAATCTTTTTTATATAAAATATTAAATAATACTTGTATTCTCGTAGCATAATACGTAGGGCTAAATATTTCATAATCTAGTCTAGGAAAAAATAATGATAATAAGAAAGGAGGGGTTAATAAAAGAAATAACTTCATTATCTAAATAAAGCAATTCATTGTTGGAAGAAAAGACGTGGATGGTAAGTAAAACGAAAATAACGTTTTGAAAGAATGGTCGATAAAACTTAAATATTATGGGTTGGCTAGAGCACAAGTACCACACTATTAATTTGCTTTGGCCTTATTTCACACGAAGTCAGACAATTTGTTTTCAGGCAAGCACTTACAGCTGTGACGGTTTGTAAACACATTTCACTTTGGCGTTTGCGGCAGATCGAATTGGCGTGCACATTGTCGCTAAGAATGGATCTAAACAAACACAAAATGCTTAAGAAAATGTAAACACTGTTTGCATGATAAAGGTGTAAAAGTCCTTATCAAATATTACAATTAGAAGATCGTTTCTTACCTAGATGAGGGGGGTTAAGTCCTAGCACGCTAAAAAGTAGAGCATCGCTGCCAAAAACGTATGCGCCAAAAACTACAACAAAAGAGAGAGAAATGAAAACCATCTACAGGTCGTAACTAAAGCGGACCGAGAGTAGAACCTGAAACAAAACCTAATAGGAAAAAAAATACTGTATGAATAGCAGACAATGACTCAATTGGACCTTGTAAAATTAAATGAAAAAATGAAAACTGCTAAACTGCTAAACTGAAGACCAAATTTTAAATTTTTCATGCATAAAGACATAAAAAATATAGTAAGTATAATAACACAATACTAACACCAATGCCGGAAAGTCCTTACGATGCCAACTAATTTATATACTGCTTTAATAGTTGTATAGTGGGGCCCTCTTTTTATTTTCGTTTATTTTAGAATTGATTTACATGTATTTTATTTTTAAATGCGCATTTTAGTTCCGACCAACCAAAAACATTTTGCATCATACCATGGGACAAAGTAAAACTGTTTGTTCAGCTCGTTATTTCAAAATCACTGTACTTAATTCCAGCCAAACTTATCCCTATTTCAGATCTGTAATGCTACTCTAGTTTACATAATATGATATGTTTGGGAAGGAAATGTGAGGGTTATAGACAACTCCCTGTAATCAATTAAATGATGTAATGGTAATTGGTGATTTGTATCTCTCCTACATGTACACATGTTAGATGAATGAATCATGATCTCGTGTGTTGTTTTAAAGGGTACCTCCAGTCAATTTTTTCAGCAATCAATAGAATCGATCTATTTAAGAAAGGTCCAAAAACCGCACTTTGATATCTGTACCGGTTTAGAAGATAGAGGCAATTAAATGTGA
Source organism: Magallana gigas (assembly GCF_963853765.1). Classification (NCBI taxonomy): domain Eukaryota; kingdom Metazoa; phylum Mollusca; class Bivalvia; order Ostreida; family Ostreidae; genus Magallana; species Magallana gigas. The sequence goes on along the minus strand of NC_088854.1, from coordinate 1,787,590 downwards.
CATTTTCGTCCTTCTCATGCAGTGCGTTGCCATAATGCGGAGATTCAATCACTGCAAGAAGTGTCACACATACATTTATCATAACGTCGGTTTATATTGGAAAATACAACACCAACGCGGAAAACGGACAACAGTGTTAAATACGTGCGCTGAAATTAACATTAATTATCGGGGAAACGGAAACACGTGTTGAATGAAACACCAAATGGTACAAGATATAACCTCAGACATCAGTGGATGGTACAAGATATAACCAGGGACGTAGTCCCTGATATAACCTTCGAAAAAACAACGAGGGTCGATGTATTTTTTGAACATTGTTAAATATTTTAGGGACAGTTTACAAATGTAGATCAACTTTTATGATACGAGGTAATATGCCCCCTCTCACCCGCTCATCACAAACATGCGCATTCCGGAAATTTAGGAATTGGTGAAAATGCCTGCCAAAAGGTCTAACCCCCAACCCATTCCCCCCACCCCCCCCCCCCCCCCAAAAAAAAAATAGCACTAGTATTCAATAAAAATATTTTGGACCAGTTGAATGTGCATACGTAATGGTTAAAAATAGCTCATGTGTACGAAAGCCGAGAAGGATCATTCGAGATTCGAGATTCGAAATACGAGATTCGAGATTCGAAATTCGAGATTCAATATCTAAATTAACCAATCAAATCAAGGATCTGAAAATATGTATCCTAGCGACATCAAACTGTTCTAAATACAAATCATACGTACATGCTCTTATATACAAATAAATGCTATGTTCACTTCTCCCTACCTAACTAAATAATTATTTGTATTTACTTTTACACAGAATATCTAAGTAGACTAGTAATAATGCAGTGTGCTTCGCGGATCTAAGTGATTTCGTTTGCCCTGGTGCATTTCCACCTGATGCGTTTGAACCCTAAGGTATTTCACCACCAGTAATAGTTTAAAACCCGGGTTTATTCAACCCTTTTGTGTAAAAATGCGGTTATGGTAGAGAACTTCATAAGCGTAGCTAATTTTTTCTGTAGGGGGTCCTAGGCCAATTTAAAAAATTTTACTATGTAAATTTAATAAGCTCCAATTTTCCCGAGGAGGGGTTCCAGATCCCCTGACCCCCTCCTTTCTAGATCCCCGCATGAAGATTAGTACATGTATCTAAATAATCTAAATATAAATAATCTGTCCTGTTTCACTAATAAATATAAGCATTACTTATCGTTTTTGTGTAAGCATACAGTGATACACTAGTACTATGATTATAAACAAATCATTGAGATATTATCACATCATACGGAATTACAATTTTTTTTCCTTTTCCTCATTAAACAACTTATTATGAGTCTTACTTTTGGGATTGTTTTCAATATAGAAGGATACCTACTCTCTACAATTAAAGGTAGGGATGATAGGATGCCAATTTGTTCACATTGCCGATTTCTTGTGCAGAGAACAGTAAAACCTTTTATTTGATTGTACATGAATATTTCAAAATTAATTGTTGTACATATATTTTGTTATAATTCATTCATTGATATATCAACAAGAAAGAATAAAAGCATATGTTTCACAGCCAAGTTAAGTTTCTCTGTAGTTTCCTACCCCCCTACCCCCCACCGCACCAAAATTGACAATAATTACATATAAGTCATACAAATGTTTACTTTTTTTGTAAGTAAATCTCTAAAGATGTAAATAAGCACTGCAAACAAAGATGTGTGTAATTAATATACTACTACATTACACCTAGCCAGATAAAATGTAATCAGGATGAAGCTACAAGGGGCGAGTGGTGCAAATTTACCAATTTGTCGCCATACACACAGAACACCAAATAAAGAAACTGTGAGTGGTGTGTGGAATGCATAAAAGATGGCGGCAAATTATCTCAAATAATCAGTGCAAAAAACCACAAATAGGCTGTTATTTGTTACATATCCTGCAAAAACATTGATAAAAAATGTTATCGTCCCATAACATAGCCGATTAAGTTAATGTGTACGTACATGTAATTCTAATATACCAGAAGGCGGACGTATCAGGATCAGGCGGGGATCCAGAAAATTAAATTTCAAAAATGATCAGTTGAATTACATTCAATGCTTTGAAAATTGTTTTAAACTATCGCACGGGTCAAAATGCGTGATAGAAGCTATGTACAGTGTAATTGGAAACTTTCATTTTATATCAATATGTAGTATTACCTATTATAACAAATGAGAGTATAGCACAACTGCCACAAGCAATACATGTCCTTTACCGGCACCACCTCCCTCCCCTTAAAAAATGAAACAGTTGCCGTTTTATTTGCTAAAATGTGTGTGGTTCAAGATTTTTCTAAAGGACATACTGTGGAATCATCAATTTTCGTGGGGGCCAATTTTCGTGGATTCCTGAAATTTTATAGGTTCGTGGGGACGTAATTTCGTGTATTTTCTTATACCTACAAAACGAAATATGACTTTATAACCCTAATATACTATTCGAGGAGGATGTTAATTCGTGGATGAGAGGTACCCACGAAATCCACGAAAATTGAGCCACCACGAAATCTAATGATTCCACAGTACCCGATTAGAATTGAAAAAGAGTCGTACGTTTAAAACTAATTTTGTCAAAATTTTTAGATTCATTTGGTTATATTTTGGTCCATTTGGGTAAATATATGCACCAGCGCAGCTCTAATTAATCAGGCCATAAATTCAAAATATTTTAAAAAATTAATAGCTTTAAATGAAAAGGAAAGCAAGTCGAACTCGATGAGTGCTAATACCTGTGTTGAATGAATGGTACAGTAGGATATGCGCAAAAAGTCCCGTCTACTCCTTCCTACCCTATAATTATTGGAATATTAAATCCGATTATAAGAGTCAAATTAAAAATCAAGTACAGATATGTACCTGTTTATCAAAAGTAAAACTACTCATAATTTATCTACAGTGCATCGTTATGGAGCTACACAGAAAGTTTTATATTTATTTGCCGAGCCAAATAAAAAAAACCTGGAAAACGAAGAGAAAACAAAGTGGGGACAGAATAACTGACACATTAATTAGGACTATATAGCCCCCCCCCCCCCTCTTGAAATGTATATACTGAAAACAGATTATTGGCGTACAACATCCGCACACAATTTAAAGAAAATTTCATGTTTTTTTTATCATTTTCGCTAGCTAATGTAAGACATCACAAATACCCCAAACCCCCTCACGGAAAAGGAAATGCTAGGTGATGAGAGAGAGAGAGAGAGAGAGAGAGAGAGAGAGAGAGAGAGAGAGAGAGAGAGAGAGAGAGAGAGAGAGAGAGTCGATGTAAATCACAGGTGCGCTGACACCGTTAAAATTAAAGCTTGCTAGTTGGTCTGCCATACCCTAGCTACCTCCTCTCTTTTCTCGTTTTAGAGGCTTAATTATTGTCTATATATGCTTGTAACAAATCAAATCAATTTCAAATTCTAAATCAAACTGAATTTGACACTACAAAACTCTCTCTGTGTCTGTCTGTCTGTCTGTCTGTCTCTCTTTCTCTCTCTCTCTCTCTCATATCGACAATGGCATTGCCATACCCTACAATACACTATTCTTATCTGGATTTCGGTTGTAAATCATTATATCTTCTATGGTTTAAAACTTTATCATAACCTATATTTTGACATGTCGATTATTTCATTGAGTTTCGTTTCATAGCTAAAACATTTAGATTAAACAGATCTTTCTTCGCGAGCCGATTTTTACACAGTTGGGGCGAATACCCTTCGGGTTAAAATTGTTCGGGGGGAAATACATACAGGGCAAACACGCAAAGCCAACAGTGTTATTTCTAATTTAATTGTTTATACTGTGTGGGGTTCATTCATCAATGTTAATTTAACCATTTTATAACCACTATATAAGAGCCCTTAAGACATTTATTTGTAGGAAAGAGCATGTACGAATGATCTTTATTTAGAACAGTTTGATGTTGCTAGGATACAGGTTTCAGATCCATGATTTGATTGGTTAATTTAGATATTGAATCTCGAATTTCGAATCTCGAATCTCGTATTTCGAATCTCGTATTTCGAATCTCGAATCTCGAATGATCCTTCTCGGCTTTCGTACATGTGTACTTTCGCCCGCACTTATAAAAGTCCTAAATGAGAAAACCTGTCCTTTCGTGTCTTGTTATTATTGTTTGCCTTAATCTTTCACAGTTGAGTATCGCTTAGTAATTAATTACCTTAAGCTATTTCATGTAAAATATTTTGTATGGTTAAATAATATATACACCTTCACCATCTTAACAGATGTATACATTTTTCCAAACGCCCCCAACCACCCTTAATTCTGTTAATCTCAGAGCTGCATGGTAACCTCGAAGCCCAAACTGCACGAACATATCAAATTCCTGTCAAGTTTTAATTTGCTAATTGAAAAAACGCTGCTTTTATTACATATTTTTCAATTTAAATTTCAGCATGTGTATCGGAAATATTAGATTCGTGGAAGGCGCCAATGATGAAAAGTTATTTAAATAATTTGAACATTCGTGTATGGACGCGACAAATATTTTTGACAGCGTTTGATTGGAATCACGATCCAGGTAATTTAATTTGCAAACATCCGGATGTGTGCTCGACATATATCAAAAGTGATAATGAAAAAAAAAATTGAGGGTACCTTTTTGAGCTATAGAATTTGATTGGTACGAAATAGTTATTTAAGTGTTTTTCCCACTGAAAATTAGTAAAGATATTTCAATATAACTAGGAATTTATACCTGTTAGTGTAGCCAGCAGAATTGCCATTTTGTCTGTCCAGTGTAAGAGAACAAATACCAATAGAGTGCCGCAGTGCTCGGCCTACGGTAGCTGGTTGTCTTATCTCTGATGGGTTCTAACTTCTTAGATATTGATAAGGCAGGGCCCCCGTATCATCGGATATATAGGCTATCGGCCTGTTCTGTTTTACACCGTAATTCTTACATCACCTGAAGACAGGTGCTAAATAGTTTTTGATGTCCGAATTTTGAATAGAGTGATGGTGACTTAGAAATGTAGGTAGCGCTTGATTTAAAAGATATATACAGGTTCTGTCAACGAATATGATTGTCATTTTATCTATTATTAATATTATTTTTGTGTGTGTGTTTTTTTAACGATTTTAAAAGATTCTTTCATGAATACTCTTCATAAGAGTATTAAATAAGAACTTACACAAACTGGAGAATTTACAATGCAACTCTTACAATTGTAAATTTTTGCTGACCTACAGAATTCAATTATCGTAATCATACAAAATTAGTCACGTGCCAATTTTCTATTCCATGTTTATGATCTAATCAAAGATACGGTTTTTAAAAGACGATATGCTAATTTGGTTAAAAGTAGTCCTTATATGAAGAAAGGAATGTCTGGGAAAGTTTAGAGCTGAAAAATGCGATATGCGTAAAAGACTGCCCAACACTTAAAGGAATGTTCAGATAAAATCTGTTTCTGAAAATTTAAGTATTACCAGATTTTTTTTGGTTATAAATGAACGAATTATAGAAGACTAAACACTCCCACTAATTGATCACGCCCCTATAGCTATAGTTAATGGCAGATTAAACTGTAAAGAACACTTTATACTGATATAGATCCACAATCCAAAAAACTCTGTTCATTTATACATGAAATTTTGAATCAGTCTGTCCTCCTTGAACATTTGAACATTTTTCTCATATTTTTTCTCTAATTTGTACTGTACATGTACCTCTGACTCTATATACCTACATTTGTAAATATTTATATATATATATATATATATATATATATATATATATATATATATATATATATATATATATATATATATATATATATATATATATATATATATATATGTACCTCATGAACCGTCATGTTGACGGTTTGAGTGAAATAAATTGAACTGAATTGAATTGGCGCGCACAAGTTAACGAATTGTTCTATCTACGACAGAGAACATTCTAACTAAAACATGACAGCACTCTACATACAGTTAACGAATACTTCTAACACCAATAGAGTACATTCGAGATTGTCGACACTCTATAATGAGTAACTCTGTCTCCAATTAGTGAATACTCTGACATGATCACGATGGCACTCTGGGAATTTAATTTGTTGTGACCGTATTAAGTAACACTCTGACTAAGACATAATGACACACTACATTTTTATGACTAACCTACTAGATTTAACCAGTGAAAGCACAGGTTGATCTCGAAAGAAGAATGGGAGAAAAGAGTTAGTTTTAATAAAGCCGAAACCATGCCCTTTCTAACATCCAATCTCTCCAAAATACTTTAGACTTTATTTGCGAAGATATTGGATGATAGTGCCCCTTCTTGGTTAGATGTCTACACCTTCTTTTTTGTGTATGTTGGATATTTTCTCCCTTTTCGACCGATTTTCGCCTCCTCCCCGCAATCTATAGCCTATGCGTGCATTTAAGGCCACTTTCACAATTGTTGCACAAGCAGATGCGAAAAAATACCGGTATTCGTGCGACTGAAAAAAATTGATATGGTTCGTAAAACGTTTCCAGAATGATCGCATATGAAAAACTCGCACGATTCAGAGCGACCGTTTTGCGATGTGAACGCATTGAATCTTGCGGTATATCTTTCGTCTATATGCGACTGTTGTACATTAAAAGCGAGTGTTGTAAGATAATGCGATAGGATCGCACGAAAGACCATATGATCGAACGATTGGACGGCATCAATGCGATAGGACGACCGGTGCTCGTCCGATCATGTGTTTCATAGTACGAATGCTTGTACGAGTCAGAGGGGGTATATATACCGCCAGTTTCCGACGCACTTCAGTAGAACTAGTTGATGCAAGAGAAGATACCACGCAAGATGACAAAAGCAACGGCCAAAATCAAGTTCAAATTTGGCATGAAACAGATATGCTTGTACAGTGTATTCTGTATCAGAGAACTATAAGCCCCGTTTTATTTTCGCTCGTTTCGCGGATTAAAACTTGGCAAATCCCAATGTCTCATATTATCTCTCTGTTATTCTTAAAACATTGTTGGGGCGTAGTCATGACGAGACAATAACACGGGGCAAAAATAACCCTGTATCCAGTATATACTGGTGGCAAAGCATGGAAACTAAAACTGATTTTTGCAATGATGGTAAATTGTAAAACGTTACAAGATCATCTTGAACACGCTGAGCAACAGTCTCATGGTCGCACAACACACGAAAAACAGCTGCAATTTATCTTACAATCTTTAAGAATCGTGCATCGCCCTTGCAAGTAAAACATGAATTCGTTCTAATGTTCGTGTGTTGCATTTCAATAATTTGGATCACATCTGGTCGCGTCTGAATGCTCATGTCAACGATTTTGAGGAGACTTGATGCGACCACAAAAACTCACGCAACGAATGCGAGAGCTCGTGCGACGAATGCAATAGATCTCGCGAAACCCCAAATTTCCGATCGCAAAGTGTTGTAAACTGCTCGTGCGCCAATTGTGAAAGGGGCTTCCAGAAACTTCTCGACGGTGTCCAGCGTGTAGCTGTGTTCTTAGTCTTCACGTGATCTATAACAATTCTAAAGTTTAATTGGCAGACATCAATGATATTGCAAGACTTCTTCAATTTAAAACTGCTTCTTTTACATTCTATGTGAACCAGCTCAAGTCAGCGATTACAATGTATAAAACTCCGCTTCAAATTTTAATTATTTTGAACTTTTATTTCCTGACTATTAATAAACGCTAGAAGAACAAAAAAGTTTGTTACAATGTTTGTAATACATGAAAAAGGAGAAAAGTGGACAATTTTCAACTCATTTACTGATATTAAGGATGGATTCTTTTCATATTTCTTATATTCAGAAAATGATGAAATTAAGCATGTAGGGACTTTAAGATGTGCTCATTTCAATAAAACAAAAAAAGTTTAGGGTAATCTTGCTTGATTTTCCTTGAAGGTCATTTGAAATGTCAATGCTTAAAATAGAGTTTTTTAGAGTAATAACACAGAAATTCCATAGTGGTATCTTAAATTGATTGTTCAAGAACATAAAATATGATTAGATGTAAAAAAGCAAGTTAAGTCTAAGGTTCTATGTTAAAGCATGATATTAAGTAGTAAAAAAAACGAACTTGTGTGCTTGAATCTCACAAAATATGTATTCCGAATTTCCTCTGTACACTTGAAGAATTGCTATTTTGGTGTTCGTTAATCCCCATTTAATGGATTTTTTTCTATGTATTATATATTCAGAATTTTTTTGTTTTACATTCATAGTGAAGATCAGTAGTGAACAAATCATTTACAGTAAAGGAATTGTTAGGTATTCATGCATATAAGATTTTCAGATTAGCTCGAATTTCCTCATCTTAAAATTTTTCAATAAAAACATGAAAATATATTATTGTAATTGATAGGACAAAAATTAATAAGGCCAGACAAGCAGTTGGATAATATATTCTTTATAAAATGTGATATTATGAATTAATGCTGTTATTATCATGTTTCAAGTCAATAAAAAGTAAATTTTCCGTCCGAATTTCCTCTGATACAAAATTTATAAGATTAATTGATTTTAAAAAAGTTACACATTTTTCTTGATCACAAATCTCAAAATGTACCATGAAATTTTATCTTCCAGTTGGCTGATATGGTTGGCAGATATCAGTGTTAAAAAAAGGCTAAAAATACAATTTATATATGGCAATCTTAGCTGTACTTAAAATATATATTGATCACAAATCTCAAAATGTACAATGGATTTAATTATATCTACAAAATGTATTAAATAATATATGGCATCTAGCTTAGCTGTACATATACATGTAACTATATAATGATCACAAATCTCAAAATGTAGAATGAAATTATATTTTCATGTTTAAAATGAAATTTGGCTGATTTGGTTATCAGTGTAAAAAATGCTAAACAAATGCTACATGTAACTACTATTAACCATGCAGTACATGTACACTCAAAACACTAGTCTAGAATCTTAACTTTCACAACTTGATGAAAAATATTTGTTTAAAGATGAACATATCTTTAAAGACTTTGTAACACGTGGAGCTTTTTTCACATTTTCAGATTGTATATTCCATCTTTGCTATCTCTGTTATAAACAAGTTGTAAAAAACTAAAACAAAGTCCACACCCTGCAATCCTATTAGCAATGTGTCTACTAACTATCTTTTCTGATATCAAATGTTCTAAGGAGGGCAAGTTCTTGCGTACCTCTAAACTATAAGAGTGGCTATCAACTGCATTTGAAAATGTGAATGAAGAAGACAAATACTTCGGATCACTCAAAACCACACCTACAGAGGTCACTAGTTTTTGTAACGCTAAAACATCCTCTAGTGCATCATGAGCCTTGTAAGGTTCGCACACATAGCGTTTGTACAAATTTTCCAAGGAAAATGATCCAACTTTTGAATCAAAAACTTTGAACAACTGTTTTGTGTCAACAAACCCTGCAACACAGTTACCAATTTCCTGTGTTTTACCACAATTTTGCAGAGAGTTCAGAAAAATATGGCAGTCAAAAGACTTGACATTATGTCCAACTAAAACAACTTTTGACTGGAATTTTGTGAAGAAATTCAAAAGTGCATCAACAGCAGCCACCAAGTGTACAGCATCCACTACTTTATCGTCATGAAACATTTTCCCATCAATAACTCTTAATCCAGTGACTTCAGTAGCTTTGTCTGTGATTGGGATCTTTGGTAAAATGTACTGGGAAAATCTGTCTGATCCACACACAGCAGCAATTTGTGTGATGTGTGAGCTTCTGGCTGAAAGGTTTAAACAATGGTACCGTTACAGTTGACAAAGCATGTCAGTTTCAATATCTACCATTTTTATATTCAAAGCATATCATCCAGACAATAAAATAACATTCGATATGGGACATCATTTTAGTATGGTAAAAGACATTAATTAGAATCACATGCTGAAAAGATCTTAAAATTATATTAGACTGCATGTACTTGAAATCCTTGTGTACTTGTTTTTGTGTTTATGTAAACACGCAGTACAAACCTAGCCCTGTTGTTTCAAGGTCAAAGTAGACGTGCTGGTAAATGCCTAAATTTTCAATCGGCTGAAAGGACGGTATACTCAAAGGTGGTGGTATTTCACCAATACCAGTTGGGGTCTGCAAGGCTATTTCTGAGCAATAGGTAGGACCCTCTCTAATCTCCCTTGCTGCAGTCATTTGTTTTCTATGAATAAAAAAAAATCTATACTGTATGTGAATTCAGGTATAATCAGATTATCACTTATTATTAAGAGTATACTGTATATGTAAACTGTTCATCATACAATTGTCAGCATAAAATATCATTTCACTGTCATCATATTAAGTCTCGACACTGGTTGGCATGCATGCATTAATTAGCGTATCTTTACGCAACCTCTATTTGTAAAAAAAATCAAATACATTAACATTATGGTAATGGTAAGGTATATTTCATTCAAACCTCTCTGCTTTCAGGTGCAGTCTTTTTCTTTTTGCTTCTTTGGATATCGACATGGCTTTTTTCCGTCTATTTATTCTGTCTTTGAGAGCAGCTAGCCTCCTTGTATAGGTGCCCGGGGAAATGCCAATCTTCTTGTTGACCTATTGATAAAAACAGGGACTTAATTTATAAAGAATGAATTGCTAAATTCATAGTTCCAATTCTTGCACTAGTATATACATATATATTCATACCGAAAGTAATCAAAGCCTAATTTTTTTCTAAATTAATGCAAATTTTGCTTGCCTGCACCAGATAGCCTTGACCAATATTTTTTTGTGCTACACTTGCTGCTACTCTGTATGTTATTGTTCTGCTGAAGAGGCGATTTTTTGGAGCTTTGGATGCCACAGTTTTATTAAAACTTTCGTTTGGTTGCGTGCTTCCAAGATTGGCTAATTTCTGTGAATGCTTCTTTAACTTGTTAAAAATGCCTTCCAGGTCTTGCTGCAGAGCTTTATTTTCCAATGGTCGACCATAAGGGAGGGATGTAAACTTTCTGGTTGGGTCTCTTTTATGGTGACACCAAAGTTTATCACATTCTTTGTGATTATCAAAGGGATGAAAGGACAAAGCAGTCAGGCCTTTTTCAATTCCACTTGGGCTACCCTGGTTCTGAGAAACCATATAGTTGAAGCACTTCTGAATGTATCTTATGATTTTAGTGGAGAGGCTTTTATGCGTTTTTTGAAGATTGTACAGGGAATTTGCAATGTTCTTTTTTACATGGTTCTTGTCGGACTGTTTCTGGATATTTGGATCTAATTCTTTGTTGATTCGCGTGATAGCAGTTGTGTCGTCATCCCCAACCAGTCCTTCCATCCTTACTCCTTTCTCCAGTGTCCTTCCTACCATCTCCACTATCATATCAGGCTCCATGGACTTTGAGCTTCCTGTAAATATAACATTCTTTTTTAATATCAAAAAACTTTTTTTCCTTAAAAAGTATAATATATCTCTTTTCCCTTAGACTTTAGAAAGAGGATAGGATTTTAAAGTAAAGTATTTCACATTGCTTAAATTTTTCTGCAGGTATGCTTTTAAATATTTGCATGAATTAAATTATTTTGTTGAAGTTTTCTAAGTGACATTACCTGTCCAATTTCTTGTACATTCATGTGGAGCAGGTGGTGTGTTCTTCCTTTCCGCATTCTCACAAATCTTGCATGTTTTACTACGGACACTGTAATCGATGACTTTCCCTGTTTCTACACCCATCATTGAGCAATGGCCTAGACATGAATTTAGATGAAAATCAGTGTTCTTAAATTTTGGCTATAAAAAATCATATTACATTTTAATAACATAGATAATTCACATCTACAAGGAATGACATATTTAAACTGTAAAGTTCTTTATAGTACATGTATGTATATAACATATATATCAACTTATATATAAACTTTCACATAAATAATAAAATATTTACATAATCAAGTGTAATATATTTATCAAGAAATAAATTTAAAAATTTCATACTTTATTTTTGTATGAAAAAAGCGATAATCAATTACAAATACAGGTATGATATAAATAATACATTTGACCCAGTAATTTTTTTTAATATCAAACCATATGATAATCGTAAAGACTCCATAATTGTATAATATTACCTGTAAGGCTATCATATGATCGGCCACTTCCGCGCTTTTGCCAAGCCCCATCTACACTGACACTTATGCTGGACGACTGTTTCTTTCTGTGGGAAGATATAATATATATAATAAACATTTCTTAATAATTCAACAGCCATATATATATATAATATCATTTTATGTTTTTGTAAAATGTATCTCTGTTTAAAACTCAGAATTTATAACATGCTCTTGTAGTTTTAAAAGGGTACATGGGGGTGGGGGGGGGGGGGGGGCAATTCAGACTTATTTCAAATTACTTATGACCATATGCCTATATAATATCAATTTTAAGTGCATGAATTATAAAAATTTACATGTTTGTTGCCATAACTTCTTCTTCTAGAGCTTCTTGCATCGATAAGGAAGCAATACATTCTGTAGCTTTTCCAATCTCTACTTGTCTGCTGCTTAGTAGTGTTCTGCTGATGGGTGGCATGTTAAGCTCAGCCAGTATTCCACTTATCTGGTCAAAGCCTATCCCAGTGTGTTGTACAGCTGTCAGAACATGAAAAGAAAAATAATCCAATAATAAAATACATACCATCAATTATTTAATATAATATTCATTTGAATACAATTTTCATTATTTTAAACTTAGTTATCATTATTGTTTTGAATGTTTGTCAATTTTTATTCATCCAATGTACATTGAATATACTGACCTGCTGCTAACTTTGTATTGGCATCCCAAATTTTATTATGCCTTTTTCCTGTTGGAACATTGTTGATCATTTTGCAAGCAGAATTCATGCAAGGTATTTTGAGCATAGCTGAAAGACCAAAGTTTGTTATTCCTTGGCAGTGGGAAAGTTGTAAGGGTAAGCCGCATTTCTTGCAGGCAGACAAGCCATCAGCAAGTACCCCAAGCTCAATCAACCTACGGCCACATCTCCAGTCCTTTTCAAGACGAGGGGAGTCTATTACCTTAATTGAAAAAAAAATCTTGTTCTGAGATTTCTTTATGCAAAAACTCTGATCTTGGTTAAAATTATTTTTTTCCGATGTTGTATTTTGTCATTTTTTCCTTCAAATTCTTCATTGTATGCATATTTCTTTTGATATATAAATTTTAATGAAAAAATACTTATAGGTATAATGATATATATGAATTTAAAAAACTGACTTATGATATCCATCATAATTGTGTATTAGTGAAGGTTTAAACTTTTAAAATCCATATTGCTTTACCTTAAAAAATAAACTTATGCGACCTGACTTAAATTTGAAAAAGAAAAATGAAAAAGATTAAGACAATTTTAATAGTAAATAAAAATTTCAAATTTATCTAATTTTTTTTTACTTCATCTTAATACAAATCTCTTATAAACTTAAGGTAATTCTATATAAAAAAAGGTTTTACTGTGCTAGTTAAAGTTTTATGACCATAAAATTTAAAAAGGGGGGTTATATAACAAACAAGGAATAAATTTATAAAGAGTTAAATTAAATCTTTTAATATTACTAATCTTATCATAAAAATTGTAAATGATTCGTTTTGTATCTCTGTGACTTTGAAATATACACCCAAGACGTTTAATATATACTAAGTATTGTATGATTTATTGGGGGGGGGGGTTATAATGCCTTATTTTTTATCCGTATGGGCCGCCATATTTCATGATAAAGTGTAAACAGTGGGAAATTATTCTCTGATCGTTTTCTCTTGGAATAATTTGGATAACTATTACCTTTTTACAAATTTAACAGAGAGAAATAAACATGGTATGTGTTACATATTGCAATCTATTTAGAGAACAACAAAAATGACGCTATCTCTGTCGTCTGCCTGTGCAGTGGCGATATACCGGTATACAACAAATACAGTATGAGCGATGTTAGAGTTTGCAATGTGTATGTTATGATACTATTGAACATAAAATGCGTAAATATCATTTTTCTCATATATATTCAATATATAAGCAGTTAGAACTTACATTTCCAGTGTAAACAATCTCAACCTCTTCGAGATCTACTGGAACATTGTCAACGGAGTGACAGTCGTCTGACTCAATTGTTTCATTGGTGGAAGCGATTTTTGAATAGCTATGTGTCTCGGCTATTTTTGTGTTCTCCCATCTCTGTCGAATCCCCCTTTTTATGGAGTCGTATTTGCGTTCCCGTCGTTTTGACACAAAACGACCCTTCAATCTCGGCCTCCCCCTCTCCATTTGTTTTTGTTGTTATTCGCGCCGACTACGGCATGTCGTAAACGACATAATTTTACTTTTTCCTTGGTCTCAACACATTTAATAAGTTATTATTTTGTGAAATGAAATATATTCATAATTATTAATGTTGTTTCATTGTGAATTGCAACAGTTTGAATTTTACGACATGTTCATATATGGAGACCCACTTGAGGTAAAAAATGATGAAAAGAATCCATCCTTAAAGCACAAAAATTGCATCTGCAATGGAAAAAATGCTGTCGGGGTGGAGGGGGCAATAAACTTACATTTGTTTGAATAGTCATAGGTGTTTTGTTATATATATACCGATGAATTTTTTTTGTCGGCGATGCCGAGTTTCTTGATGCATGGTATCAATCATTGGAGTATTCCAACGCCGTTGTCCAATTTTAAGAAGACTGTATTCAAAGATAAAAGGAATTCTGGGGAGTTCTCCGTACACCGTTTAATGCAATAGGAACAGAGTAAGGATGACGGTTACAGCGCCCAAAAGCTGATCAAAAAGTCGATTAAGAATGGTACATGATTAGATATGGGTTTCATTCTCACGGACAAGCAAATTTCTTCGATATATTTCTTCTTACGACTCCAAGGAAGCTCGGTTCATTTGGGGTGGGAGGATCCAAGGTCAAATTAAAGGTGCTCTAAAAATTTTGTGACTCTGAAAACCTCATAGGGTCCCCGACTTAACCATCCGCACGCGCTGTTGTACGAGATCCTAGAGTGGTACTACACTCCGTGGGCCTCTCTGTTGTTAACACTTAACAGGTTAATAGTGAGATAAAATGTACACTTCCTATATTACAATATTAGCTTCCGATTTGCGCTAACTAATCCATAATCAGAGTGACTCAACCTGTCTGAATTGTTGAAGAGTACATATCAGACGATCAAACAATGTGGTTGGTACGTCTTCATCTTTACATCTCAAGTTTCGCCTATTTATCAGGTAAGAAAGTAATTCACGATGTCTGTTACGAAACAAGATCACTAATGACGTGTACTAAGCAACACTAGTAGATGCCTAAATAGAAGGAATTTCTTTATTGATAAAAGAAATGATACGGTAGACTATAAAAGGAGATAAATGAAATGGCGTACTTTTGTCAGTTAAAAAGAATTCGATGCTCATTTGCGTATTGACATTTGCATAGGGAACACTATTCCATACAATCTAAAATATCCACCATTAAACTAAACGGAGAGGTATCATTGGACCGTCTCTGTCTCAGTAAATGTACATTAAACAATTACTTGTCAGGTGTATGTGTTAATTCGATAGATTCGATCTAAAGTACAATATATGTAGTTGTTACAAATGTCCAAATATTCATTTGACCCCCTCCCCCTGGATCTATGCTAATGGATGAGTTCATTCAAACCTCAGTCTTTGCGACATTGTAATACTGACCAGAGCACACAGGGTACACACATCACAGGCACGTACACTGTAGCATCGAGGGGGGGGGGGGCGGGCTCTACCTCCCCCACTATATTTGCAGCAGACACTTTTCTTAACTTTACATATATAAAATTGGAAATATCATGGCTTTGCCCCCCCCCCCCTCTCCACTTTTGTCGGAGCATGTAATGAATGAAACTGCTTTCAAATAGAGAATATGAACAAGTAAACAAATTGTCATTTATCAGATAATCTTTCTGGGCCAAACAATACTTAAAGTCATTTGCAATTTTAATGCTGACTGTTTTGATTAATAATCATGCTTTGAACATTCTGTTATTGGTTTGTGATATTTATTTCTAATGTACTATACAAAATACTGTATAGCACTGTCGTGCTGTTAAAGTGCTTGCTCAAAAGGAGTGACCCTATTTAACAGCAGCAATAGTACATAGATCATGTTTTAGTATTTTTTACAGCTTTATCCTACTGAAGCATTCCTTATTTAACACTTTAATTTTTGCAGTACTTTCGTATTAGTGTGAACTCAATGCAATCCTGATATCTATTGAATATTGTTCTTTTTTATATTAAGGGTGTGAAAAAAACGTTAATGATTTTATTGTAATTTTATGAATAAAACATTAACATAATATACATATCAATATGACAGGACACACGAGTGTCACGAGCATACACGTTGTTACAAAAACAATTATCATTTCTTCGAAGTCTCTCTCCGCGGTTGAAGACAGTGTTTCAAACCTTAAGTTACTATGGTCTACTTTGGTGTTTTGTATCGCGGTATATTTCATTCTAGATGTTCAACAAAGACTGTGAACAGTTATATGTTTTACGGTACTACCGTTGTGAATTGCAGAGAGAGAGAGAGAGAGAGAGAGAGAGAGAGAGAGAGAGAGAGAGAGAGAGAGAGAGAGAAAATATTTATAAGTTTTATTAGAAACTTACAAAATACATTGCTTCCTTCTAAAATCGTTCTTTTGGAGATAATTGATCAGTCAGTAAAATGTATTTTAAATTTGATCAAATGTGTAAACGATATATGTTATTTTTCTTTTATACCTTGTTGTTTTCTGACTGGTTAATAAATTCGGGTTTTTTTATTTGTTTATTTTTGCATGATAAATACATACGTTGTATCCACACACCCGGGCCCACTTTTAAGTTGTGTAATTTTCCATTTGCAGAAAGGCAAAAAAAAACCCAACAAAAACATTTGTAGAGAAAGAAAGTAATGAACGAGCCATGCAACTGTAAAAAACTGTATATCTAATATGTATACTAACTGTAAAACATCGCAAAAAGTTTAACAATACCAGTGGCTTTTATGTAGAAACTACTCGCAAGGAGAGACTCCCATTGCAGTGGCTTTTGTGTAAAAATTACTCGCAAGGAGAGACTCTCATTTGATAGGTTTCATTACTCAATCTTTGTCTCAGCCCCTACACGCATAATACCCCCCCCCCCAAAAAAAAATGCAAAAATTTTCTATTGTCATCAATTTAAAACCAATTTTACCGTTTTCTCCAATTTAAGGAACACACGCGAAACAGACTTTAATCGATTGCGTGAGATATTTGGTTACACTTTGATAGAACCTATTTCCTTTTTGTCATGTTCTAGCTGTTGCCTACGTGGACGTGGGGATGAGGACACCAATAACCTACGGCAATGAGAGTCTCTCCGTAGTGTGTGAGCCCCACGCTGCTTACAAAGGAAGCATAGAAAGAATTGAGATGATCCGAGTGTATGTTGAAGGGGATGGCGCCAAACTGGGGACCATGCAGTCCAAG
Source organism: Magallana gigas (assembly GCF_963853765.1). NCBI lineage: Eukaryota > Metazoa > Mollusca > Bivalvia > Ostreida > Ostreidae > Magallana > Magallana gigas. The sequence goes on along the minus strand of NC_088854.1, from coordinate 1,770,038 downwards.
TTGGCCAGGATCATGAGAAAGAACGGGTCAGATGTCTTACAGAAAGGACCGGCCAAAACCGACAGGTACATCATCACAGGTAAGTGATTAAGATGAAAAACTTTTAAAGTGACATTTGACACCGGTTGATATCAAAGTAATCGTTAAAAGTACATTTTAATCAAAATACTTCAGAATCTTCAAATTTTACAAAAAAAATCATATAAGCCCCAACAGCATTCGGACCTTGACTTAAAGATTTGTAGTAAACGCTCATAACTGTGCTTGGTAACGAATTTGGGAAATAAAAAAATTTATAAAATTATACTTGATTTTAATGTTTATATTGATAGGAAGTACGTAACAATATGGAGGTGTCCCATACCACCTTAATTGTACAGTGGTTTATAGATTTCTACAAGATTGTGTACATTGGTATATATGATTGTGTACATTGGTATATATGATTGTATACATTGATATATAGGATTGTGTACATTGGTATATATGATTGTGTACATTGGTATATATGATTGTGTACATTGGTATATAGGATTGTGTACATTGGTATATATGATTGTGTACATTGGTATATAGGATTGTGTACATTGGTATATATGATTGTGTACATTGGTATATAGGATTGTGTACATTGGTATATATGAATGTGTACATTGGTATATATGATTGTGTACATTGGTATATAGGATTGTGTACATTGGTATATATGAATGTGTACATTGGTATATATGATTGTGTACATTGGTATATATGAATGTGTACATTGGTATATATGATTGTGTACATTGGTATATATGATTGTGTACATTGGTATATATGATTGTGTACATTGGTATATAGGATTGTGTACATTGGTATATATGAATGTGTACATTGGTATATAGGATTGTGTACATTGGTATATATGAATGTGTACATTGGTATATAGGATTGTGTACATTGGTATATAGGATTGTGTACATTGGTATATATGAATGTGTACATTGATATATAGGATTGTGTACATTGGTATATATGATTGTGTACATTGGTATATATGATTGTGTACATTGGTATATATGATTGTGTACATTGGTATATATGATTGTATACATTGATATATAGGATTGTGTACATTGGTATATATGATTGTGTACATTGGTATATATGATTGTGTACATTGGTATATAGGATTGTGTACATTGGTATATATGAATGTGTACATTGGTATATAGGATTGTGTACATTGGTATATAGGATTGTGTACATTGGTATATATGATTGTGTACATTGGTATATAGGATTGTGTACATTGGTATATATGATTGTGTACATTGGTATATAGGATTGTGTACATTGGTATATATGATTGTGTACATTGGTATATATGATTGTGTACATTGGTATATATGATTGTGTACATCGGTATATAAGATTGTGTACATTGGTATATAGGATTTTGTACATCGGTATATAGGATTGTGTACATTGGTATATATGATTGTGTACATTGGTATATATGATTGTGTACATTGGTATATATGATTGTGTACATTGGTATATAGGATTTTGTACATTGGTATATAAGGTTGTGTGCATTGGTATATAAGATTGTGTACAGTGGTATATATGATTGTGTACATTGGTATATATGATTGTGTACATTGGTATATAGGATTGTGTACAGTGGTATATAAGATTGTGTACAGTGGTATATAGGATTGTGTACATTGATATATATGATTGTGTACATTGGTATATATGATTGTGTACAGTGGTATATAGGATTGTGTACAGTGGTATATAGGATTGTGTACATTGGTATATAGGATTGTGTACATTGGTATATAGGATTGTGTACAGTGGTATATAGGATTGTGTACATTGGTATATAGGATTGTGTACATTGGTATATAGGATTGTGTACATTGGTATATAGGATTGTGTACAGTGGTATATAGGATTGTGTACAGTGGTATATAGGATTGTGTACAGTGGTATATAGGATTGTGTACAGTGGTATATAGGATTGTGTACAGTGGTATATATGATTGTGTACGGTGGTATATAAGATTGTGTACAGTGGTATATAAGATTGTGTACAGTGGTATATATGATTGTGTACAGTGGTATATATGATTGTGTACAGTGGTGTATAGGATTGTGTACATTGGTATATAGGATTGTGTACATTGGTATATAAGGTTGTGTACAGTGGTATATAAGATTGTGTACAGTGGTATATATGATTGTGTACAGTGGTGTATAGGACTGTGTTCATTGTTATAAATGATATGTAGGATTGGGTTCTTTTGTGTATAAGATGGTACATATTAGAATACATGTATAGGGGTATGTACATTGATATATTGGATTGGATATAGTGGTACATACCGGGTATATGTCTACCATGATTTTTTTATCTATTATGAATGGTTGTACTCATTTATATCATGAATGTCTGCATAAGTATATAGGACTGTGTACATAGTATATAGGACTGTGTACAAGAGTATATAGGACTTTGTACAATATTATATAGGACTGTGTACATTAGTTTATAGGACTGTGTACATGAATATATAGGACTGTGTACATGAGTATATAGGACTGTGTACATGAGTATATAGGACTGTGTACATTACGATATAGGACTGTGTACATTAATATATAGGACTGTTTACATTAATATATAGGACTGTTTACATTAATATATAGGACTGTTTACATTAATATATAGGACTGTGTATATTGGTATATAGGACTTTGTACAATAGTATATGGGGCTTTGTACATTGGTATATAGGACTGTTTACATTAGTATATAGGACTGGGTATATTAGTGTTTATGAATGATTACAGCTAAATATAGGAATTAATACAGTGTCGTGTGGAATTATATACACTGTGCAATGGGTATCCTACTCCTTGATGGGATTGTAAACATTGTTATATGGATTATATAGTGATGTGTAAAGGCAAGGTGTAACAGAAAGGAAGCCGTCCGCCTGTAGTGGGATTTTAGACCCTGCTATATAGGTTGTTTGTACCCGTGGCGCATCAAGATTTGTATAACGTGGAATAGTAGAACAAAGGTCGAAATAAACAACTTATTAACTGTACAGCCTGTATGTGAATATTTAATTTGAATAGTACCGAATCAGTTTAGTCCAATTAATAAAGAAAAAGTATGTTTGCCTTTCAGGAAATATGAGCACGGTTGACGCGGCCTACCTGAGAGTTCACGTGAGCGCCAGTAACGTCATGTGCTCTGACAGCCGGCTCTTCCGGTGCGAGATGCAGTTTATATTTAAGAACAAAACAAGGGCCGATGATGTCAGTGACAGGGCCACATGTGTCCAAGGTACATCTACGATAATTTGAATGTATCCTACTGTTTAAATGATCCTTGCACAAGATCTATCAACTTACAAGGTCTGCGGACAGTTTAAACGATTACAAAGCTAAAGCTTCTTTGGCTGATTTTCTGACTTTTAAATAATTTTCTATGAGTAACAATTCTCCTTGAAATCCACTCCTCGCCTAACTGTATTTCGAAAAACTATTTCTTTTCATGGATTATTGCATTTGAAGTATAAATCTGTTGCTGTTGCTGGTTATTGGGTTGCACACACTAAACCTCATAGAGCGCACATGTAATGGAAGATTAAAGGGGCGTGGTCAAGATTTTGGTCAAATTTTATTTTTCAGTGATAATGGTTACAATGCTTAAAAATGCATTTAAATAATCAACCAAAATTTGAGTGTCAGTCGTAGAGTCATAAGCAAGAAGCAGAGCTCCCAATTTCTTGTCATGTAAACAAGACTCGTGCCCTGTTTTTGTTTACATTGGTGTAGCATACCTGTAAAGGTTCTCTTCAAGCTAATTTCTCTCGCTTCTTATTAGTTTTAAGCTGAATAAATAGTTCATAGCGTTTTACATTCAATTAAGGTCTAAAACTGGTTTTTGCCCTTCAACATTCAAAACGTAAACAAAAACATGATGTAAGCTTGATTAAATGACAAAGAATTGTGAGCTCTGTACCTCGCTTATAACACGACGAATGACACTCAAATTTTGGTCGACGAGTAGAAATGCCCAATTAAAACATTGTATACATAAAGCAGAAACATAATTTTCGACCAAAATCGAATTGAATCATCTAGACCTGCCTGACAACGTGATTCATTGAACTGTTTGAGATATTCAAATTCATTTCGCCAATGTCATTGACAGGACCGTGTAACAAATGTGAAGTTGGTCCTCAAAATTTCGTAGAAAGCACAGATAAACAAACAGACGAAATGGGAAAAACAATGAAAGGTAATGCCTTATATCCTTAAACAAAATTTATACATACTCATCGTCTCGTGTCAAGGTGAGGTGATACCTGTTTCCATTCATTGAGATACCGGTAACTTATACATGTAGAGCATTAAATAGAATGTATCACTCACGTGAAACATTCCACTGTTTTCTACACGCACTAAACATATCGTGGCATTTGGTAGACCCCCTGTTCCTGGCCAGTGTGGGACTAGCCGTGATTGGTTTTCTTTGTCTCGTGGCCGGTCTCACTCTCATTGTCGTAACTAAGAAGGGTAAGTCTACATTTGACATTTTGAAAACATTAAAGTAAGATCTTTGATGAATGAAAAATATAAGTCAAATATGCATGGATTTGAATGAATTTGTTTTTCATTTTGTCTTTTAGGACAAAAGGCTAGGTAAGTATGTATTTAATGTTGTTAACAACACATATTAAGAAATAAGAATATAGATAATCTGTGAAGGAAAAATAAACGACTTGCAATAAACAACTTTTCAGATCCAACGGAAACCCGATTGCTGTTTGTAATTCCCAAGACAACGCAGCATGCTATGCAGAATTAGGTCAGTTCATGAATATTCATTGACAAAATTAATACCTACATGATTACAAACCACTGAATGTAATTAGGGGTTATTTGGGAGATAAAATTAGGTTTTAATTTTTAAAAATGTATGACTTGTAATCGTAATTCAAAATAGCATTGTGTTTTTACACAGTTGATTTATGTACAAAAGAGCATTAGGATCCATGGAAATAATAGTATCACTATGTCCCCCCTACATTAACACTTGATGTATTTAATGTATCATTATGTAGTCGTGAGCAGAGTGTATATGCTATGAATTTAGAGTGGAAACAAAACTTTGAGTTCATTTGTACGATATTCCCTATCATATGCATATACCACTATGAAAGAAAATGTTATTGATAAACTAGAGACGAGCTCGTTGCAAGCAACGATTAGGTCTTCCGTCGTAGCTGCGTCATACTTGTGACGTAATACAAAAATTGATACCTGACCATGGTGCAATATTAGATGTATAAACACTGTGTAAAAGAAACAAAGTACATGTATATAAGCAAATACAGATCTTTAAAAGTTGTCTGAAGTTTGAATCGCCGCATGTTGTTTTTTTTGCATGTGCATTTTATTTTGAGAAACTTATCTAATCATCATAATTGACTCAATATACACAGAATATGGACGACGATTATAATCACACAGTGGGTATGACCGGTATGAACGTAAAAAGACCAAACATTTTACTCGCATTTTTTATCAAAAGCAAGGGCCAATGAATCTTTTAGAATGTATGCGGAGATCCTGGAAATTTTACAGGGGGTTCTGAAGAATTAATTTGTTTTTTTTTGGGGGGGGGGGGGGAGGGGGGCATGCGCGGATAAGAAAAATTTTCCTGGGGTGGGGGTTGAGTGTCTGACGGTTATTTGAGTTTGCCTGGGGATGTCCGAGGCATATTTTTGTAATTTTATATTGTACATGTAATGGAAAGAAATTTTGCGGGGGTTGGGGTGGGGTCTGGAACCCTCACCCTACTCTTCTAGATTCGCGCATGGGGAAGACCGATGCCGGTAATTTAACGGTAATTTTAACCATGTTTATTTAATTAATCATTTTCAAAATTATCGGAATTCCAATATTACCTTTAAACGCAGTTAAAACTTAAAATACGAACCATTTAGTCTCGGTGAGTATTCGGCCAACATGCGTCCGCGTACGAAAGAAATGGCAATATTCAAGAAATTTGGATGGACGATCTGGGTCCTAGGTCGTCCATCCGATTCTTTTTCAGACTAAGAGCTACAGACCTGCACTTAGAGAATGTCAAACTGATTATGTCAATTTATTTTGTCTCAAAGAATCAGTTTTTTTTAATCAATAAAGTTTTACCTTAAAAAAAAAAAGAAATCGGGCACAATTTTCCATGTTAGCATTTTACAATTTAAAGGTCTAATAAAATTTTGAATGAAGTTTCAAGATACTACTCTTCGTTGTTTTATACGAAATATTGCATGGAAAAAAGATTTACATCGCATATTTTTAAATTACAAAAGGATATACAAAATGAACTTAGATTAACCGCTAACAAACAAGCATAAAGTGAGACTGAGAACTAATTTCTTCTCTTTTTTATTAACATCAAAATAAATCCAAGAAAAAATCTAAATATTTTTTTTCCTTTATATGCGTTAATGAAAATGTTGATCAGCAAGGGTCGGTTCTATGTCGTGCAAGCACCTACTTAATAGATTGTTACACGGATCTACCACGATGACAAATATCGAAAAGGCAATATTGTGGGTGAAGGATGAAAGTGTAGTTTGTTTTTTAGGTTTATTTTTGATAATTACATTTATCTGGATCAATTTGGTCTGTTGGTTTGTTTTGTTTATTGAAAAGGGGAATAAAGAAAATGAGTAATTTCCGTTATGAAGTCAATCATATATTTTCATATTATCATTGACTTAAAACATGTTGGAAAAAAGAAATATTGTATCAAGCAGTTAGTTATTATGCGCAGATCATGCATTCCTCTATGGTTTTCACAATTGCATGTATCAGTTACTACACGTATTTGCTTACGGAGAAATAAATTTCCAAAGAGATGATATAGTTATCAGTTAAGTTCCAGATTGTCTTCTGCACATGCAAGCACGTGTGTAATCCTGATTTAAAAATAGGTATAATGGCCGGGGGGAAGGGGGGTCATCGCAACAAAATTGTGTATTAGCGTACTAGAGTGTACATTTTTAATTAATAATTGATGTTGAATTGTTATTAACAAACAAAATCATAAATTCATAATAACATACACTAAAATGCCAGGGAGTTCTGCTGGACGCGATTTCATTTGTCTTCAATTAATAGGGTGTAAGGATGCCCGCCTACTTAATACATATGCTCTCGCGTCAACCGATTAAAAATGACTGTACTTTGGATTTATAAATCGTTCTAAAACATTCGATCTGATATATTGTTGTTAACAATTCAAAACTTTGAACAATTAAATTTGTTTTTATACCTACCCCGACCCTCACGGAAAAATCCATTCAGATCAATGGAAATTTCATTTACAAGACTCCGCGCCAGAATCAGAATGTCTCATTCATTAATTTTTTCGTAGTTATAGTGGACGAGTCCAAAATAGGAATTTTGAGACACATCATACAATGTGAACATATGCCGTGAATGCAGTTTACTTTGCGTCTATTTTCTTATTTTGAGAGTCCTTTTTATCAGGTTTATCATGGCTTGAAAATGACGGAAGGCCCTTGAATATTGTTATCTTTATGCAGGCACGTAGCATCCTTTTTGAAAGTGGGGGGGGGGGGGGGGGCAGACTCATTCAAAAAATCTTGACAAGCAATAAAAAAAAAATTAAAAATAAAAAAAAGAAACTTTCTCAAAATCTTCAAAATCCTAATCCGGGGGGGGGGGGGGGGGGGGGGAGGGGGCTGGCTGGCGTAGTATGTATATAACTTCAATTTCAATCCTAATTTCCTTATTTTTATATAAATTTTTTTTAAATCCTTGATAATTCAATTTTTTATAAGTAAATTTTTAAAAAAATAAGTTGCTGTGAGAAAAAGTGTGTGGGGGGGGGGGGGGGGCACCCACAAGCTTGAATTAATAATTACCTGACGATGCATCTTTAATGTGTCAACATTTATATTCATAATTGATGAAAACGTTATATGGGATGTAATAAGCAACAATGAGCAAGAGTGTTCAATTAAAAGGGCTTTTCACATTGCACGTGTGTAATCCTGATTTAAAAATAGATTGCCATATTTGAAAGGTCAAAAAAAAAGAAAAAAGAGGGAGGTGTCATCGCAACAAGATGATACACATTGTCTAAGTAGTACAATGTAAGTAATAGTTTGTGTTGGATTATCATCATTAACAAAGAATCATCAGTTTGGATTAATTGAAACAAATATAAATTCATATAATTGGAATATTTACTTTTATTTAAAATGCCCACCTTTCCAAAACTTTTCTAAATATGATAGCATTTGTACTAGTGCCAGATGATGTAGCGCACCCATTACAGAGGTCACATCAAGTTCCCTGGGACGACAATAGCTTTTACCATTGTATTACACACGCATCATTTATTCAGCAGATAAATTATTCCCATTCTTTTGTCATATCCTATCATTTAGACCTTTATTTAAAACACCAAAATCGATAAACAGTTCAGAATTTATAAACATCAAAGACATAAAAAAATTACCAAAATATCAATTTTTATAATAGTTTGTCGTAATTATTCTGAGTTATTTTTTGTTTCTTAGTGTTTCTTTTCTATCAAACATAGACGCACGTTCTCATTGCTGGAGACTTGAGTTTTTTTTAGGTTAGATATTATGCAAATCTTCCTTACCTAAACCTAAACGGCAAAACGCTTAATAATGCAGTGCACTCTGCTGTTGAAATAGATGTGAATTAAATAGTGATGAGATAAATGTTTATTAAATACAGTTGTATACGCACGGAAAACGTTCAAAAAGTCCTTGTTTATTGACAAATGATGAATTTTGCACATATTGGTTTTTATCAAATGGAACAACCCCCCCCCCCTTTTTCAAATTACTGGATCCGCCTCTGGATACATGTACATTCCTAAGATGATTTAAAATTAATTTCCAGTGATGTACAGGTACATGCACTCGATCGAAGAAAAAGATTGAAATTGTTTCTAAACTCTGCACGTTCAGTTTAATAATTTATGATCCGCAGCGAAAATTAAATTTCATTTCTTATAAGATAGCCTAATTGATACATGCATGCTTCCATTGAATAAATTTGGGTAGTCAGGCAAGCTTTTTGGAAAGCTATTGCTTGTATAATATTAAGGTCAGACGCAACCTTCATGTATCTTCCATTTTTTCCTATCTCCACAATGTGAAGATTTCCACTTTGTTATTTCATAATTAAATCTTTATGTAATATGATTTTTTTGGTTTGAATATAAAGTGTTCAAATTAAAATATATAGTATGACTTTACTTATAAGCATTCAAATGCATTTTGCGTGCTATTTTAAGGAAAGTTCGAAATATTCTAGCTCCAAAACGAGTCTGGTAATGTACTCTAAATTTTTTGGAATTAACAGGTTTAAATGTTAATAAATAAGGAATGAAATATCAAGGAAAATTATATAAAATTGAGGAAGGTCTCGTCTGTCCTTAATTAAAATAATATAAATAGACATCATAAATCCCATATCAAACGACATATAACCACTTGAATCTGCGCGTCTTTTAATGAATTTATGAACAGCGGCAAATTCTAAGGTAATGTTAGCTGCAAGTCTGTATAGCCCTTGTATGAAAAATTTCGGATGGTACTCAATTTTTCCAGACGGAGAGCTACATATATGCAGCTAAGGTAACTAATAATGCTTCCGATGAAATACTTTGTTTAGTAATGTAAGGTTTTAAGAGAGCAATACTTATTTGTTTAAAAAATAACACCCTAATACTTTGCATTTCATTCGCTGTTTGTAGAACAAGCAGAACCAGTATCAGTTCGATCCCTACCGTATGTACATTGTTCGAATTTAATAGCCCTTGCATTGCATTGCATTGCAAATACAAAATATCTTTTAAAAATTCAACACTGAAAGTGTTTATCTATATGGCTATTAATCTATATGTACATGTACACATAGCGTACACATGTGATTCAAAATACCCCAAACGGAAAAATTCACTTATTGAGTCTACATTTTATAGAATTTGCAAAAAATACATTGCGGGTCTGAATGTTTGTTAATGTGTCAATCTATCAATATACAGTTTGTTAATTATTTTCGATTGCTAAGGCTACATCGTTTTTGATGAACATTGAACAACATTTTTTCCATGCCATTATTTCCACGGAAGATAGCGAGTACAATTATAAAGCACAATTTAGTTAATTATCTCTTTAATATTGTGTACTAGTATGTAATAAATAATTTATAAATTGCTGCCGAAGGTTGTTTGGTATTTTCGTTTGTAGATGCATTGCAAGTAAAAAACGTGAAACGCGGGGCAAGTCATAATTAATATCCCTAATACCCGTTACTTAAAAATTGCGGGTTTGGATTCAAATATTATCGTATACGAATATTAAGTTCACTTTATAAAATCATCTCCACGATGATAATATTATATCCATCGGAAATCAGTATTTTGTTTTGCTTTAAAAGAAATGTTCTATCGGGAGCAATCCCGCGTTCGTTTAAATTGCCAGCGTACATTTGTCATGTCAGTAATACACATTGTGCTTTATATGACGGCCGTGTATACGTACTGTAGAAAAGTTGAGTTTAATTACCATGCATTCGAACCATTTTATTAACACATCTCCCAGTACTGAAACAATTCAAAATGACACAGTGGGGCGTTAAACATGTGTACGTCCAGCTCTACAAGCATATGCACTGTCGTCAAGGCGACGGCCTGAATACAGCTAGCGACTCTTCTATCGATCGGTTACCTGAGTCTCGTAATGCATCTAAATATAGAAAGGGGCACAGTTATGAAACAAACAACAAAAATAAGGTCAAAGAGGTTCATCTTTATGAAATGATTATGTACATATGAATAAAAACATTTGGGAACTTTATGTAGAATTATTTTTGCGCGCTGCATGTATCAGTTAGTGCATTACAAAAAGCCCTTTCATAACCTCCTAAACGTGCACACCCCCTCAAAAATGGACCGAACTGACAACAATTGTTTCTGCAAATACTGGCTATAAATTACGAAAACATTAAATTGAATACCACGGAAGGATTCAAAATTAATTTCTTTACAACTTTGCCTCAATAATGCATTAGAAATTTTAATTCCTTTACAAGTTATTGACAAGAAAATTTTGACGCATCTAACTCCCTAATTATAGGGGCCAGCCCCTTTTTCTGTATACCGAATGAAAGGTCTTGGTAAGACCAAGATATTTTAAAATACATGTTATAACAAATTTTTATTAGTTAAAAAACTAACACGGAAAATACGCGAATTTTTTTGAATTTTTTTCTTACCTTTGTTTCAACATCTATACCACCCCATGTATTTGCATTTAAATAATAAATAAAATATATCTCGCACAAATTCAATGTATTAGCTTCCAAACCAGCCCATCTTTGAGACTCTGCCAGTCATCGTTATAGCTAAACCCCCCTGGACAAAAGAAGTCGTTAAATTTTACTAAAAGGGGAATAACTCAAAACCGGATGGGGATTTTCCTTAACTAAAATATGCAACGACAACATCACGCGGCATGTTATCAGTCCTGAAAATTTCAAAACAATCGGTGAACAAACGAGCGAGATATTCAGGATCAAAGTTGGCGTCTAGAAGAAGAAAAAAATAATAAGAAATTTGAAAATTTTTCAGAATAATAGTAAGGTCTTCCGTTGGAAACGGAAGACCTTAAGGGTGCAAAACACAGTTTTCTATATGACGTTATCGCGACGTCATTACATGAGGGACAAGCAAAACTGACCCCTATAAAGAAATGTTGTTAAAATGTGTTACATATATATCTATATATCAAAGGAAAGATAAAATGATGAATTTTGTAAATATTAAAAGATAACACATTTATCAATAAATAATAAGGTGTATTAGACGATGGAAATATGGGGTAAATATGGGAGATAATGCCCCAAATTGCTCTACACCCATTCATTTTTAGCACCCCCTAACACAAAATTGCAACCAAATCAGCCATTTCAAGTTCTAAGCATTTCACAGAGCAAGTCTTAAGGTCTTGTTTTCATGTTATTTTAGGGTACATTCGCCAGCTTTTTAAAGAGCTATATTACCTGCTACTCAAGACATCAAATTCTGCAAATGTAAAATCCGGATGTTTATCGAGTTACCTCCCTCTATATCAGAGACTCACAAAATTAATTTTAAAAACATTTCTGCATATTTTTTACATCTATTCTAAAGATAAGACTATATTCTATGCAACTGAAAATAAAAAAGAAATTATTTCATGTATACCGCACAAAAATAGCAGGAAAATCCCTACCCATCATGCTATTCACTGGGGAAAAACCCCCTGGATTTTATACGAAACTGTGTTTAGCTACCTAATTAAAGGTGAAAAAATTAAAAGGGTTGAGGGTGAGTTACATTATAAGTACTGCTTCTCTCCCTTCATATAACTGATCATACACTTCTATGAGTTTTTATATGCTATCTGTCAAATTTGGTCCCCATAATTCGCACATGTTTCAGAGACATAAAATTATCTTATGATTTAGATAATATAATATATGTTTTTCACTTTCGTTTATATGTTATCGATAATTTTTTACGATATTTCACTGATCAGATATAATTAATTCCAGATGATGTACAAGATGTGAACAGGTGAGAAAAGATCCCTAGAATATAAATAATAACTGTCACTGAATTATACTTATACAGTGCATCTAGAATTATATAATCCTATACTATATAACCCCATACAGTGCATTTAGTATTATATAACCCCATACAGTGCATTTAGTATTATATAACCCCATACAGTGCATTTCGTATTATATAACCCCATACAGTGCATTTAGTATTATATAACCCAATACAGTGCATCTAGTATTATATAACCCCATACAGTGCATTTAGTATTATATAACCCCATACAGTGCATTTAGTATTATATAACCCAATACAGTGCATTTCGTATTATATAACCCCATACAGTGCATTTAGTATTATATAACCCCATACAGTGCATTTAGTATCATATAACCCAATACAGTGCATTTAGTATTATATAACCCTATGCAGTGCATTTAGTATTATATAACCCTATACAGTGCATTTAGTATTATAAAACCCTATACAGTGCATTTAGTATTATATAACCCAATACAGAGCATTTAGTATAATATAACTCTATACAGTGCATTTAGTATTATATAACCCCATACAGTGCATTTAGTATTATATAACCCTATACAGTGCATTTAGTATTATATAACCCCATACAGTGCATCTAGTATTATATAACCCTATACAGTGCATCTAGTATTAAATAACCCTATACAGCGAATTAAGTATTATCTAAGGAATAAGGAATCATTCTTTGAGTATTATATAAGGTGAATAATCAATCGCAACTTCTCGGGCCTTTCCGGCAAGCTCGGAAAAACACCTCGAATGTATTACCTAGGCGTCCATGACAACCCCCCTTTTTGTAAAACTTGAAATAAATAGAACACATTATATTTTACGATCTGTTGAGATGTGAGCTATACTTCATTACAGTAAACGATATACACTAAAATATAGCACAGAAGCGACATACAAGACTGTCTAGCCGATACTTATTTTAATGGGAAGCAACTCCATTTTGTATAAAATTCTAACATCCGGTGAAGTTAATACATTCGAGGTGTTTTTCCGAGCTTGCCGGAAAGGCCCGAGAAGTTGCGATTGGGTGAATAATTTCGATCGGGGCGTGATCAAATCCAATAAATCCCGATTACTTAAAGCCATAATTTGTTTTGCTATGAACTAATTTTTAGTAAAAAAAATTCCATATATTTTACCTTTTGTTATTTTTGTTATTTTCATATATTTTTATATAGAGCTCTTCTTCTGAAGAAGATCAATACAGTCAAAAATGGTCACGACCATCGAATCCTCTTTAATAAAAAAATGTCAGCGGGTTGTAAATACCTGCGCCTAACGATGTTTTATTAAATGTGATTTACAAATTGCACATATATATCTTTATTGTAGGAATAACAATGATTATGTGGCAACGATGCAAAGGAAACAAGAGGAAAATATGTACTCAGCACTTAAAATATGACTGTAAAATTGACATCACTGTGAGCTTCCGATGTTCAATTGGACCAATTTTGATTTGATCGTACATTAACTGTTATGTTTCATTCGAACGTTTATTTTTGAACAAGTATGTTTTGTATGTTTGTCAACAGATTGAATATAACTTTTATATATATTCTTAATTACTGTGTTAATTATTTGTAAAGGTGTGAATAATTTCAAATGCAAATGCCCCCCCCCCCAATGGTGAATAATTTTAAATGTAAATGTGCCCCCCCCCCCTTCCCATGCAAATTATGAAAGACCGATGTTTATTGATAGCACTGCTATGAATATATAGTTTCATAATTTAATGTATTCTTTGTACAAAGAAAGAGTGTAAATATTTACTTTCTACTAAATCTATACACTAATGTTCATACAAACGGCCATATTATACCAAAAAGAGATCGCTATTCCTGACTAATGATGGCATAAATAATCATGAACGCAGACCTCTCTCCAGAACTGTGATGAGGAAATGTTGAATGTCTCAGGTATTTTTTTTATGGGTTTCCTTTGACAAGCATCAATAATCTGTCCATAAAAGGCCCCAGTAAGAGGATCATGGCCACAGAATTATTGTTTTATAGTCTTACGGACACGGTTTATAGCTCTCCACGCATGATTGGTCATCGTTGATAGACATGGTCCGTCTGACGCTCCAGGATCGAAATGAAAGATGTCGTTCTGAAACCTGCATTTAAGTGATCTGGAATATTCAACACCGCAGAGGGCATGGTAGGACTCTTGAGGAATTTCCAGGTCTGCTTCGGGTGTAAGAAAGTATGACAAAACAAAACCAAACTTGGATTTGGGTTTTGCTTTGTGCAATTGACTGCGGTAAGTGTTTATTGAGTTTAATTGGAAATGTGTTAATTTATCTACTTCACCTTTGGATAGAATTATAGTGAGATCAGCTCGCCGGCGCGCAGCGAGCTCTAAGAACCAGTGCGCGCCCGGAAAAAGAACGAGCTAAACCTTCAGATTCATCAAGGAAATTTTTTTGCTAACATCCCATAATGCTCTCTAATGCTTTTTCCCGTAGTACCATGCTAAATGGCCGACAATTAAATCATAATTTACGATTCCTTGAGGTCTGAAGGCACGTTTTGGGTATTGTACAAACTTTGGGGAGATCCAAAAGGTTTTTAACATAACGTTTTTCCAATCCTTCGTATTGAGTCCGAGATACATAAACAAATAATACAAAAGAAAAATAATATTTATTGTTTACACGTTTGGTCAAATTACATTTTACAGACTGATCAATGCTCTCAAAAACTAAAGAATGATTTTAGGGGGAAGCAAGTTTATGTTATGTTCTTTTTACGATTTTTAAAACTTTGAAATACTCTCTCTCTCTCTCTCTCTCTCTCTCTCTCTCTCTCTCTCTCTCTCTCTCTCTCTCTCTCTCTCTCTCTCTCTCTCTCTCTCTCTCTCTCTCTCTCTCTCTCTCTCTCTCTCTCTCTCTCTCTCTCTCTTTCACACACACACACAAACTCAAAAATTCTTTGATGTTAGTTGAAAGTTGTCAAAATGTCACAAACTCAAAGTTAACAATGATGCAAGATATATGTGTAATTCTTACTGCGCTCGCCTCAACGATAGCACCGTAAAACAAATAAGTGTTTTACTGAAATTAAATAAGATGTTTAGGATTAATTTGACAGAATCATATTTAACATTTGTGTCGATCTCTTCAACTCTCTTACAGCCTTCTGTGGCGTTGACATTCTTGCACCGGAAGTCATAGTTCTACAGAGAAGCGGACTGGAAATAACGTGTAGACCCTCAAAGGATGGAGAGACTATTAATAGAGTGACCAGTATCGTCCTACTCAGTAACAGGGCCGCGCCCTTCACCAGCAGCGTGTCCCAGATAGCCCGGGCCGTCAACAGGAACACCAACGAAACCATGCTGACCAAGTACTGGACAGACAACAGATACAAACTTACAGGTAAAGACAATTACTGGACAGACAAAAGATACAAACTTACAGGTAAAGACAGTTACTAGACAGACAAAAGATACAAACTTACAGGTAATGATAAGTTATGGACAGACAACAGATACAAACTTACAGGTAAAGACAATTACTAAACAGACAAAAGATACAAACTTACAGAAAACGATAAGTACTGGACAGGCAAAAGATACAAACTTACAGGTAAAGACAATTACTGGACAGACAAAATATACAAACTTACAGGTAAAGAAAATTACTAGGCATACAAAAGATACAAACTTACAGATAAAGACAATTACTAGACAGACAAAAGATACAAACTTACAGGTAATGATAAGTTATGGACAGACAAAAGATACAAACTTACAGGTAAAGACAATTACTAGACAGACAAAAGATACAAACTTACAGGTAAAGACAATTACTAGACAGACAAAAGATACAAACTTACAGGTAATGATAAGTTATGGACAGACAACAGATACAAACTTACAGGTAAAGACAATTACTAAACAGACAAAAGATACAAACTTACAGATAAAGATAAGTACTGGACAGGCAAAAGATACAAACTTACAGGTAAAGACAATTACTGGACAGACAAGATATACAAACTTACAGGTAAGCAAATTATTAGGCATACAAAAGATACAAACTTACAGATAAAGACAATTACTAGACAGACAAAATATACAAACTTACAGATAAAGACAATTACTGGACAGACAACAGATACAAACTTACAGGTAAAGACAATTACTAGACATACAAAAGATACAAACTTACAGGTAAAGACAATTACTAGACAGACAAAATATACAAACTTACAGGTAAAGACAATTACTAGACAGACAAAAGATACAAACTTACAGATAACTTAAAGGTAAAGATAAGTACTGGACAGACAACAAATACAAACTTACAGGTAAAGATAAGTACTGAAAAGACTTATAATACAAACTTACATTAAAAAAATAAGTACTGGACAAACAAAAGATACAAACGTACAGGTAAAGATTAGTACTGGACAGACAAAATATACAAACTTACAGGTAAAGATAAGTACTGGACAGACAAAAGATACAAACTTACAGGTAAAGATAAGTACTGGACAGACAAAATATACAAACTTACAGGTAAAGACAATTACTAAACAGACAAAAGATACAAACGTACAGGTAAAGACAATTACTGGACAGACAAAATATACAAACTTACAGGTAAAGACAATTACTGGACAGACAAAAGATACAAACTTACAGGTAAAGATAAGTACTGGACAGACAAAATATACAAACTTACAGGTAAAGACAATTACTAAACAGACAAAAGATACAAACGTACAGGTAAAGACAATTACTGGACAGACAAAATATACAAACTTACAGGTAAAGACAATTACTGGACAGACAACAGATACAAACTTACAGGTAATGATAAGTTATGGACAGACAACAGATACAAACTTACAGGTAAAGACAATTACTAAACAGACAAAATATACAAACTTACAGGTAAAGACAATTACTGGACAGACAACAGATACAAACTTACAGGTAATGATAAGTTATGGACAGACAACAGATACAAACTTACAGGTAAAGACAATTACTAAACAGACAAAATATACAAACTTACAGGTAAAGACAATTACTAAACAGACAAAATATACAAACTTACAGGTAAAGACAATTACTGGACAGACAAAAGAAACAAACCTACCGGTAAAGATAAGTACTGGACAGATAAAATATACAAACTTATAGCTCGTTATAGGTAAAGATATATACGGGACAGACAACAGATATAAACTTATAGGTAAAGATAAGTACTGGACAGACTTAAAATGCAAACTTACAGGTAAAAAAAATACGGGACAGACAACAGACATTCACTTCAATTTATGTCAGTCGATGCTACAAAACTTTTAAAATTTTACTTAAAAAATATAAGGCATGTAAAAAAATTCACCGGAAGATGAACTTGGTTGGTTACGTGATCAAATCATGTGAAGCCCGAAGTGCTTCTCAGAAGATTAGATCACGTGTCATTCAAATTCATATCCCGGTGAACTTCTTAAGATTGCTGTTTATTAGTTATATTTACATTTAAAAATAGGCAACTCGTTCAGAATTATTAAAATTACTGAGATTTTATGTTTACAATTATCAAACCGACAAACAATAAGCGCGTGCTATGAAATGTAAATAAATTATTTTTAATTATAAATACGTTGTTTGAAAAACATAAGAATATTTAAATATAAGCCAAATCTTTGCTTTTAGATTTTAAAAGAACCCATTTACCAACTAACTCCTTCTCCTCAAAGAGAATTCAAAAGTTGGAGAAGCAATCTCTAGCGACATTATGTCTTAAATTGTACAAAAAGTAAGTCGAAGTCGACCAACAAAAGAGTCATGGTTATCAAGTCTGATCTTGCATTTAGGTAAAACCGGCAACCCTCTAGTGTCCTTCCTGAAGCTGGCGATCAGCAGAACGGAAGTGTCGTGTGAGGACTCGGCGCACTACAGGTGTCAAATGGAAACCATAATGGCGGACGGAAGTGTAAAGACATACATCAAAGATACGCAAATATCCATATCTGGTAATTTTTTATGTGCGTGTGGCCAACGCATTTAACACGTTTTATTTTTTTCAAAAAACAACACCAAACAACAACAACTACAAAACCTTCCAAAACACCCCCCCCCCCAAATATTTTCTTATGAATAGATATGTATGTTGCAATAATAAAATTTATCAATCAACAATGTTTCTTTTTTATGATGTTCGCAAAGTTATTTTAAACTTCCCCTTATATTTTCAGCTACCGAAACATTGATTTATGACAGTATGAAAGTTTACCCCAAGAGTCAAAGCAGTACACCGTACGGGCAGTATCCACTCAACACTGAGCTAACACTGTCATGTTCGGCGTTAGTCGAAAGTGAAAGTAGAGACTTGACATGGTGCATCTACACCGGATACTCAACAAAAGCAATGGAGTACGATACTGTAAAGAGAAGTCGAGTGAGAATGAACAAGCCGTGTGCCTACCATTTACTCAGTGAAATTCAATATGTGCTCAGTGAAAGTAATGTTTTTACCTGGATTATTTGTAAATTCGGTACCTGTGACACCTCCACCGACAAATCCAATGTGTTTTCTGCCTTCACTTGTACGTATCAGCAACATATATTTTTGTTTGTTCGTACTCTTATTCTTTTAATTTTAAATAACACTTCATCTAATTCATCCATAGCTGAGTTGAATTTAACAAGTTATGATGCTGACAAACACCAAAGTCAGGAGTAGTTTGTATGTTGTCAAATAAATGAACGTTTGCACCTGAAACGAATAAGTGCAAGTGGTTTTTTGGCTCACTATTTATAACTATTCACAAATTTCAAAAATTCCAAATCAATCTTTTGTGTGATAAACCCTTTAAAATCATTACTAGCATTAGATTTAAGTGATCAAACTTGTCATTGATCGATTGATGTTGATATAGATATGAAATTCGATAGTTATGGATGGTACATCTTAAATAAAGTTTCCCAATTATGTATGTTTAAATAATCTTTTTATATACCAATATAAGACTTCTTTACTGGCTCAAATACAAAATTATTCATGTATTTTATCAGATTCTGAAGGATATAAAAACATTTCTAACATCGAAGTCCTTTTGACCACCTCTGTACCAGTCGGTGAGTACTATTAGCACGTGATAGTTACAAACGTACAGTTGTGTGATTGAGTTTTTCTTTATCTATCATTTGCCTATTATTTGGATATCAATATTGGAGAAATCTTTAAAGAGCCAGGGAAAATATATCAAAATATTAATCAATTTGTCATTTATATAATAATATATAATGTTATATCTTTAAAATAACCAAAATTATTTGAAACTTTAGTTAAGGTTTTATTACCATTTATTACATTTTTCGTTGATCTTGAGAATCCGCTCTATGCTACTCGAATTCACAGGAATCTGACAGGAACAAGTCCTTAGAAGTATGATTAAGGAAACTTACTAATATGTGATTTTTTCGCCCTTTGCTCTTGTAACGTGGAAGATCTGAATGTGACCGGAATTAGATAGGTCGTTTTCTTTTAATAAATTAAAATGGATTATACTATTTATATTTTTAAATCAACTTTTATTTCTGTATATATTAAACTCTTCTGAATCTACCAGTCTTCCTTTGCTTCGATACGCTATGTTATACAAACTAAATTGCATTTTTGAACTGTTTTATTACTGTGATCTCCTACTGCAATTTGTAATAAGAAAACTAGATTGGTGTGAATGATATTTTTTTTTACAAGTCTGTGGTCTCTTGACAACCACAATTCCCGTACTGACCGATTTTGTATTATTCTGTTAAAATAAAATTTCTTCTTTAACTTTTGTGAAATATTAAGATTTCTTACATTATTTCAATATCATTATTATAATGATTTTAAAATTGCGACCAACAGTAGCTGAGACGGATATCACCTCCTTCAAAGTGTTTAACAAATTGTACAATATAATTAAATATATAGGGTAAAGGTTTCTGTTTTAAAGTGATTCATCAATCATCAGAGTGGAATGATTTTTCTCTCACTATCTCTGCCATTCTCTTATTGTAAAGCCTTTTGACTTTTGTTAATCATAACGAGATCCCAATGTCCCTATTTGAAATGGTAGGTGTGTTCTCTACCGCCTCGGGTTACTACTTGCTACACATAGGAATAAGGTGCACCAATCGCAGCCACAATTTCTGTAGGCTGACTTTGTTTGTATCACCTGTACTGATTAATCCTGATTGTTTTTTAGATAAAGCTTCATCAGCCAGTTCTGCCGAAGTGATTTCTATAATCTCAATCATCATGGTCTTTTTGCTGGTATCGTTTGTACTAGCAGCGTTATGGCTGTATAAACGCAAAACATCAGACAGTAACAAGAAGATTACACTCCACAATTTGAGAAGTACGTGTCTTTTATCATATGTTAACACATTACCTTGTGAAATTGTATGATTAAATATTCATTCACAAAGAACATTGATATTAATTTAAAAAAAGCAGATAACGAAGGTGGACGGCACGTTCTTAATAACAGGTTTAATCCGAATCAATGCGAAAAGAAGAATAATCCCCCCTTGCATAAAAAGGCCAATGTTCTATTGTTTTGTATTATAACAATTACTTCAGCAGATTTTGTTTCATGTTTTATAACAGATTACTTTAGAAGTAGGAGTATAGATTCCGTCAGGTATGTGTGTTACAAAATAAAGTAATTCAATGGAACAAACACATTTGCATTTCGTAAAGCAATTTAAAGAAAGTCATATTTTATAAATGCTCAATCAATCAATCAATCAATCAATCAATCAATCAATGTTTTACCAACGTTTTATCATATTCTGACCAGCACTAGATGAGACACGCCAGTTCTTATAGTTCGTAAACATCCTAACGTTTGTTGGTTCTTTTTTCTAGTGAAAGCTGTCAAACAGATATTTCAACAACGATTACGTCAGAGAACGGTAAGTCCGTACAGATCAAGGCCCGGGTGTGTTAAGATCGGGCAATGACACATCAATAAACGTATAGCAATGATTATATTTGTCACTTAGTATAATATAAGTTATTCAGCTTTTTTTGGTATTGCATTTTTCCTAATATCAATTAAAAGAGTTGAGCTATCCACTTTATTTTAAGAATGATTATTTGTTAAGATGAAATATATCACTTTTAATAACAAACAGCTGTTTTTTGGTTTAGTGTATTATGCAAGAACCTTGAAAAGATTCAAGAAAAAATCCCCGAGAACTTAAATGTTTTAACAATTATACAATCCTCTTTTATGCAGAATTATGATAAGAATAGAAGATTGCTAAATGGCAATATAAAATACTAATCAAGATGTTTAATTTTCTTCTGCAGATAGTTCCAGTCAGTAAGTATGACAAATATATGCACGGGTTACTTTCGCCATAAATACTTCTGTAAACTACTCTTCTCTCGCAAATTTATGTCAAAGCCAGTATTATTTTATATAAAATTATTCCACGAGAACTCTATTTCTACGAAAAATTTCTGAAGAGTTTTAGAATGTGTTATAAAATCCGATAAATCGCATCACTGTACTTTCTGTAAAACCCCTGTCACACCGGAACTGCGTCCTCATGGCGATCCCGCTGCGTCCTTATATAATATAAAACGTCAAGGTACACGCAGTAGCGTCTCCTAAAGCGCCTTATCAACACAAAGGCATCATCATTGGGATTGAACGCCATGCGACGACGCGAACTTTGAATATGCACAAAGCACGTGCCGTGGCTATGCGTTCTGATTAAGGTAGTACAAAACAAATATGTTAAATTGTTCTTATTATTCAATTTTTCTGAAATTTTTATATTTTTTTCTTTGGAACAACATCTTTTAATACGTAGAATTTGAAAAAAATCCGACCTCACAATTTTTGTCCACATCGCCCCAAACCTACCATTAAAATAATAAACTCGAATTTTTGGGCTTTAATACCGATAAATCGGAAGAGTACTGTCTTTTGTTTTTTATATTTTTAACATCATTGGTACTTGAAGATTGCCAATTTGTTTTAAAATTTATTTTTTCCTCAATTAAGCTTCGCTAATTAATAATCAACGAAAATTCCTCAAAAGATCTCGGAATTCACCTGGATTTTTTGGATTTTACAATCGTGCGCGTGCGCAATACATTCACGCTAACAGGATCTTTAGTTTATGTTTCCACGATATCATATTTCCATGAATAAACTCATAAACAATAATACACATACGTGTACATTTTCATTAAACTGGAAATTTGCTTTATATTCTGTTCATATATATTTATGATTTATTATGAGAGAAATTATAAAATAACAATTATACATATCAACCTAGTACTTACTTTTGTCTCTGTAATTACAAAAAAATATTTGATTCCATGCAAAAAATTCACATTATATTTCTTAGGAGAGTGAAGATAGAATGTTTTATCGTTAAAATGATAAATTTCCTACGGGCCTGGTTTTACGTTAGAATGCGTTCCGTGAATTGTCTCTGTAGCAAAGAAAATATACGTGTACGTTGGTGAAAAGGTGTTGAAATATTCCATTATATGGATTAAAAGTTTAGATGAAAGGTATTTACAGTCTCAAAAAGGTTTATTATGGTTAATTTGACTGTTATTTTCAATGCAACTTCAATTTTCTGTTATATTACGGGTATATGAGAGGCATCCTAACTGTGGTGAGGGCCATTCCCGAGACACAGTTAGATTATTCTAAGGAAAGTGTAGTGAAATTAATAGTATTATTGTATGCTTATAGCTTTGTTATCACTGTCGTGTATCCGCGCCGGTAGTGACATGTTTGGATAACGTGAAAATGGCGTATCCATTGTAAAAACAATGAGTGTTGTGTCCTTTTTTCTATCGACAACGAGGTAAATATTAATTAAAATATCGTGATAGTCGTTCATATTTTTCTGAAGGTTTTGCAGTTGAAAAGAGTGTGCGTTATTTTTGTTCATCGTTAATAAAAACGACTTATTTGTCGAAAAATCAATCGTTAACGTGTCATTTTAACGCTAAAACCAAGAACTATTTCTAGATTACGTAGATAATATAATACATACTAAAAATCTGAAGCAGTCAAAATTTATTTAAAACATTAAATTAACCAAATAAAATCAAACCGATGTTTTTTTAATACATTAATATGTATAAAAATAGCAATAACTTCATGCACCTGCTAAAGAAGTAGTACGGTTTGGATAAATAAATTATTCCGGTTTGGATGCTAAAATATAAATTGTGCAAATGGTACGGTTTGAATAATTTAAAGTTATAGCATTTTTGATATTTTAGACATAAAGAGAGCAGTTTGCATTTTATCGGTGTGCAACCGAAGATACATCTTTTGGCAAGCGACTATATATAAATGAGATTTATAATCGTGAAGTAAGTTTAACGGAGAACGTGCTTGGTAATAATATTATGAAAGTGAGCCTCGTTTTCATTCAATACCAAGCCTGTACATCGCTAGACAAAGAAATTTCTACAATTATTTCACTCCCAGTGATTATACTGATATAATACAAAGTACCATAGATGTCTGCCAAGTCATATATTTGCTCTGTTGTTAGAAATAGTTGGTCCAAAAAATTCAAGTGATGTCGAGACCTAAGTAAACAGCCATTTTATATGTACATTTATTCAATCATAATTCTCACCAGAAAATCAAAACGATAAATATGTATCACTGTATATCAAGAAGTTTTGGTGACTCATGCGGGAAATGAAGGTGGCGTTACTGCAAAAATGTAATAAACCCGCGTTAGTATTTAACATGAAAGTGTAATGATAAAAATTTCATAGTTAAAAATTTGCCAAAGCGCAGTTGTTAGGCTGTTGCAAAACTTAAAAGTTGTTTCGGAACGTTTCAATTTTTAATTTTAAAAATTAGACAAGTATGATATTTGATAAGTTAAATACTCTGTATCAAAAGTGATTTTTTTTTCATTTTCATGAAACCCATATCAGGATACCAATAATTAAAAATCCACGTTATCACGGTTTGTTCTGTGCAGTGTATCTATATATTATATCGTTTCAATTTTAAAAGAGAAAAACAATATTTGTATCATTAGTTGATTTTACAGACTTTAGATTTTTTAAAGTTGGTATAATTCTGTATTTGATTGATCTCTTTTATTTTTTCACGTTTAAAGCCGATAACGTTATCGCATAGCCCCCTAACTCCGTCACTACCCTAACTCCGTCACTTTCGGGAAACTCCTCGCCGTTTGAAATCAAGTGCGATTATGACGTTATTTTTGGCATGTCTTCAATCAAATGTCAACAATTTACAACGGTTAATTTTAAGAATGTGTTCAAACATAACAAAATTACATCTTGTTCATTTTATGCAACAATAATTGCGTGAAATCAGCTAACACTTTTTCATGGGTGCACTAAAATGACGATATTTCTGACATGCGGGCCCATTCGATGATTTACAGTGGTCAGTCATTTTTAGAGAGGTCAAGATGAAACATTTCACATGTGATTTATTTTTTATTAAGGTTACTAATACATTTTTTTCAGTCCGCAATAGCGTTTATGCACTACACTTGATGATAACGTCAAATCGCTCATGCCGTAATTTTTGCCTTATAAAGGGTTACAGATATATACGGTATGTCTGTATTTAGAATATGCTACATTTATTAAAAATGTAATAAATAAATAATATAATGATTAATATATTCATTATTGATATGATATATTTGAAATATGTAAGGACAGAAATCAAACGGCATCCATACATTCTGAAAAAGTCATTGTGATTGTTTTTACAACGACCCATTTTTTGCTCTGGCGATCATTTCACTTTGATGAAATTAAATACAATTTAAATTGTATAAAGCGATTTTACTTATTATAACTTGACCTTGATATAAATTGTGTTTAAACTAAATTGTTAATGTGTCTTCATTCACTGGCGTATCATAGATCATGTGGGTGACAGAGTTAGGTTCATAAGTTATGATAGCACGTGTGATAAACGTCGTATTCAGAGGGCTTACCAGGTATTTGAATAATAATAAAAATATTTTTGTTAATAATTTTAAAAATTATAATGTTTCAGATTATATTAAGCGATTGCAAATGATAAAAACCGCAAAAAATAATTTACAGAGAAACGCGGAATGTTTTCTGCTTATGGTGACGGAGTTTGGGTACTCGGGGATATAGAAGCATAACAATTGAAACTGTCGTAAACACATGTGTTTTGTGTCGGTAAAGATTTTGGTAAGGCTGAATCTTTCGAAATTAATATCGATGGAATGATTATACAACAGACTTAACATATTTGTAAAGCACTCTGTATGCCATTTTTATAAGCCAATTGCAAGTTACTTGGAGCGTGTGTAAAATTTAAATTCAAATTACGGTATATTAAGTTTTGTTGGCTTCAATGCACAAGTCTTTAGCGTGTATGTTTATTATTTTAAACAATGTGACTTTAAATGTCTATCACATGATGATATTCACAGTATTGAAAGCATGCTTTTCAATGAGGGCATGTATATCGCACAGTAGCGATGCTATATCCCCTTCGCGAGGGGAAATTAAAGGAACTGTTTACACTCACATATTAATTACATCCAAACCGTATCAGATGCGTATCCAAACCGTTCCTATTTTGAAAAACAAGGTCATCCAAACCTGTTCCGTTGTTCAAAATTAATCGACATAAACTGCTTATTTACATAATTTTAACATAAACTTCGTAGAACTTTACAGATTTTATATACTTTTAAATAGATCTGACGATCTTTTTCAAGTAAAAGTAGACAATGTATGCCTTAAATAACACGAAAACTTTTCAAGAAGCAAACGGAACCACCATTTTCACTTTATCCAAACACGTCACTACCGGCGCGGATACACGACAGTGGTTATGTAAATGTCAACAATACGATGTGTCGATGTATCTATTTTGTAAATGTACATGTACGATATGCAATGTCAACCAGTGCACGCACGGGTCAAAGTCTAGTATTTCATAAAAATGCATATGTTCATGCATACATGTGTTTATTCTTTACATTGACTAGTGAACTGTGAATCTAAACATTATCAATTTTCTCCAGTCGATTACCTGAATAACAGAAAGGCACAAGTTAGCGTTTTATCCAGATCACTGTGTACATTGTATATGTAAACTAAGCGGAATAGATGATGTGACGTTAAGTAATTAATTTTTTACGAAAGAGTTCTTCACCATGTCAGCCTCCAGTAAATACGATTTCTCTAACTTCAAACGTGCATTTAAGCTTAATTATGAAGTTTATTTTTAAACCATTTAATTTAAACTACTCTATTAATATTAATGACTTTCTTTCCCCTTTAAGCGGATCAGCGATGAGAAGGGTAGTCTATATTGGCGGTTCTTCGCAGGGGGGGGGGGGGTTCTCCATAGAATAAACCAATTTTAGCTATGTACACGTGGTCTAATAATTTACCATTGACATCATTTTTAGCTTTACGGAAAAAAAGTAGGAAAAAAATCTATTATATTTAAGGCGATCATCGAAGGGCATGTCTGAGAGTGAAAAATCAAATTAATGCCTATTCAGTATGACAAAGATGTGGGCGTCTTTTTTACTTGATTCTTCGCCTCGACGCTATGGGAGTAATGGTTAGAAAAACTTTATCACACCTCTGATATCTGAATGAATTTGAGTATTATTGACAGTTTCAATGCCTCTTAAACAGAAATTATTTTATCTTTAAACACGATTCTTTACTTCAGTTGTCATTTACCGCTTGCTCCTATTAACAATATATTGATTACCTTTTTCCTAAATATATTACGTACACGAATGTTTATCTAAAGAAATACTAAATAACAAAAATCAAAAAACAAAAAAAAACAAAACCCCAAAAACAAAAAAACAAAAACTCTAAAACAAAAAAAACAAACCAACGAAAAAGAGCAGTTTTCTGCTTGTGTAGGTGGCATTCATTTGTTTGCTCTCTTTGCCGTACATTCTTTAGTTATTTGTACTATAGAGTTATTGTAAATTCATGTATATGATATATAAGTTACATTTTCGTGTTGAATAATGTTAACTCCGAGCATGCAGTACAGAAGCACATTTATATGTATAAACATCTTCCCTATTTCTCTCAAGGGATTTAACTCGTTTCATTGCTTATACGTAATAAATCCCCTGTCATATTCATTTTGATTTATTTTCAAAAGTCAGAACAAGGGGGCTTGGTGCGATCTTCCGTGGTAATGAAATAAAACTCAATAAAACTCAGGGACTTAAAAACTCCCGACTGTAGGGATTGATTATAGGAGAACTCATTTAGATTTACAACAGTTTATTGTTGTCATTTTTACGGAGACCTACATGGAGAAAACTCATTTCTATTAAACAGTTATCTCATCCTAATTTTAAAATGCTACTGAGGATTGGTTCCATTATAAAAGAAAAAAACCTGGTTTGTGATCGAGAGCTCTGAACAGCGGACTGTGAAAATATATTGTCGGGATTTTTTTGGTAAAATGTTTAAACTATTTAAACTAACAAGATATTTCACTAATATACAAGAATCGTAATTCTACAGAAAAGATAATGCTATAGTGTTAAATTGAAGCAGGGCTTTAATCATTAGCATTCGTTGTCCGCCATATTTCTCTTTAGTCGCCGCTATCCCAACAACCCCTATATAAGCCACAGACCTCTTACGAGGAGTCGATGGCTGGGGCCGTTTTAAATCTATTTAAAACTCCTTAAGAAGAAGAATTTTTTATATAAATATACAGAGAGCAGTCAAATATAAAAGCTAAAATATTTGGATTTTTCTTTACTAAATGAGAGTTTATGACCAAAGGAATCTGATGGATAATTTGATGACCAACAAGCCTCTATAACAGTCCACAATGTTTGGCCGTAGAGGTCTCTACTGTGTAAATGTACATATTCCATCGTTGTGTTAATATGTTCTGATTAAATAATTTAATTTTTACGCACTTTTTTCAAGCGAAGAGAATACAAACATCAGATTTACGGAGCAATGCATGATTTACAAACAGAAAATGTAGATAAAAATAAGAAATACATGCACGAGACCAGAAATTCAGGTGTACAATCGGGTGTAACGAAATGGACGGATATATATACGTGTGTGACGGTGCCTATTTACGAGTAGCTGCAGGACTGTAGCTCCCGGTCTGAAAAAATTCGGATGGACGACCTGGGAGCTACAGTGCCTCCCATAGTAAAAAACTGCAATTTACAGCGCACAAAAAATGCGCTAGTTTTGGACTGATTAATCTCATTTAGGAACACATTCTGTACAAATATTTAATCCCAAAAAATTCCTCGGACATTTTACTACAGATATCGTCACTCCACTTACTTCTGATAGTCTTTTAAACACCATCACCAGCCTTGTAAATTAAAGTGGTGCAAGTTTGTTTACATTTAAAAATGGCGACTCTCGATCTCGACGTAAATTAACATACTTCATTTTCCGAGGTCGGTTATCATGTTAAGAGAAAATCTGAGACAAGTTAAGTGACGTTGTCAGTAGTTAATTTGCTGAAGAATTTAATGGTACTAATTATTTTTACAGAATTTGTGTGAAAATAAGGTTAATCAGTTCAAAACTAGCGCATTTTTTGGTGCGCCGTAAATTGCAGTTTTTTACTATGGGAGGCACTGTAGCTCCCAGGTCGTCCATCCGAATTTTTTTTCAGACCGAGCTACAGTCCTGCAGCTAATTTACGAGTAGTGTTAATTTATTTTAATAAGTTTTTTATTCAAGTATATAAGAATACATGAATTGGATAGAACAGCGGAATAATGTTAAGCTTCGGAAAAAACAGCAATATGCACAGAGGCATTGATATGGCATATTTGAAAACGCATAGTCTGTGAAAGTGTTTATTGAAAACATTTTGAAAAATCATAAATATATAGAATCAATTTTGTTTCTGAACAGCTGTTTAATTTTTTTTTTTTTTTTTTTAGAACTGAATACAAAACTATAGCGTTTGAAAGCAAAGAAGAAAATACCTACGCTTCACTGGATTATGAGACTCCATGAAGATGATTTATTTTACTAGGCATATTGCAATAGAGCTGAATCATTGCCCACACGTATCATTGTGTGTTGTTCTTAATAAATTACAATGCTATGACCAAAGCACTTGAGTAGATTTTTCTTTTAGAAGCCTCAATTAAGAATTATTAAAGAGGGGCCCACATTTAGTTGTGATTGGCTTCAGCCGATTGTGTCCGTATGAGGTATCCATAAATGTTTACTATTTGCGCACGCATAGCGCCTTGAACAGTTTTATTTACTATGCAGCGACAGCTTCATGTTAATCTTTAAGTTCATGTAGATTGCTTAAAACATCTATTTTTATTTATTTATTTATTTAAACAATATTTTATTCAATATAATATATTGAATGGGATTGGGCAGCAGGCACAGCCTGTTTTAACCCTCTCCCTACATCAAGGTCAAAATGTTTAAATGTTAAATATTGATAACACAAGGCAGACTATAGAAATATTCAAATAAAAAGAAGAAAAACCCCCATAAAAAACTAACAATATGGTACTGGTTTGAAAAGATACGACCAAATACTGTTTTCATGAATAATTACAAAAAGCGTTTTGTTGCTGCTATGAAAGTATGTACTGCTTTAAATATTTGAACATTGATATTATGTCCATGGTTAGGTCTACCATATAACATTTATTTAAGTAAAAGTTGATGATTAGAACTAATTATGATATTTTTATGGCTTGAAAAAGAGTAATTCTACATGATTCATACTTGGGACATTTGAAAAAATAATGATAAACATCCTCAACAGAATTCGCACAATTACCACAAATTGTGGTTTCTGTTAAACCATGATTATACATATCTGCCATTAACATACTTGCATTGTTTCTTAATTGACAATGTATTAAATTATATTTACGTATCCCAAAATTAAAAGTTCGCTGTGCTCTGGCAAATCAAGCCATTGTTTGACAATGGAAGGAAAGAACTTTCCATATAGGATAACTTTCTTATTCAAGGAATTTTAAATCGTACATCACTGGTTCTTAGGTTATAAGTGTGAACTGGTGGACAATATGGTTCTAATAATTTATACAAATACTGGGGTGAAAAACCATTAATAATTAAAATGAATAAAATTAACGTATGTATTTTCCTCCTAGTTTGTAAAAGGTCCCACCCTAATTCATCATACAGTTCTGTACAAGAGGAATGGCACCGTAATCCTGTAATTATTCTGGCTGCATCAACTTAAATATCTTCTAAATGTTAAGCATGCTTTTCTGAACAGTTCTCCCAAACAACATCTGAGTATTCAAGAACAGATCTAAGAAACAATATTTACCTTGACAAGAGTTTTGCGGTTAACTTTATCCTTAAGCATTCTAAGGATATTAATTTTTTGTAGCTTTATCATGGATAGTATGTATATGTGATGTCCATGGAGCATCACTCTGAAAACAAAGGCCTAAATGAGTATGAGATTTTTCCTGAACCAATACTCGGCCCATGTTTTCCAAAATTAACATTGGGATATACAATATTTTTCCTAGAAAAATCAATATAAACAGTTTTGTTGTTAAATTCAACAAGCCATTTTTCAACCATTGAACAATATGCTCTAAATTATTGGTAAGTGAGTTTGTCACATTAGTTATATCATTGTCTATAAAAGCATATTAAGAAGTATCGTCAGCAGAAAGTCGTATATGATTAACAAGATCATCACAAATACCATTAATATACAATAAAAACAGGAATGGTCCCCAAACAGAGCCTTGGGGATACCAGCATTTATATTTTCAGTATTAGATGAAAAACCATCTATTACAACTTTTTGTGGTCTTTCGAACAAATAGTTTTCAATCCACCCGAAGACATAACCACATACACGTGTATACCACCCGAAGACATAACCACATACACGTGTATACCATATACGAAGACATAACCACATACACGTTTATACCATACGAAGACATAACCACATACACGTGTATACCATACGAAGACATAACCACATACACGTGTATACCATACGAAGACATAACCACATACACGTGTATACCATACGAAGACTTAACCACATACACGTGTATACCATAGCTTTATAGCTTAACTGAGAGGCCATTATGCCAAACTTTGTCTAATGCCTTTGTGCTCTCACCAAAAAGAATAAATCGAATATCTTTTCCTTTGTCTAGACTAGAAATATACAATGTAATAGTGATTTATATTTCAACAAGTTAATTAAAAATTGAGTCACCGGGCTTGAAACCAGATTGATATTTATAAATTATGTCATTGTCAATCAAATGATTATGTAAATTTTTAAACAGTATTTTCCCCATTAATTTACACAAGGCACTTGTCAAAGATATTGGTCTATAATTGGCTGCTTCTCGGGCACTACCTTTATTTTTAAAAATGGGTGTTGTCTGAGCTATTTTCCACAAGTCTGGAAGTTTTCCCAGTCTTAGTGATATGTTTAAAAGTTTTGTTAGTGGTATCTTTATAGAAGGATATATTCCCTTGCGTGTGCATTGAGATTAAAACATTTTTACAGTTACAAGAAGATTAAATCACGTTTTTCTGTACAATGAATTCAATCGCAACTTCTCGGGTCTTTCCGGCAAGCTCGGAAAAACACCTCCTCGAATGTATTAACATCACCGGATGTTAGAATTTCATACAAAATGGAGTCGCTTCCCATTAAAATAAATATCGGCTAGACAGCCTTATTAGTCGCTTCTGTGTTATATTTTAGGGTATATCATTTACTTTAATGAAGTCTAGCTTAAATCTCAACAGATCGTAAAATGTGTTGTATTTATATCAAGTTTTATAAAAAAAAAAAAAAAAAAGGGGGGGGGGGTTGTCATGGACGCCTAGGTAATACATTCGAGGTGTTTTTCCGAGCCTGCCGGAAAGGCCCGAGAAGTTGCGATTGCAATGCATTGCGTAAGAATATCAATCGGAAGTACAATTCGCATACTAAGAGTAAAGTTTATTTATTCTTTGCTATTTCGGAAGTCGACAGTCGGTGCAATATATCCTATTAGTCTAGTCAATTTATTCTTAGCCTTAACAAAACTGCAACGGAATGTTCCAGTTTTAAAAATGTATTACATGTAATCAACCTGCTCAATTCAAATTACTATATGGGTTTTTGGCTTGCTTTTGTTTTGTTTGAGGGGGTGGATAACATAATAACATCAAAAATTGTATGTTCTCGCAAACCTCCATGGTGTATACCCCCTTCCCATGGTTCTATTTTGACGAGGTAACTTAACCTCATGTAATCATAATTTTCACTTTAAGTACAAACGATATAATGTCTGTTCACGTTAAATACCTGAACAACGTTGGCCTAAAATGCCGTGGAACAGAAAAGTCAAGTGTATATCGTTTATAAACAACCAATACCCTCTTTTACATACCTCTAAAAAGACAGGAGATGTGATCAGGTGCCTAGGGGGAGTAAGCATCCCCGTTGACCGGTCGCCGTATGCTCTCTGTCACAATTGGGCATGCCACGATCGAGGCAAGTGTCAAATTCGGGATAATGCCATGAAAGGGAAAAGTATTTCTTTTACAGGAATGATCGGCATGTAACATCATTGCACAACTCTCTTAATGTAATACAAAAGCATTACGGTCAATGCATTATTAAACAAGCATTCTGAGAGTATTGCATAAGCAATACACGTCCCCTACCGGTTTGTTTTATTCTTTGAAAGCTTCGAAGCATACATGTACATCGATTTCAAAACTATTATAAACGAGATGTACTAGTATGCTTTAATCAGAGATAAAAGAACAGAGGAAATGCAAACTACATATTTGATATATAAATGAAATAAAAAATGAGTAAAATAACACTCTTTGTTTTATCTCCTGTATAATTTCGCTAAGTCCTTTAAGTATCTGCTGGTAGAAATTTGTGAACACTGTTAGGCAGAATATCATTTCTTACCGTCTTCTGTATTCCGAACCAACAGACCAACCCGATAACGAACCCGATTGTAATAATACCAAAAAAAACATATCGATTAAATTAACAACACAATGCTTGACACTATTTTACAGAACTTATTTTTGTGTTAGAAACAATAAAAGGAATGGTCCAAGTAATGCGCGATATTATTACTGACTACTTTCCTCGTTTATTCAATACACACCAAACCCGATAATGAACCCGAACATTAAAAAATTGGAATGTAAAAAAATAATTTTCTCGAAAACATGTCAACCAGACGCTAAAAACGTGTTAACATGATCTGTAGCTTTAAGCAAATTTCATATTATTCCTCAAACGCATAAAGAAAAAAAAGTGTTGAAAACTGAAGTGGGACAGACAGACGGACGGACGGACAGACGGACGGACTGATGGACGCAGAGACGTCGCGCACGGTGTTGGTGTTAATTTCGGTAACGTAAAAAAACGTCAAAAACGTCATTTTCACTCATAACGTAATGATACATTTCATTAACCACAACATACAAATAAATTAAAAAATAAGACCTTTAAATTGATTTTTGTCCACATGTAAGAGATTTTATATTTCAAAACTGTTATATACATGTAAATAAATATTTGTAAGAAATATCAATGTTCAAAAGCATGCGATTCGCTCACTGCTTTCAATTCTTTTTCTTAAATTCTTAAATGAACTTCCTCTGAAATTAGTCATGTATTGTAAAGAATAGCTCTTGATTCAAAAAATGATATACAAAACTCCTTCATTCCCGAGTCTGTTCTACCTTTCTATGTTTCCGTTTTTCTTCATTAATGTTAATTCGTAGTGTAGCAGTCAAAGATCCCGTTGAAATCATCAAAATACATGTTCATCGTCGCATCACGTTTAACGTCATTGCGTCATTTTACATGTACCCATGTCGTCTATATCTTATTCGTAAAAAAAAAATTAATTCGACCGGTTAAGTTCAGATATTTGAAATCAATTTTGTCTTTTATTTATTATTCCTATATTTTATTATTATTATTTTTATACTTTTGCTACCTTCTTCACAAAATAATTTGTAGTTATTTATTATTTTCTCTAAAACTGTTTTTATGAAGAATAAAAACCCGCACACATACTGCATGCCGTAACGTTTCAGTCCTTGCGTCATTTTACGTGCCCGTGACATATGATGTTGACATCATTTTTTTCTAAAAATCAATTATTTTTATTCGCAATGCTTGTATATTTGGCATTGAATTGTTTGGGAGAAAAAGCACATTTCTAACTGCTATTCATTTTTGTGAATTTTCTGCGCGACTTTTTAAAAGAAGTGTCTAAGTTACTTTCTCTTTTCATTGCTTATGTAGTTTAATGTGTTTTTATGAAAGTGTGACATTTCATGTTGACATTTTAAAATGTTTCTATTAAGAAAATTTGCGGACACATTTGCTTCTTTTCAATGGCTATACAACCTATGAAAATGCATATTCTAAAATGATTTCTATTATTATGAAATATAGCCGACATTTTTTTTAATGGGCATGATACTTGTGATCGCCATGCTACGCATAACGTTCGACTGTGAAATGTAACTCTTGTGACACGTGTCTTGAATAAACTCTAGCATAACGATTTTTTTATCATAGAAAATTAAATTATTATAAAATATATATTACGAAAATTTTACACAGAAACAATTTCTCTTAATTTTTTTTTAAAAAGTCATATATTTAAAAAAAAATACAATAGATCATTGCTAGTTCCTGAATCACAATTCATATTTTGGTAATTAACTCATCTTGCCCTGGCCATTTTCGAGGATTTTTTACGCATCTACAACTTCATTCTGGGAATTCTTTGATCCGGCGTCGATTCCTGGCATTGATTACGTCAAAAACGCTATGACGTATATCTGTTACATTATCAAAATAATAAGTCCACCAAAAATTTCCCTCCCAAAATTAAAGTTCACCGAGATACTGTTGTTTATTTGAGATATGTACCCAAAAAGTGTTACCTATCTACATGCTATTTCTAAAAAAAATTTCAGTTTTTAACACCGATTTATGAAATATAAAAAAAAATTCCTACATTTTATTACATGTTTTGTTGAAGTCCGTATACATTCGAACAGATCGGTATATAAAATTACATATGTCCAAATTTTTGTTTTTAAAAATAGTCAAATACTGTGCGCGCACCCTGAAAGGACATTTTAACACCAACACCGTGCGCGACGTCATAGGAAAGGGGACTAATAAAATATATCGCAACGTTTTGTTTATTGAAATTTTGTTTGCGTATCTTTCAAACTCATTATATCGTTATGAAAAAGTAGGTCACTTTAACCTATTTTTCGCATTATCAATAATAATATTCCAGTTTTGTTATATTTTGGTATGTTGATGCCTTACACTATGAGATTGGCCAGTTGATGCATTAAAAAACTAAATAATTGATGGTTCATAAGTTTCAATGATGTTCAAGTTAAATTTTCTTAATGATTTAATATACATGTAGAACTAGATATAGTTTTTGCGCGTTTTACAATATCTTAAAAGAGTTTAATAATTGAAAATGAACAGAGTGACACAAAAACTTCATGTTTTCTTATATTGTTACATATCATGAGAGTAAATACCAAATATAAATCATGTAGCCAGTTACTGAAGTTTTATTAATAGAACATACTAGTCGACATGGTGCAATGCATATGAGAAATTAA
Source organism: Magallana gigas (assembly GCF_963853765.1). Lineage (NCBI taxonomy): Eukaryota > Metazoa > Mollusca > Bivalvia > Ostreida > Ostreidae > Magallana > Magallana gigas. The sequence continues at coordinate 1,733,577 of NC_088854.1, read as the reverse complement.
TCCATATATTTGAAAATGTTCCTAACCATTTTGTGCAAATAGAAAACTAAATGACTAAATTCATGTTTTAATGTTAAATTTACCATTTTCACAATTTTTATGCCCCCATTAGAAATATAGTGTAATAAGGTGGAATGGGAAACTTCCATTTTGTGACGTATCGTTTATCGAAATAAACAACAAAATGAAATGTAATTTTATAAGTGGCGTCTTTTCCAAAATTATCATATAACAGCTTAGCGCAGTGGCTTAGAGGGTTTACTACGAATCTGTAGGTCATGAGTTCGAATCACGCTAGGGGTCAATTTTTACCTCTCCAAATATTTTTTAAGAAGTATTTTTGGTTAAATATTTTAAAATTTTAAACCGATGAAAGTATTTCAATTATAATGTACTTTAATCAACATTAATATCGACAGGCGTCCATTATATTCCACCTTCAAGCTTAAAAGCTTTTTTATCATTTCTTTCTGGGAAACCTAACTTGTGAAAATGTAGCCGTCATTAAACTTAACACATGTATCTATTTAAGATAAATGTAAGTTTTTGATTGTGGTGTCAAAGTGATATATCAATTTGTATGCGCTGATAAAATGGATACGACATTACATATTTTATAGAATTTATAATGATCATGTCGGTAACGAGACAGCTAAATATATTATTTTGAATACAAGGCGTTTCCTAAATTATCGGTTCTCGGTTCAAAAAATTAGTCGAATGCAAAAAAAGTCCGACGTCGTAACAAAATATTTTCGGTAACTAAACCATCATAATAACCTAAAGAATTGAATGTTGGTTCCATATTCTGTTCAATGATATTTTTGAATCTCTAATTTTGAATGTAATATCAGTTAATATTTACATATTTCAATTTAATCGCCTTCTCTATCATATTTGGGTAAGGAATGCGGCCATTTAACATAATACGTTTGCGGGATTTTGCGTTGCAATGTAAATAAAAGATCGCATATAATGATGGTGAAAAAACGTCCCGATGTATAAAAGATGTGAGATTGTTCAGATTGTTCTATTAAACCCCGTTTGAAATTGGTTTTCATATTAACGTAATATAAAGGGTTCCTGCAAATGAAAAGAGGAGATTGGAATACTTTAAATAAGGTAGAGCTTATTGCTTTGCTGCTGTCCGTCTGTCTGTCTATCTGTCAGTTGGTCCATTAACAGGTTCCGGTAATTTTCTTAGAGCGTGCACAAACTAACATGGGGTTTAGTATGCAGATTTATCATAAGAATATTTCGATGTAAAACTTCGATTTTGGGTACCATTGAGCAATTTTTGACAGAGGTATGCCCCTTGGATTTGTAAAAAATCCAGTCATCTGCTTTCCGTTCATTATCTCTGCAAATATCGAACAAATTAATTATATACTGATATCTCATGACAAAGTATTTTTGCCAACTATGTGATGTAACAGATTTATGCAGATTTATGCAGTCTATAATTCTTGAACTTTTTAGCTTAAACACGTAATACTTGATAGGTTGATGCGTCATTGATAGTACCGGTATATGACTCCTATTGGTTTTTAAGTTTTTTTCCTTGTATACTGCCCTTATTAAAGGCTTGTGCGACCTATAATCTCGTTTGTTTATTTTTGTATTCCTTAAGAAAATCCATAAAAATTGAAGACAGGAATAAAAAATTCCAAGTAATATTATTTTTTCATCACTTTAATATTCTTCTATTCTAATGGGTCTTCTTACATATATTAATAATTTGATTTTGGTTTCACGCATTTCATAATTGTTTCAACAAATTCATCCATATTGTATTACATAATTTGCCAACGTCACGTTGCAACGATCATGTACGAATCCTTTTGAGTTTCATACAAAGGGAAATATATGTTCATTTTTTTTATCAAAAGGCCCTCGACAAAACAAAACATTGGGAAGGACTGTCATTGTCGACTGCTTAAGGAAACGCTTTGGCATCTCCGAACTCTTACAAAATGTTACACATATTTGGAGCAAGTTAGTGCAAAGTTCATCACAATATTAATATATTTTGCATTTTTATGAAAAAGTCCATGTATAGTCTAAATACCAGCTTTTTTCAAATCTATATTTCATATTGAAGAAAAAGAAACTATACGTCAGATTAAGTGAACTGATTTATTTCACAAAATAAACTTATTTATTTCATAACACAAACCATTTTTATTAAAATTATTTCAATAAAACTATTTTATGTCTGTGAGAAAAAAGCGAATCAAAAGATAACCTTGGTATTGTCTGAAATAAATACGTCAAGTAGTAAGTAATATTTTTATTTATCCATTTTTTTTACCACCACTTTAAGGGAAATTGTTATATGGAAATGAATATTCTCCATTATACTCTTTTCCAAAACAGAAAGTAATGCACACGAGTCAATCACACCTCTGCTCACAAGCAGCGCAATATTCGGACACTGTTGGCTAAGATTCCATCACACATTGAAGTTTCCATCTTCTTGATCTGTCAAATAATAATAATAATTGTACAATGCATTCTTAAATCAATATTGAGTTATGATAAATATTCTTTTACGCTAGCAGCATGTTTCTGTTATTCTTGACGGAGTTTAATGGTTTGAACTCGAGGGATTTGGTAAAAAAAAATTCATATTATACCAAAGTACTTTTTCAAAAATCTATCCATTACAGAAATTGATAGATGAAAAATATCGTTATGTTTTAAAAAGGGATTCTTCGTTTTAAAACACAATAGAAAAAAAACGAGACCCACAACGGAATTAATGAAACACCTACCTTTTATATTTTTATTTTGGGATTGTTGTAGTTTTTGAAAAATCCATAATAATAACTGCATATTCTGTCGATTTGTGTCCTTCATTTCTTGATTGAAAGCCTTTGGGAGGAATCTATTATCTGATTCAACCCGGAGTGGTCCCTTTGGATACAAACAAAGTAGAACTTACGGCATGTTGTTGGATTTGATTGAAGATAAAGACTTAATCATTAAAAACAATTCTTTTCAGGAAAATAAGTACTTTTCCTTTTAATAATTGTCTTTGAAAGTTTAACGAATTGCTTCTATACCATTACTGTGTTACACATATGTAAACTGGACATCGTTGACTAAAATCACTTGAATTATTCAAATATAAGTTAAATTTACAAAGAACAGAAATTGTAATTCGAAGAAAACAATAAAATAATATTTGATTAAAATAAAATATCATAGTAAGTGTTTCAATATAAATTTTTCATTATAACTATAGAATATTTCAGTGTTTATAATTTTTTTTTATTGATTTTGATTTTTTTTTTTTTGATATTTTCAAAGTGAATCTTTATTCAAAAGTTAAACATTGTATAAACTACGTTTTGATAATAAAAGACTTAGACATTCGTCTACAGGATTTTCTTTAAAAGGAGATTGTATATTGATATATTTTAAATTTGCATATCAATAGGTTAATGTGTTACTATTTCTTGACTTACTGATGAAATTCGTTTGGAAACTTCGGTATTGTCTACGTATTTCGGCGGTATATCAAATAACCATGCTATACTGGTATCCAGAGCCAGGCAGCATACAAGAACTAGAAAAACCACCCTCTGTTCAGTCCTCATAGTATTTTATCTGCAAAAAAGAAAACATATAAAATATATAAATAAGCTTTTTTGATAAACGGTAGAACAGGAAAAAAAACACAAAACACAATGATAATCGAATGCTATGGTATTCCTCCATGAATATCTTTACTTTTTTCCAAAGTCATGAATTGATAACACAATAACGACACAGAGAATTATAGGTGAATTAAATGCTGACAACTTAAATCGTTATAAAACCAATCCAATCTCCCCGGAACTTACTGTTGCTCGTTGTACGAATCCTGGCGATGAAAGAGAAGAGAGTATTTATAATACCGACAATATAATCAGGTATTGTGAGGCGTCAGAATTTAACCGTCAAAATGACGGATGGTTTTGATTGGTAATAGAGAGATCATCACTCCTATAAAGACTACTGGAGATGTAAATCAGACTGCATTGTCATCCGTATGTTGAGTTCAGTTGAATCAGATATCTAATTAGAAGCACGTACAGTTTTAAGCAGACTTATTTGTTATATCTATTTACGGTTTTTTTCCCATAGCCTTCGTAAGTTTACGTTAAATGAGTTGTTTGCAAATAAACTTAAACAGATCATTAGGAGAAGTGTCATTATACCTAGTCTTCGTAAAGGCTACATTATTACATCGTATTGAAATAATCTAACAAGAGTGGTATTCAGACTAACATGAGACATATTTCTTGTTCTAAACCTTTGATGTTCAGTTCGTTATGATCATTTATAAGCAGTACATTGTACGTGTAGCTAAATAATTTATATAAAACCAAATAACTTTATGGATTCAGCTTGTTTTAGTGTATTGACACATTACTTAAACAAATACTGACAAGGTTGAATTTTATTGCATGCATTTCACTTCTGAGTCAATATTTATTTGAGGGAAAATGACTGATTATAAAATTATATATGCTGTTATGTAGCCTTAATATAAATTAAGCAAGAGAACAGTTTTCAAACGACTAATTCAACAAAATCAAAAACCCCCAGAAAAGAATCAACACGTTTAAGTTTAATTTCACATTCTGTTTACCTTAAGGTTCCTAAGGTTCCATCCAGAGGTCACCAATCCAAGTTCATTCATTTAATAAAGGTGGAAAACACAAAACAACATATTTATAAACAAATTTTTATTAAAATATCGTTAAAGATCAAAGACATTTGTACATACTGTTTTGTTGCATCAATATTTATATCTTTATTGACAATATTCTAGTAGCCTGAATAGAAGTTCAAAGTTATCCACAAAAATATTAATAAATATACTAGTGGGAAAAAGAAACTGTGCATTATAAAATTTTGTATAATTTTTCTATATCTATTGTTTGTATTTATAAAATTTAAACAATCGATAATGGTATTGTTTTTGACATTATCGGATGGTAACCGTCCGGGTGCATGGACTTTTTCATGGTTAGTGAGCACCTGTTGTTTATTGAAGAATTTGTACGCACGAGTTTTACAGGCCAATACTGTTTGGAATAAGAACTGTAAAGGATTTGTTAAAACTTTTTTTGTTAAGGAAATCACTTTAGTTTCAACAAGATTAACCCCTATGTCATGTCACGACTCAACGAAAACCAACGTAATCCTGCTGTTGGGATGCCGCAAGCTGGAATGGCACAAAATACTGTAGCAAGACACTTTGGAGTTCATCGGAACACCATCCAGTCATTATGGAGACATCTGAGAAATCGTTTCCAGACAGCAAGTTTGACTGCCCGTAGCATTCCAGGGCTTCGACCAATTAGTCCAAGAGCTGTGCGTAATCGTCTGCGCGAGCATAAGATCGGACCAAGACGTCCAGCAGTGCGCCCAGTACTGCTACAACGTCATCGTATCGCCAGACTGGCGTGGTGCACACGACATCAGCGATTCAGAATACAGGACTGGGCCAATATTCTGTTCACTGATGAATCCAGATTTCATTTGGATAGCAGTGACGGCCGTTGTAGGGTGTATTGTCGCGTTTGGGAGCGTTACCAGGACGCTTGTGTTGTGCAACGTCGACAATTTGGTGGAGGTAGCATTATGGTGTGGGGTGGAATCTTAGCACGTGGAAGGACCCCTCTACACATTGTCAATGTAAATCTCACCGACGTACGCTATCGAGATGAAATTATTCAGCGTCATGTGATACCCTTCATACAGAGACATCAAAATCACATCACTCTGCAGCAAGACAACGCAAGGCCACACGTTGCACGTGTAGTCAGGGACTTGTTTGTTCAACAGAATGTTGATGTCTTGTCTTGGCCAGCTGTTGCCCCCTATTTGTCGCCGATCGAGCACGCCTGGGATAAAATGGAATGACGTTTACACCGTTTACCAAATAGTGAGATTGGCTGATTTAGGCCAGGCTTTAACCAACATCTGGAACAAAATCCCTCAAGCATTTCTGAACACTTTAGTGGCATCAATGAGGCATCGCTGTCAAGCATGCGTGAACGCAAATGGTGGTCACACGCGTTATTAATTTTGTTAACTCAATTTCAAATAACAGTGACTTTCGAGTGTGCTGACATTGACGTTATTCGACGTTGACATTAATGTGTTATGAAATGTTGCTACGAATACATGTGTTAACAGTATTACAAAAAATAAAATTTGTTCATTGTAATTTTTAAATGTTTTTTCATATATTAAATAATGCACAGTTTCTTTTTTTCCGATAGTATATGTTTACATTTTCAAGAAAGAATCTTATATACTAAAAACAACCATCATTAAAACACAATTTGCATGTACAACAGTGACCCATATTGAGAAGGAAAGGGGCCAAGATGGTGGTTTAAAGATGGACAAAAAATCCATTATCAATCTCCTTATGAAAAAATGGATTATAGGCAACTAAATCATACAGTTATGAAAGTTAACATATTACCCAACACTTTTATCTTAGTATCTTAATGAGGTAGCTCAAACCTTTATGCAATTTAAATCCTTCTATCAAGAGCACGTATGATATAACTTGTGAAATAAGTATGATAAAACCAAGGAAAAGTATGAAATAGGTTTAATATATTTCACTTCATAAAGACATAAGACACAACGTTACAAGATGGTGATTTTAACTGTTTAGGTTAAATATCATCGTAGCTTTGTGCTTAAAGTATGAGGCTTGTGAACCTCATATCGTGAGTTCGAAATCAACTTGGGCTTTTGTTCATTTCTACTAATTGAATTTTGAAAACCATAATTGTTTAAATTCAAAATCGTATTTTTTTAAAAACATATTTGACTTAGATACTCATGCATTATAATATCTATGATCATAAAAAAAATCGTACTGATTTTAGAAATAATTCAAGGTGTAGTGAGCCATCTATGTTGAGGCTCTTTCCATCGTCTGAGGAGCAAGGATGTCAGAGGTTCCTCATCGAAGGTTTAACTTTTATCTGGAAAACAAAACTCGAAGTAATTAAATCTATGCGTTTTTCAAACTTTATCTTTAAAAAATATACAGATTGACACAACGTGTAAAGGCGTGCGAAGTCTTGCCCTTATAATAAGGTATTTCTTTCTAGATAAATATTCAGAAGATCAAACTAATTTTTAGGAAAACTGTATCGGGTGGTTGTGGTACATTTTGCTATGCTCATTTACTGATTGTTCAATTAGAGAAGGCAAAAAAGGTCAACTACAATACATAATATAATAAGATATTTTTTCAACAAAATTTAACCAAAATCCCCCCCCCCCCCCACACACACACACACAAACAAACATTGAAACAGGGTTGGGTTAAATTACTTTTAAATGCAATTCAACACTTTCAAGACATTACTGGTTTTGTCAATTACTTGCAAATACAATGACATTGATTTGTTTCAAATGTAATTAATTACTTTTAATTACTTTAACAAATGTAATTAGATACATTTAAATCACTTTAGTTTTATAAGTTCATGTTTGGTTCTTTTCTATTGTGACCTTTTATACAATATTTTTGTCTTTAAGTTTGTTGAGGTTCACACTAAAGCAGAAGTAGAACTAAACTACCTGGGCAGTGTGTCATGCTGTATAAAAGAATAATAAACATCGAATTGTTGCAAAAACAGGTCAAACTGGTATGTTAACTAAGGGTCATTACAAGACACCTTTTAAACTTAAAAAAATGAAATGAAAAATTTAAAAAATACACGATATTTTTTGAATGTACTTAACAACAAGCGATTACTTGTAATTAAAGGCAAACTTAATTACAAAATAAGCCAATTACTCTGAAAAAGAATTAGTTACACTAAATTACTTTTACTCTTTTCTATTACCCAATTCCTGTTCTAAACAGAACGAACCAAGTTTGAGGAAAGATAACTCTTATATTTATTTGGCATTTCAAAGTGTGAACCGTTACAATTGTAAAGGAGAGGTAATATATAGAGGGTATCTATATTGTGTGATTTTATATTTGCTTTATCAAACGAATTAAATTGGTATTTATATTCGCAAGGTTTGCCGAGGTAATAAAACCATTTCAACTAGTTGGATTAAGGAAATATAAAATCAGTCAACTATAGATGTTTTATTAATTATATACAATTTGATTTATATTATGAAGCTTTTGTTCAAAGATTTTTTTCAAAGGTTAAACGATGATGCAACGTAAATTGTGTTGTGCGGTTATTGTGACCTTGTACATTACAATTTTGTACGTCATTTTGGAGATAAATCTAACTGTTTTAATTAAAGTTTCACTGAAATGAACATTAAAATAATTTTTTATCTCTAAAATGTTTTTCTTATAGCTGAATTACTTAATTAAATGGACATACTGATCAGACGACTTAAATACTTAAGTTTGTTGACATACACAGTTGTCAATGCTGGTTAGTTTGAATTGACTCGAACGAGGAACAGTTAATGATTTTTTATAAAACAAACACTAGCCTAATGATTCGAAGTTGAAAATATTGAATACGGATGCTTACTGGTGGTAAAATAAAAGTATTGGGAGACATTATTTTGGTAAGTTCTTGTATACAAAAATAACTAAAGCGTTCTGATTTTATCGCGACGTCAGGATGAACTCCCTGATACTTGATACTTAACGTGATTTGCAGTTTTATAAATTACACAGTTATGTACGTGTTTTCCTTAATGTTTGTAGTTGAAATCTTCGACAAAATCCATTTTAAATCAATTTATTGTAGTAGATATAATTATTAGGAAAATACTAGAAAATCTTTGAAAATAGGCCACTGAAGCGTTGAAGCGAGAGGCCAAGTCAAAAATAGCTCGTACCAGAAGTATTTTATGACTGAACCAAATGGACATATGCGCTAACTTATTCCCCCTTCTTCTTTGTAAGAAGTTCTATTTTGATTATGTGATATGATTATATTGTTTTCATTCTTTTATCACCAGAGATTTTACAGATTTAAGAAATTGATCTTTTTTGTAAATAAATATAAATTAAGTATTTTCAATTTTGTTCGCTTTTCAATTGCATGAACATTTGTTTCTGGATAAGCAATGCTATTAATTAAAAAAAACCAAGTACATATATTTTTAGTTCATTTTGTTGTTTTTTGTTAAAAAGGGATATCACACTATTGATATTCATTTATATCTTATCTATATCGTAGCAAAATGGGTTGCAGAAACGCAACCATTACAGATAAACAGAAGAATTTTTATCACTTGTTATCTTAAGCAAATATGGATCCCAAGGGATATACGAATAGGCTATTGATTTCTTTCTTCCGCCCATGGGGTATCGATGTCAAAGGTTCCCCATTGAAGGTCCCTCTTTTACCTGGAAAACAAAATATGAATAATTGAAAGCTGGGCATTACTCAGACATTATCTTTCAAATATTTTAAAGAATAGCACACCGTATATAAAGGAAACAAAGGTTGAAACTCAGAATAACTTGAGTAATTTGTTTCTCGAAATTAATATTTCGTTTGTCAACCCAGTGTTAAGGAATGTGTTGATGTGTGTGTGTGTGTGTGTGTGTGTGTGTGTGAGAGAGAGAGAGAGAGAGAGAGAGAGAGAGAGAGAGAGAGAGAGAGAGAGAGTATTTGTGTGTATTGGGGGGGGGGGGTACTCCGGGGGGGGGGTACAGGAGGGGTAGTTATAGTAGGTATAGCCTGAGTTCTTAGAAATGTTGTCTACCAAGTCGGCTATTAAACATAAAATAACATAATATTACTGATACCCGACTCTTACAAAACTTTCTTTAAGGTTTAACTAATTAAAGATGTAACAAAAAGTAAGATACCTAACATTCAAACAATTTCTAAACTATTACAAGAGTATTGAATAATACGTACCTAGCTGAAAGAAAGTTAACTCTTACGTTTATCTGGTATTTTAAGAACTATCACAAGTAAGAAAATGAACACTTTAAGGAAAGGTAATATTCATGGGTACATCTTCATTGTTTTTATATCAATCAGATATTTCTAAGGAAAACTAGTCAATATATCAGAGAAAACATTTTCTCATCAACTAAAATCAAAGATGGTACTCTGTTTTTACTTGCTTACTTGTGATTTAGTGATTCAATTTAGTGACACTCTGACGGTAAATGTGTATTTTATATATATAAAAAAAATGATTGCTTTTTGAATTGCAATTAGCGTCTGAACCCCCCCCCCCCCCCCCCCAAAGTATTTATTAAAAAAAACAAACAGATAGTGTCTTCTTTTATGATATCAAATGGGTATGCGAGCTTTTTGCAGAAAAGCAATCATTGAACAAACACTATGTTTTAAGAATTTTAATCCATGGTTATCTTAAGTAATACTGCATATCGAAATATCCAAGAACATGGTATTGATTATATGCAAAGGTTTCCTCCGAGCGAGCAATAGGTGTTTCTTGTCGAAAATATCCAGATAGCATCTATATCATCGTAAGAAATCCGCCAATATTGTCAATGAGCGAACATACTGTGTTATGTAAAAGTCTTATCTTATGTTTAAAAAATCCAGATGATAATCTATCCAATAATGAATCAAAGTTCCGAAAGTAGTACTGATGTAAAATACATGTACTTATTTTGTTAAAATAGTGACCGACAGCTTTTTTACACTTTGAATTGTCCTAATATATATCAATAATTCTAGTGAGGTTTAATCAAGCCAGATTATCTATACTACTATATTAAAATAATAGACTCGAATTTTTAGTCTTTAATACCGATAAATCGGAAGAAAACTGTCTTTTGTTTTATATATTTTAAACATCATTGGTACTTGAAGATTACCAATTTGTTTTTATTTTTTCTCAGTTAAGCTTCGCTTATTAATAAACAGCGAAAATTCCTCAAAAAATCCCGGAAATCACCTGAATATTTTGGATTTTACAATCTTGCGCTTGCGCAATACATTCACGCTAACGGGATCTTTAGTTTGTTTCCATAATATCACATCTGCATGAATAAACTCAGAAATGATAATACAGATACGGGTAAATTTTCATTGGACTTTTGCTATATATTCTGTTCATATATATTTATTTTAATGATTTCTTATGAGAGAAAGTATAAAATAACAAATATACATTTCAACTAAGTTCTTACTTTTGTCTTCGTGATGACAAAAATAGTTGATTGAATGCAAAAAAGTAACATTATATTTAATAGGAGAGTGAAGATAGAATATGTTTTATCGTAAAAATGAATAATGTCCTAATGACCCAGTTTTACAAAGAAAATACGTGCACGTTGGTGAAAAGGTGTTGAATTCTTCCATTCTCTGGATTAAAATTTTTAGTTGAAAGGTATTTGCCGTCTCAAAAAGGTTTGTTGTGATGAATTTGACTATCATTTTCAAGGCAACTTCATTAATTTTCTCCAAAATCGTTCCGGAGCGATTCTGCAATTTTCTGCTACATTACGGGTATAAGGGATGCATTCTAACTAGCTGTGGTGAGGGCCTTTCCCGAGACACAGTTAGATTATTCATATTAAGGAAAGTGTAGTGAAACTAATAGCATTATTGTAGGCCTATAGCTTTGTTATGCAAATGTCAATAATAAGGTGTGTCGATGTACCCATTTCGTAAATGTCCGATATGCAATGTCAACCCGTGCACGCACGGGTCAAAGTCTAGTAGATACGTATTAATATTTGATTTAAATAACCGGCAGTCAGAATGGCTAGTTAAAAATGTTATTTCCGATATCAGTAATTGTTGGATAAATGTTTCTCATTATAAATACGAAGATGTGGTTTTATTTTGTCTGTACATTGGAGAATTAATTATGGTGCTCAATGAAAATTGATGAATTTATTATGTAAACCCGATAAAATTCTTTTTACATGTATTTGTTTGTATTTATCTCATCAACATAATTCAGTAACAATTTGTATAATTTCCCTCTTTTTGCATTTAATACAAAAATTCTCGATAAAGCCTTGTAAATTCGATTTTATCTCTATAAAAACAAAGCCTTGTAAATAAGGTTTTATCTCTACAAAAAAAAATAAATATATATATGTGAACTTGGTTCACCTTTAATTTTTACTCGTGTGAACCACTTGTGTCACGTGACATTCATTTTGGTAACCGTGTTTGATCAGACTGTTTAAGCCATAAACCTTTTTTGTAATACAAATGCTTTATTTGTAGTAAATTTTCAACGGATTTTTTATTTGCTAAATTTCCCCTCAACTGGAGAGTTTTTGGCGATAAACAAAATCAAGTGATATGTAAAACGAGGATTGTGTTATCTGCTTAATTTCTTCATAAACATATCGATAATGCGCTAATTATTAAAAAAAACAAAAACCAAACCATTCAAGCTATTTGTACATTAGTTTCCTTCACTCTAATTTGAAAATTATCACAATCGTGTTAAAATATCTGTAATCTATTGTATTAAAATATACCGTTTACCTCCTATGTTAGGGAATAAAAAGATGCAAACAACAAACAGTCATTTCCATTTCTAAATCCTTCAAGCATCATTATGATATCCTCTTTGACCTAATTGAAAAATTGATAATACAAATGTATCTGTCATTGGCTGTGCATTATAAAGGCTAACCGGTTAACCGGTCATAGAGTTACTCACAGCAACAAAACATCAAGGGATATATATGGTCACGATTTTAGTCATTGGTTTGTTTAGTATTTATAATGTTTTAGAAATGCATTTCTAATGATATCCTAAGACTTGAGTATCAGTCTTAGAGTTATCCTTTAAAAACACAATTTTCTGTTTAAAATGTAATGGATTGTTTTCAAAGACCATGCACAATGAATAGATGGATAACACAAGGATGCCCGATATCTGCTTTTTATACCCGCACTTAGTTCGGGTATATTGTTGTTACCCTGTTCCGTCCGTCCGTCCTTCTGTCTGTCACGTTTTACTTTCTCAAACTGCTCTTACATCTTATAAACCAACAAACTGAACTCTTGGAGCTTGATTTGGGGTATCATGTTGTTTTTTAAAAAGGTTTCAAAAATTCTCTGTAAGTCCTGGGGGTCAAAAAATTGGTAAAAAATGACGTTTTTTCACAAAAAACCTTACTCCTCGAGCTCCTCCTACATTTTCAACAGTAGACAAATCATCTCTTGGAATATGTTTTAGGGTACCCTATAGATGCGCAATAAGGTTTCGGAATTTTCAATTTTGTCCTGGGGGTCATTAAATGGCTGAAAATGACTTTTTTTTTTTTTTTTTTGGTTTCAAAAAGGTCATTTTTGGGGGGCAGTAGGCAAATGATCTTCTAGAATATGATTGTGGGTGTCATATTGAGGCGTGATCAGGTTCCAGAATTTTTTTTTATTAAGGGGATCAGTAGGCAACAAAAAATGACGTTTTTTTTGCACAACAAGTATGGTTCCCAGAACTCCTCTTACAACTTTTGGAATAGCTACGTCATCTCTTGGGATGTAATTGGGGCTGTCTTATAGATGTGCAATGCGGTTTTAAAAATTTAAATTTCATCCAGGGAGTCAAATAGTTGCAGAAAATTGACGTTTATCACTAAAAAAAAACCATAGATGCAAGAGCTCCTCTTATGATTTAATGGATAGACACATCATATCTTGAGATATGATAGGGACTATTCTATAGATGTGCAGTAAGGTTTTAATAATGTAAATTTCATCCCGGGAGTCAAAAAGTAGCAGAAAATTGACGTTTATCACTTAAAAAAGAAACAGAGATTCGAGAACTCTTTTTATGATTTAATGGATAGACACATCATATCTTGGGATACGATAGGAACTGTTCCATAGATGTGCATTACGGTTTCGAAAAATTAAATTTAACCCTGAGGCCCATTACCTACATACCTTTTGATGTCCTTTAAGAATCAAGAATATATCTGGTTAAGGGGTGGGGATCTCAACCGTTTTCGAGATATTCGTGCACTTCCTGTTCGAGGGGGGTCATGACCTTCCCCAGGGCTCATGACCTACATACCCCTTGATGTCCTTTGACACAAGGAACAAGAATATATACGGTTTAAGGGTGGGGATCTCAACTGTTTTGAAGATATTAAGGGACTTGCTGTTTGAGGGGGTCAGGACCACCCACAGGGCCCATGACCTACATAACATTTTATGCCCCTTGACATCAGAAACATGAATATATATGATTTAGGGGTCATGATTATAACAGTTTCTGAGATATATGGCAATTTCAAATTCCTTGGGGGTGGCGATGACCCCAGGGGTCAGATCTAATAAACCCTATATATTGCCAGCAACAGACAATATACGATTATGAAAACCCTATATTATTATCTTTGTCCGTTTTCAAGTTACCATTTACAATAGAGTCTACGATTCTTCCTACAAGGTTCAATGTTAGACCCCACACCCTTTTGAGTGGTTGTATAACCCAAAATGAAAAAAATTAAACCAGGGTGCTCAACTAGATTTGCAAGCCTATCATATCCTAGAGTTTTGTACAATTCTGTTCAGCCATCTCTGAGAAACAAGTTCAGAGCGGGAAAGAAGACAAAGAAGAAGACGAAGAATAATAATGCATGTATTAAGAACCGTTAATAAACAATAAGTCTCCAAATTTCATTCGGGAGACTTAATAATAAAGATTAAATAGAGATTGGATCATCAAACATCAATAATTTAAAGATAATTGACAATTTCTGATTCTTAGGGGGTCAGGATGACCCCTTAGGGTCATGACTTACATGCCATAACGATCTGATGCGCTATGACCTAAGAAGGAATAATATCTTTGGATAAAGGTGAGGATCTCAATTGTTTTTATGATATTTGATAATTTCAGGAAGAGCACTTGGGATCATGACCTACATACCATCTGAAATGCCTTGAACAAAGAAACAATAATATGATATGTACATGATATATGATTCAATTTAAGAACCAAGATATAGATCAATCATCTATGTTTTGTAATACTTCCTATGTATAGGCCCTATATACATGTATTAGTTTGTGTTTTGTTCTATACTTTTCATGTTTATGACTGTAGTATGGCTTAGTCTTATTTTTAAATTACATTAAAAAATTGTCAAATATATGACTTGGAACCCCCACCCCCAAACAAACTCAAATATAAACTGCAACCCCCCCCCCTAATTTTCAAATGATCTTTTAAAATCAAAATATAATTTGGGTGTCTAAAACTTTTATAAACTGGTAAAAATTGTTATTCTTAAAAAAAATTACATTACACCTTGCATTTTTGACAAATGATCTATTGAGATATGATCAGAGGTCATATTTCTACCTTGGGATCAATTACTACCAGTAGTATTCATTGACAAGTTAAAACTAGATGCTGTCATTAGACAGTAATACCTGCACCATGTGTTTGCCCCTAAATAACACTGTTTTGTACCAGTTTAATTAAAAATGAAGGCTATATGCAAGCTCCGGTAATACAATTAAAATTTATAAATTTCATAACTGAAGGATGAGATCCCTGCCCATATGATAATACACATCGTGACATGAGCAGCACTTTTATGTGCAATTTGGGGTAGAACTGTTTGCAGTGAATTTTCAGTTAATCAGTAATCTTAACATTTTATGTCATAGAAAGTATAATGGTCTACATAATTATTACAAACAAAATTAAAAATTAAATTATGCCCCCTCCCCGTGGCGGTTGCCGGTTTTAGATTTGCTTCTGTGTGCCTACATGAACATCATCGTGTGCACAGATTTAGAGAAGGGGTGGGAGTGAGGGGTCCAGACCCCCCCCCCCCCTCCCCATGAAAATTCATTTATATCAATTGTAAAATTACCAAAAATACACCTTGGACCCCAATGCTCTTACAGACATGTAAACGCTCAAACCCATTGCGCTTCAATGTTAGGTAACATTATTTGGGGGTAAATATTTAATCAATATTTAATATACTTTATTGTTTATCTCAATAGAAAGTATACATGTACATAACAATATGCAGGTGTCCTGCATCACCTTAAAGCTGTTATTTACCTGATAAAATAGTGCAAGTGGATTTGAAGAATAGGTCATAAAAATACATGCATGTTACAAATGAATGATCTTTGTCTGAAGTTACGTACACAACACAGGTCTGCATGTCTCATTAGCGGGTACTAGTTTTACCCAGCACTTCGATTAGATGGGTTCACGTGTATATATACATGGGTGTTGCTAAAACGCGGAACGGAAAACGGAACGGAAAGCGGAACGGAAGGGAAAACGGAAAATCTTATCTAATGTTATTTACCTCATAGATTTGTTAATCATGCTAAAACGATATACTTTATGTACCTTTTTAATTTTTTTTTGAAAGATTAGCAATATTAGATTATTTATTCAAGAATATTTATTTCCTCAAAATTAACAGTACATGCATTGACCACTATATTCTGTCCCAAAATATCCTCGATTCACTTTTTGCTGTATATTTACATATACCTCAGGGTTCAAGCAATTCTCGTTTAGAAGCATTAAACATTCTCATTATTCTTTCTTTAAAACGTCCTCTCTAGCTTATCAGCTGGTATAAATACACGGCTAAAAATAAAGAAGTCTACGGGGTTTTGCATTTCAACAGACCCGGATGATAGTGTTGAAAAATTGTGCAAGGTCTTCTGAGTGACTTCCAAATGGAGAAAAGATGTCAACATTTTCCATTATAAATCGTCCAAATGTGCTGCATGAATATTTTGGGATCGACAGACTATAGTCCCAATACATAATCGGAAAATCAAACCAGGCAACGTCTAGAGCTCTCTATTCGGATCATATGTATATAGCTGCTGGAATAAACAACTGCTTAGTAATGCAAACGTAAACAAAATTGCATTGCTAAAAATACTAGTTTCACAAATTACTAGTTTCACAAATTACCGGGTATTTTAATGTTTACTGTATCTTAATTTTTAAGGTTGTCAGTCCTACGGTTTTTTTTCTTCCATCTCAATGATACTGTATCGTCTGTATGATAAAAGATCGTCTAGAACACCGAAAATTCAATTTTGATGTAAGTATTTACCTGTACATCATATTTGAAATATAAAAATACTCAAAACACGCATAAAACGCTTTCACTAACTGCGTACGTTACGCTGAAATACCAGCAATACCATATAAGAAAAATAAGTAAAAAGCTATAGCTTATTTGCTCGTTTAATCATGTTAATGTTTTACAATTCGTATACATTGATTTTTCCGTTTCCGTACTCAACTAAAGCCGAATGAATGCAATGCTATAATTGATAGACATTCATATGAATATTAATAAGATAACATGTTGATAATCATTCATTAGATATAAATAAAAGATACAAAGTAAATCGTTTCTGGTCAGTCTATACCCTTTTTAAGCGATAAACGTGATGATATTTTCCATTCCGTTCCGCTTTCCGTTCCGTTTTCCGTTCCGCGTTTTAGCAACACCCATACTTTTCCGTATGCAGAAAAGGAATTCATTATTGTGTTTTAATTGGATTATCATAATGATGTTGACCAATTTAGGTAAGCTTAATAGATGTAGTAGCAGTAGCACAATATAATGAGATGCCAGCATACATATATAAGTTCTACTTTCACTTTCTAAATGGGATCTCCCTTTGACAGCATACTGTATCATCATCTTTTAATATTTAAATAAGCTTATCATCGTTACCTATCCTATCGCATTTGTAAAGTTTCTGTCATTTTAGTTGCAAAAGTTATTTTTTTTCATTTGTCAGACTGCATGCACTATTGAGTTGACCCCATATTGACCCTGCAGGCACGTAGCATCGTTTTTGAAAGTGGGGGGGGGGGGGGCCAGACCCATCCAAAAAATCTTGACAAGCAAAAAAAAAAACAAGGGAAACTTAGAGTTTCCACAAATCTTCAAAATCCTAATCCGTGGGGGGGGGGGGGGGGGGGGGGGGGGGGGCTCAACTATACCAAAAATTTTTTCCCTCCAAATCATGAAAATACACGTAGGGGGGGGGGGGGGGGGTTAACTTCAATTTTACTTCTCATTTCCTTATTTTCATATCAATTTTTTACTAACTTCCAAAAAAGTGGGGGGGGGGCAACTCCATTATAATTCATTTTTTTATATGTAAATTTTAAAAAATGTGTTGCTGCGAGAAAAAGTGGGGGGGCCAACCCCCCCCCTGGCCCGCCCTGATGCTACGTGCCTGCCCTGTATAAACAATTTCTTATTCAATTTGTGTTTTACACAAGTAGGTGTAGACACTTATCATTTTTATATGAATTATAATAGGAAGGAAGGAGTATTTCTTTCTTAATGTATTATAATGCATCAAATACAATGTAGGTCATGACCTTATGGGACTGTTCTGACCCCACAAAACAGGAAAATACAAAATATCTTCTAATGTCATTATGATGCATCAAATGGTGTTAAGTACATTAATGACCCCCAGGTGTTGTCTTTAACCCCCTCCCCATGTGATCCATGTGGGTAAATCCTAGCCTAATGATGTCACTGCTTTGTTTAGGAGACTTTACAATTGCCCCAAATAGGCGAATACACATGGAAGTGATGCATATAACATTTTGTTTATAAATCTTAAAAATTGAATTAAGCAATTTCCAAAATGTTAATGTGAATCACGAGAGAAAAAGCAATCAAGAAATGATTTAAAATTTGCTACTGTACACATGTAAGAATATATTTAGAAGACTGAATCTTTATAACCAGGTTAGATTGGGGGGGGGGGGGGGGTGAATGTGGAGTATAAACATTTATAATTTGAATCATTTATTGTCATTAATTTTAACTTGTCAATGAATACTACTTATTGATCCCAAGGTAGAAATATGACCTCTGATCATATCTCAATAGATCATTTAATTGTCAATTATGCAAGGTGTAATATAATTTTTTTTAAGTGTAACATTTTTTTTACCAGTTTATAAAAGTTTTTAGACACCCAAATTATATTTTGATTTTAATAGATCATTCGACAAGGGAGAAGGGGGGTGGGGGGGGGGGGGGAGAACAGTTTATATTTGAGTTTGTTTGGGAGTGGGGGTTCCAAGTCATATATTTGACAATTTTTTTATGTAATTTAAAATAAGACTAAGCCATACTACAGTCATGAACATGAATAGTATAGAACAAAACACAAACTAATACATGTACATGTATATATACATAGGAGGTATTACAAAACAGATGATTGATCTATATCTGGGTTCTTAAATTGAATCATATATCATGTACATATTATATTATTGTTTCTTTGTTCAAGGCATTTAAGATGGTATGTAGGTCATGATCCCAAGTGCTCTTCCTGAAATTATTAAATATCATAAAAACCATTGAGATCCACACCTTAATCCAAAGATTGTATTCCTCCTTAGGTCATGCAGGCTCATCAGATCATTATGGCATGTAAGTCATGACCCTAAGGGGTCATCCTGACCCCCTTAGAATCAGAAGTTGTCAATTATCTTTAAATTATTGATGTTTGATGATCCTATCTCTATTTAATCTTTATTATTAAGTCTCCCGAATGAAATTTGGAGACTTATTGTTTTTGTACGGTTCTTAATACATGTATTATTATTCTTCATCTTCTTTTTCTTCTTTCCTGCTCTGAACTTGTTTCTCAGAGATGGCTGAACAGAATTGTACAAAACTCTAGGATATGATAGGCCTGCATATTTAGTTGTGCACCCTGGATTGATTTTTCTCATTTTGGGTTAGACAACCACTTTTCGGGGGAGGGGGGAGGGGGTGTCAAAAGGGTGTGGGGTCTAACATTGAACATTGTAGGAAGAATCGTATACTCTATTGTAAATGGTAACTTAATTGAAAGTGGACAAAGATAATAATATAGGGTTTTCATAATCATATATTGGCAATATATTGGGTTTATTAGATCTGACCCCTGGGGTCATCCCCACCCCCCAGGAATTTGAAATTACCATATATCTCAGCAACTGTTATAATCATGACCCCTAAACCATATATATTCATGTTTCTGATGTCAAGGGG
Organism: Magallana gigas; assembly: GCF_963853765.1. NCBI lineage: Eukaryota > Metazoa > Mollusca > Bivalvia > Ostreida > Ostreidae > Magallana > Magallana gigas. The sequence continues at coordinate 1,713,569 of NC_088854.1, read as the reverse complement.
CATCACATGTTATGTAGGTCATGGGCCCTGTGGGTGGTCCTGACCCCCTCAAACAGCAAGTCCCTTAATATCTTCAAAACAGTTGAGATCTCCACCCTTAAACCATATATATTCTTGTTCCTTGTGTCAAGGGGCATCAAACGGTATGTAGGTCATGGGCCCCGGGGGTGGTCATGACCCCCCTTGAACAGGAAGTGCACGAATATCTCGAAAACGGTTGAGATCCCCACCCCTTAATCATATATATTCTTGATCCTTAAAGGGCATCAAAAGGTATGTACCGGTAGGTAATGGGCCTCAGGGTTAAATTTAATTTTTCAAAACCGTAATGCACATCTATGGAACAGTTCCTATCATATCCCAAGATATGATGTGCCTATCAATTAAATCATAAAAGGAGTTCTCGGATCTATGTTTTTTTGAAGTGATAAACGTCAATTTTCTGCTACTTTTTGACTCCCTATATGAAATTTAAATTTTGAAAACCTTACTGCACATCTATAGAACAGTCCCTATTATATCCCAAGATATGATTGTCTATCCATTAAATCATAAGAGGAGCTCTTGGATCAATGTTTGTTCTTTTAGTGATAAACGTCAATTTTCTTCTACTATTTGACTCCCTAGATGAAATTTAAATTTTTAAAACCTTATTGCACATCTATAGGACAGCCCCAATTATATCACAAGAGATGACGTAGCTACTCCAAAAGTTGTAAGAGGAGTTCTGGGAACCATATTTTTTTTTGCCAAAAACGTCATTTTTTGTTGCCCACTGATCCCCTTAATAAAAAAAAAAATTCTGGAACCTGATCACGCCTCAATATGACACCCCCAATCATATTCTAGAAGATCATTTGGCTACTGCCAAAAAAAATGACGTTTTTGAAACCAGTTTTTTTGTAAAAAAAACATCATTTTTTAGCCATTAAATGACCCCCATGACAAAATTGAAAATTCCGAAACCTTATTGCGCATCTATAGGATACCCTAAAACATATTCCAAAAGATAATTTGTCTACTGTTGAAAATGTAGGACGAGTTCGAGGAAGAAGGTTTTTTGTGAAAAAACGTCATTTTTTTACCAATTATTTGACCCCCCGGACTAACAGAGAATTTTTGAAACCTTTTTTACAAAACAACATGATACCCCAAATCAAACTCCAAGAGTTAAGTTTGCTGGTTTATAAGATTTAAGAGCAGTTTGAGAAAGTAAAACGTGACAGACGGACGGACGGACGGACGGAACAGGGTAACAACAATATACCCGAACTTTCTTTAGAAAGTGCGGGTATAATTGATAACAATAAATGATTCAAATTATAAATGTTTATACTCCACATTCACCCCCCCCCCCCCAATCTTACCTGGTTCTAAAGATTCAGTCTTCTTAATACATTCTTATATGTGTACAGTAGCAAATTTTAAATCATTTCTTGATTGCTTTTTCTCTCCTGATGCACATCAACATTTTGGAATCGCCTATTTGGGGCAATTGTAAAGTCTCCTAAACAAAGAAGTGTCATCACTAGGCTAGGAATTACCCACATGGATCAAACACTACATATGAATAAGATAAATTACTTTATTATTTCTAGTTCTAGAATGTCAGAGTGTCTCCAAGAGGACATAATCTATATACAATTTTACGCGCAATGACACAAAGAGCTAGAATAAATTATAGGTTTAGGGATGAGGATCTCAGAAGTTAACAAAATATACAGTGTATCATCATTTTCTATTTCATAAATGCAGGGGGTTGGGGTTAAAGACAACACCTGGGGGTCATTAATGTACTTTACACCATTTAAATTAATGCATCATAATGACATTAGAAGATATTTTGTATTTTAATTCCTGTTTCGTGGGGTCAGAACAGTCCCTTCAGGTCATGACCTACATTGTATTTGATGCATTATAATACATTAAGACAGAAATACTCCTTCCTTCCTATTATAACTCATATAAAAATGATAAGTGTCTACACTTACTTACATGTAATACACAAAATAATATCCGAAATTGTTAAGGCTCTATACAGGGTCAATATGGGGTCAACTCAATTGTGCAAGTCTGACAAATGAAAAAAAATAACCTTTGCAATTAAAATGACAGAAACTTTACAAATACGATAAGATAGGTAACGATGATAAGCTTATTTAAATATTAAAAGAAGATGATACAGTATGCTGTCAAAGGGAGATCACATTTAAAAAGTGAAAGTAGAACTTATGTATGCTGGCATCTCATTATATTGTGCTACTGCTACTACATGTATTATGCTTACCTATATTGGTCAACATCATAATGATAATCCAATTGAAACACAATAATGAATTCCTTTAGCTGATCTTAACTAATCCTTTTCTGCATATGGAAAACACATACATGTATGTATACACGTGAACCCATCTTATCGAAGAGCTGGGTAAAACTAGTACCCGCTAATGAGGCCTGCAGACATGTGTTGTGTACGTAACCTCAGACAAAGATCAGTTATTTGTAACATGCAAGTATTTTTATGACCTATTCTTCAAATCCACTTGCACTATTTTATTAGGTAAATAACAGCTTTAAGGTGGTGCAGGACACCTGCATATTGTGATGTATACTTCCTATATTGAGATAATTAAACAAAGTATATTAAATATTAATTAAATATTTACCCCCCAAATAATGTTAGTTAACATTAAAGAGCAATGGGTTAGAGCGATTACATGTCTGTAAGAGCATTGGGGTCCAAGGTGTATTTTGGTAATTTTACAATTGATATAAATAAATTTTCATGGGGGGGGGGGGGGGGTCTGCACCCCTCACTCCCAACCCCTTCTCTAAATCTGTGCACACGATGAGGTACATGTAGGCACACAGAAGCAAATCTAAAACCGGCAACTGCTACGGGGAGGGGGCATAATTTAATTTTTAATTTTGTTTGTAATAATTATATAGACCATTATACTTTCTATGACATAAAATGTTAAGATTATTAATTAACTGAAAATTCACTGCAAACAGTTCAACCCCAAATTGCACATAAAGTGCTGCTCAGGTGTATTATCATATGGGAAGGGATCTCATCCTTCAGTTATGAAAATTAGGATTTTTAAATGTATTACCGGAGCTTGCATGTGACCTTCATTTTTAATTAAACTGGTACAAAACAGTGTTATTTAGGGGCAAACACTTGGTGCGGGTATTACTGTCTAATAACAGCATCTGGTTTTTATCTATCTTTATCAAGAAAAATAAAGGAAATAATTTAAAACATGGATTTACCTAAAAAAACATTACCAGATGAAATTTAAAAAAAACCATGCAACATTCGGACAATATAACGGTTACATTAGGAGATATAGAATCTATGATTGTATGAAACACGCAATTAACACCATAAATAAATGTTGCAAATTTATAGCCTTCAGATTTTACAAACACAAAATGTACTGAAAAATTAAAAATTTGGAAGAAACAAGTTAATCGTTGAGAATGTCTATTAGGGAGAATACATTATCTTTTTGTTCACTTCTATTTATTTTTTACATCCAATGAAAGAAAAAAATCTCTTTCCAAACCTTACACTTACACGTATACTATAAATATGTATTTATACTTCTAACTATTATCTTTATTTATATACTTCCACCCTCTGAGGAAGACAGTCTCTCAGTTAAATATCAAAGGTTTTCATCATGAACACAGACCATGACATGCGTTTATATGCGTGGGCTAGATGCATGTGTATATGTATGAATTTATTTCTGATATATGCGGATAAGTAAATATGTGTGTATAATGTGGTTGTATTTTTATATAGATATCCACTCTAATCTTATAAAACAGAATCATTAGATACTTTAAACCTATGTGCAAGTTATCAATATAAGAAGGGATTGTTTCAGTAATTTTCTGATAAATACATGTGCATTTATATATACAATGTATATGCAATATTTGTTCTTTTTTTCTTTCCACTTAATCCTTTTATATTGTTAATCTTTCTTCTACACATGTAATTTTGTGTGGTAGCAATGATATGTTAATATCATAAACGACATGTTATTATATTCTTGTTTGTAATATGACCGAGTAAATAATAAAGACACGGTTCTGTGTTCAGGATGTTTTATATGTACAAAAAGGCGATTCTGTAAATAAATATAAACACATATACACATATATACAATTTATACACATTAATTCGTTAAAGTTTAAATAAACCTTTAAACTCTATTATAATCTTAGTTTACTTTATGTAGACACTAAGAAAAGTTATGTTATATAAATTAATACAATAAATACCTTGTGCGAGGTGTTGGTGTACAAAATCGCCGGACCCACAGTGAAACAAAATCAAAAGTTACCAGATTTTATAATAGTAGAAATGATCTGATTCGATAATTCTAGCCAATGGGAACAACGGCCAATAGAAAAGTAAAGAAAGTGTTCACCAACTCAATCCACCTGCGCACAAGAACAAGCGTAACTTGATTAATAATTAGATATTGTAAATTTTAAATCTGCCCACATACACCCCTGCTTTGAATTTTATCGTCTCGATAAAACTCAAAATTTAAACACACACTAATCAATATAATATTATATACAAATCAAATGTTCAATATACGTATCACATTCACAGTCTATGATTCTTAATCCCACATACTCTTCTGTTTATCGCGTAATCGCAAACTCCGACGATGAGATAGTGATGGATTTACGTCACGTTCGGTGTAATTGTCACTGCTTATATATTTCGGCGGTACGCGTTTGATATCACGTCTATTAAGGGTACGCTGCTGTCCAGTGTCTGAAACAACTGTATTCACACTGTCTTTGACTGTTTGAACACGGTATCTTGTTGTACTCCAAAGGTCTTGAAGTTTGTGTCTTCCTCTGTTTCTTATGAAAACTTCGTCACCCACACCAATCGGAGGATCCACCATTTTTGCGTCGAAGCGATCTTTCCTCTGTGATGCATTTCTTTCCAGGTTTCTTTTAGCATGCTGGAATAATTCACTAACATTAATTTCTGTGCTCTTGAATGAATTCATCGTGATTCACATCACTATCCGAGACAGAATCCGACACTGTTGACAACACAATAAAATCGACTGGAATTTTAGGTTTACGACCGAAAAATAAATAGAAAGGACTGTAACCAGTACTGGAATTTGGAAACACATTGTACGCAAAAGTAACATCGGATAAATGATCTGGCTAGAGCTTCTTCTGTGGTGGTAGAGTTCTGAGTAAATCGTGAAGTGTGCGGTTAAAACGTTCTGTCTGTCCATTGCCTTCGGAATGGTAAGCTGTTGTTCTTGACTTTTGTGTGTCGTAGATTTTGCAGAGTTGTTTAATATTATTCGACTCGAAGTTTCTTCCCTGATCGCTATGAATTCTATCCGGTACACCATAGTGATGAAACCACTGTTGAATCAAATACAACGCAACAGTAGAAGCTTTCTGATCACGGGTGGCCACTGCTTGTGTGAATTTGGTAAAAACATCTGTCATCACAAGTACATTTTCCTTACCCTTCGATGGTTCCAATACTGTGAAATCAATGGCTAGAATTTGCAGAGGTCGGTTTGTTAGTAAGTGGTTCATAGCTGGTCTAATCTGTTGGTTTTCAGAATTGGCTACACAACAACGTTCACAGTTCTTGCAATATTCTTTGATATCACTAAACATTCTAGGCCAATAACATCGATCTTTAATAACACTGAATGATCTTTCGATTCCCTGGTGACCAAGGTTGTCATGACACTGTTTAAGAATTTTCAGTTTCAGTGAAGATGGCAAAACGTACTGTTTGGTTTCTCCATCAACAGGATCACACATAGTTCTGTAAAGTATTCCGTTATTCATACTTAAACGATTCCACTGTCTGAGAAGAATATTCACAGCCTCTTCACAGTTTTTCCTTTCTTCTTTCTTTGGAAATACTCCATGTTTCCAGAACTTTAAAAACTGATGAATGTTTTTGTCCTGAGACTGTAGGCGTTTCAGACCACTTTGACTGTATTGACAAAGAGAACATTGCATTTCATCAGATATCACATCGGATGATTCTTGACACAATCTCTGTTCACACACATAACATCTTTTGGAATTTAAGAGGACCAGAGATTTCCTAGACTGGTTGATGAGGTAAGTATTCCTTTTTCCTCACTGACTTACGTGAAAGAGCATCTGCATTCAAATTGTGTTTTCCACAGCGATATTTGATTTCAAAGTTGAAGAGAGCCAACTGTGAGACCCAGCGTTGTTCGTCTGCACTCAATTTAGAAGACTGTAGATACACAAGTGGATTATAGTCGGTATAAACGGTAAAAGAAGAGTTCACTAAATACTCCCGGAATTTGTCGGTAATACTCCAATACAATGCTAAAATGTCCGGACGTCGCGAACTGTAATTCTGTACATTCCGTTCGTTGGGACGAAGTGATCTGCTGGCGTACGCAATAACACGTAATTGACCATCTTGGTGTTGCGACAGTACCGCTTCGAGACCGTTGAGACTTGCAACGACTTCAAGCACAAAAGGTTTTGTGTAATCGGCATATCCTAGAATTGGTGCACTGGTAAGTAATTCTTTTTATAACACAAATGATTTTTCACATTCACTATTCCACTTTTCACAGAACAGCTTCTTATATGCATTCGGAAACTTTCTGATTAATTGTACAATGGCGCAGCAACTTTCGCAAAAGACTGAATAAAACGTCTATAATATGACGCCAATCCAAGAAATGAACGTAACTGTTTTGGTGTTGACGGTGTTGCCCAGTCACTCACAGCTTGCACTTTTTGAGGATCTGTGTTAATTCCATGCTTTGATACTATGTGCCCCAGGTATTTTACTTCCTCTTTGAAAAAATCACATTTAGATGGTTTTAATTTAAGTCCATGCTGACGAAGTTTCTGAAATACTACTTCCAATCTCTGAATTTGTTCTTCTACAATCCGTGAAAACACAATAATATCATCTAAGAATACCAGGAGTATCTGGAAAACTTCATCACGGAAATAGTGCTGCATAAGTCTGTGAAAGGTGGCGGGAGCGTTACACAGACTGAACGGCATGGAGTTAAATTCGTATAGTCCAAATGGTGTAGTAAATGCGATTTTGTGTTTGTCGTTCTCTTCTACTGCAACTTGGTTATATCCTGAAGTCAAATCTATGGTCGAGAAATAACGGGAACCACAGAGTGTATCAAATGATTCTTCAACACGGGGAGAGGATATGCGTCTTTGATTGTCTTAGAGTTTAACTTCCGATAATCAACGCACAGACGTAATTCACCATTCTTCTTGCGAACGTTAACAATTGGTGATGCATACGCACTAGTACTTTCTCTTATATCACTCTGTAATAGCTCTCTAATATGTTGTTTAACTTCCTCAAATTGCGTCGGGGGGATGCGTCGATACGGTAAATTGACCGATGTTGTATAGCAGTTTTTCCCCCATAGTAGCTTTTCCCCCCGGAAAACCTACTATATAGTAGCCTTTCCCCCCGGGGGGAAAAGCTACTATATAGTAGCTTTTCCCCCATAGTAGGGTTTCTCCCGCACGTTTTTGGTTCAGATTTTATAAAAAATATTTATGGAAATCCAAAGGATTAAAATCCATGTTTCTACACTCCCATGTTGCATACATGTATATCTGCATTCATCTGTACAGGTTAAGTTTCGTTTTGCCGATTTATTATCATTATAGACGATGCTGAAAGTTGAACATGTGTGTAATGGAATTACACATAGAACTTAATTTAGGTAATTTATTGAAAAAAGTTTTACAAGTTATACACTTATATTCATAATTCTGTGTTCTGAAATTGTATTAAACGAGAATGTTTCAAGAATTTCTTGATAAATCTATCAGACTGTTTGTCTGTTTGTGAAAATTTCATCTAGGCTTAACCTCTGTTTTAGAGAAATTTTGTTTCCGATGTCTCAGAGCCCGATTTTTAAAATCCTATTATAATATTTATAGTGCATATTCTTTAGGGTCCAATGTCTCATAAACTAGAAATGACCATATCACCATACTTTTATAGTGGCAAAGGTTTACCACTTGAAGATGACTCTGAAAATTTCAGCCCTCAGGGTAGGGGCCCTTAATGTTTCAGGGCCCGATGTCTAAAACCCCATTATAATGATTGAATAGTGTTCTATGAGTGGTGACCCGAATCTCAAATTCTAGAGATGACCAATTCACCATATTTTCACAGTGATAGTGGTATACCACTAGTAGATGACACCGAAAATTTAAGCCCCCATGCAGGGTAGGAGCCTTTGTTGTTTTCGAGCCCGATGGTTTAAATCCAATTATAAAGAATATGTATTTTTTAGGGCCCCATATCTCAAACACTATAGATGACCACATGAACATATTTTTACGGTCATTTAAAAGTAAAATCATCATTTAAAACTACACAACCATTCATATATTTCTTTATCAAAATGATTGAAAATTACGTTTAATTCTGCTGCTTTTTTTTTTTTACAAACAAAATTTTTTAAAAAGGTACGCGGGTAAAATTCATTATTCTTCAAAACATTTAATCAATTCATAAGATGACTAATGACATAATAAATAATTAGATAAATAAATCAATGAACGTTTATTCATAAAAGGAGAAACCGAAAATCAAAAATAAATAACCAACCTAAGCGCATAAACGACTTTTTTACTTGTTAGTTGATTAGAAAACAAGCTTATATTTAAAAAAAAAAAGGTCAGCTCATCACAATATATGTGTTGGTTGTTTTTTAAGGTTTTTTTGTGTTTTGAATTTTTAATTACCCTTGTTTAATTGTTCGAAGAAATAATATGGTACACAAGTAAATCTTTATTGCAAGAATATGAAACAAATAGTATAAATTTTTAGGTAATGGAATCGTACATCTTGATTTATATGGCATCGTTTTCAAAACTGTATATTTATAAATCACGTTGCAAACTTAAAAGTGGAAAAATTAGCAAATAGTGAGTGACAATATAAACATAAAGTTAGTTCAGGATCCATTTCACATTTTCCAAAGTAACCAGCAAAGATACCGACATTATTCTGGTTGTGAAGACATTTCATTGTTTTTTAAAATGTTTAAATCATAATATCTCGCGTTTCGTAGAAATGTGCTTAAAAATATGAATATGCGTAACTTTAAAACGAAATGGTAAACACTGACTTCACATATGCTTTTAATACATAATTAGAATACCCCTTACCCATGATTTAGAACCCCATCAATCAAAGTAAAACTAAAACATTTCAGTTTCTCATCATATCATTGCATCCTTGCCTCCCGTTTGATATTTAGCAGAAGAAATATATATTTGTATTTAAGATCTTCAATTCAAACGGTATTAATTTAAAATTGATAACCTTTTGGACGAAGGGAGTAATATACATTTCCACTTTTAATTCCCTTCCTCTACAAAATTAAGTCAAGATTTTGTTTCACTGTGGGTCCGGCGATTTTGTACACCAACACCTTGCACAAGGTATTTATTGTATTAATTTATATAACATAACTTTTCTTAGTGTCTACAATTTTTTACAGAATCGCCTTTTTTTTTTTTTTTTTTTTTTTTTACATATAAAACATCCTGAACACAGAACCTTGTCTTTATTATTTACTCGATCACAGTTAGAAATAAATAAATGGAAAAAAAAAACGTCTAGAGTAAATGTTATAGAATTTCGTGATCTTTACCCAGAGCCAATATATACTAGGGGAAAAAAATACCCTGCATTATTTAATATATGAAAAAAGCATTTAAAAATTACAATGAACAAATTTTATTTTTTGTAATACTGTTAACACATGTATTTGTAACAATATCTCATAACACAATAATGTCAACGTCGAATAACGTCAATTTCAGCACACTCGAAAGTCCCTGTTATTTGAAATTGAATTAACAAGATTAATAACGGGTGTGACAACCAATGTCACTGGCTGATTTGGTAAACGGCGTAAACGTCTTTCCATTTCATCCCAGACGTGCTCGATCGGCGACAAATAGGGGGAAACAGCTGACCAAGGCAAGACATCGACATTCTGTTGAACAAACAAGTCCCTGAATACACGTGCAACGTGTGCCTTGCGTTGTCTTGCTGCAGAGTGAGATTGTGATGTCTCTGTATGAAGGGTATCACATGACGCTGAATAATTTCATCTCGATAGCCTACGTCGGTGAGATTTCCATTGACAATTTGTAGAGGAGTCCTTCCACGTGCTGATATTCCACCCCACACCATAACGCTACCTCCACCAAATTGTCGACGTTGCACAACACAAGCGTCCTGGTAACGCTCCCCAACGCGACGATACACCCTACAACGACCGTCACTGCTATCCAAATGAAATCTGGATTCATCAGTGGACAGAATATTGGCCAAGTCCTGTATTCTGAATTGCAGATGTCGTGTGCACCACGCTAGTCTAGCTGCAATAATGTAGCCCTCTCCGATTTTTTTTTTATATCTGATGTTTAATGGAGAGGGCTACAATTCCACAGGATCTCCGTAATGGTGCAAAATTAGTTTTTTAATGCGGCTGACTTCGGTCTGAAAAGATCGATTTTATATTTGACTTCCTTTAGATAAAATGATTTTTTAATTCAGATTGAACAAATTTACCGTATATAAATAAAAACCAGATAAAACACATCAGCATGTTTACCTGTCGTCTTTTTCAGCAAGCATGACAGTTCTCGCGTGATTTTATGGGATGTACGCTTGGGAGTTTTGATGGGCTTGATAAAGCGAATGTCAGTGTAAACAATCGATCTTACCTCGTTATATCACTAAAACATCATTTCGGGAAATGGTATATTATGGAAAATTCATATTTACCGCGTTAATAATGTTTATAATAGGGGAATTTCTATATTCAGTTCAAGATCCGCTCCTGAATTCTCATTGGCTGTCCCAAAATAAAACCGGTCAAGGTCAGTAAACATGGCGGACAAATTCAACTTTCGCTGTTGACATACACGAAAAGTAACCGATATATGGACTATACTTGATATTTTTGGATTAATTTATGCCATAGACATCTACAACGTTTTAGTTGAGGTAAGAATTGCAAATGTTATTGTCATTTATGTACGATTTAAGACGAAATCGTTGCGGGAGTGAATCAATCCCGCACTTGCACCATTACGGAGATCCTATGGAGTTGAAGCCCCCCCCCCCCAAAAAAAAAATCGGGAGAGGGCTACATTATTGCAGCTACGCTAGTCTGGCGATGCGATGACGTTGAAGCAGTACTGGGCGCACCGCTGGACGTCTTGGTCTGATGTTTTGCTCGCGCAGACGATTACGCACAGTTCTTGGACTAATTGGTCGAAGCCCTGGAATGCTACGGGCAGTCAAACTTGCTGTCTGGAAACGATTTCTCAGATGCTCAAGTCTGATGTGGTTGTCCTGTTGATGTGACGTCAAACCAGGTGGCCCAGAGCGCGGTCGATCCTGGGTGTTGCCAGATTGTTGAAAACGTCTCCATAATGACTGGATGGTGTTCCGATGAACTCCAAAGTGTCTTGCTACAGTATTTTGTGCCATTCCAGCTTGCAGCATCCCAACAGCACGATTACGTTGGTTTTCGTGGAGTCGTGGCATGACATAGGGGTAAATTTTGTCGAAACTAAAGTGATTTCCATAATAAAAAAAAGTTTAAACAAATCCTTTACAGTTCTTATTTCAAACTGTATTGGCCCGTAAAACTCGTGCGTACAAATGCTTCGATAAATAACAGGTGCTCACCAACCACGAAAAAGTCCATGCACCCGGACGGTTACCATCTGATATTGTCAAAACATTACCATTATCGATTGTTTAAAGTTTATAAATACAAACAATAGATATAGAAAAATTATCCTTAATTTTATAATGCACAGTTTCTTTTTCCCGCTAGTATATAATAGATAAACTTGTAAAAATTGAAATAACATTTTAAATTGTAATCGCTAATCATAGGCATGTAAAGAAAGGTCGTAAATTTTCATGATATATGTGTCTAGCACACTGGGTATTTTATATCACAAGGTCAAGAAAAGACAAAGAACTCGTCAGGGGCGGGGTCTTTGTCATACAAGCAAACTAACTTATTTCACAAGGATAGACGATCAAGCCAAAGTTTTAAGGTGATTTGCCCTTTAATCAGGGGTTCTTGTGTTGCTGTGGTGAATTATTGACTATATGTAATCTTTAATTTTTGCGAATAGTTCAAAAGTTAGCATCACTTCTGCTAGTCATGAAGCAGGTAAACTGAGTGCATAACTGGAATGCGCATGAGTTTACTTAAATTTGAATTTATGACCCTTATCAGTAAAATAAGGGAGGAATGAAGGGCCGGGAGGGCTGTAAATTATTGATTTTTATTTTTTCTAGTTTTTTAGTTTTAAGCTGCATATTTGATTCTAGAATTTTTATCTTATCTTGTATCTTTTGGAGAATACATCATGAGACAACAAGACAACTTAAAATAGCATATCATCCATCATATTTTATGGATCTTTCACGGCGCAGTGACCATTAAGGCTCATTGGACATTTTTTTTTACAACAGTTGTTGAAAGTAAATAAAGTAGATAAGTTCATCTATACTGACCTTCTTTCGCATTATGCATGTGTCATTAAAGTGCTGATTGTTTTAACAATTCAGAAACCAATATGAAAGAAATTCTCGGAAAGTAATGCAAAACAAATAAACTGACAGTGTTTGATATATTTTTTCATTCATCTAGAAGCGGCTTCTATCATTATGTTTGATCATCGAAGATAACACAGAACCTTGAATTTGAATAAGAAGTTTTAAATGTAAGGTAAATGCCTCGATATTTTTGTGATCGGCTTCGGCCGATCACTGTTGTGACCATATGAGGCATCCGACAAATTCTTCCAAGTGCGCACACATTCCGCTTGCATAATTAAGTAGTTCTTATAAAAACTTGAAGTTTGGTTTAGTATTTATATAACATTTTACTCAGTTTTTTTCACTTTTTTCAGTTACATAAAATACAGTTTGACCTGTTAATTCAAGAATGCACATTTTGTCTCACGCGTAAGAATTTCGATCGAAAGATTCATTCAGTAATGCAGTTGACCTCGATAAACTGATCTCAATCATAAGGAGATGCTCCATGAACTGACCTCGATCTATTGATGTTGCATAATAGCAGCTAGGAAGACGGCTTGATTTATAAACAAGGTTACGTTATAATGCGACCTCCATAGCTAGTTATGATGGCATTCAATGTTTTTCAGTCGCATTAAATTATTTTAATACATCTCGTTCTTTGTATACGTGTTAATGCTCTTTGAAGAGCCCTACTGAGTATTCTGAAGAAAAAGAAGAAACTTTAACAATTAATAATTACGTTAAAAATATAATTTACGAACGGCTTTCCCCAAATTTACTAGTAATTCAAAATTAAATTAAATTTAATGATGAAATTATATATGGTGTACAGATTCAAAATATTCTATATTTTGTAAAAATACAGTACTTTTTTAATTATTTTACATCAAACTGATCATGTCGATTGCTTCTAGCTATCAATATATCATTATTGCCGATCATTCCTTTAAAAGGAATACTTGTTAAATCTTAATGTTATATTTCCCATTTTTATTCACCTAGCAATTTAGTTCTATGTTATATTATTTCTGTTTAAAAATATACGTTTTACTCGTCTCTAGAAAATACATAGAATGATTTAATAAACATAATACCGTACAATCCATTGTACAGAAAAGGTAAAGGATAGTAACAGGTTATTACTACATGACTACTACATTAAAAATAGATCTTAGTGAATAATTTTTCATTTGTAAGGAGCTTTTCGTAAAGAACTATTAATCACTGATTAAGAATCGCATATCGATGAGAAAAATAAACATGATAAACACATTAAACACATAAAGTAAATAGGGGTGTGTGTGTTTTGATCTCTCATCTTGCAGCTATCTTTAACCTGTTAAAAGATAAATGAAACACCAAGATAATTTGCAAAACATACGCCCATTTGAAGTACAATGAATCAATTGTTTTGTTATCATGATTAAAAATATAAATTTGTAGAAATATTTATGCGGATTTTGATGAAGATAATATAGAAATAAAACACTTAAACACAAAAAACGTAAACAGATAGATAAAAGATAATGTCTGTTTTCAAAGAGCGCATAATTTTCATAGAGATAATTCCTCAATACTAAATGTTAATTAAATTAGAATTCGAAGAGAAGAAATTTTTGCATTCAATAAATAATAGTAACTTTGAGAGGTAGTTTTCGATAAAGGTGTGCACACTTATTGATAAAAATTGTTATCAGTTGTTTGCCAACCAGACCTATTATCATCTGTTGTGAATGGGTTCATGTGCCTCATAGAGAAGCGATTATTTAGGGTGAAATCAATGCAAAAGGTAGAACATACTTAACTGAAGATCAAATATGAAAGGTAAGAAAGAATAATTAGTTTTAAAACACATTACTGTGAGTATTAAGTGTGTAAAATATCACTCTTTTTGTATTGTATTGTCTATTTAATTGACCGAGTTATCTAATTATGCCTGTCTGATATGTTTACCCGCTTGAAGCATTGGTCTTCTATGTACGTGCTCTGCGTGCATGTCGATTTTAGCAATTTTTTTGCCACTAGTGCCCTGTGTTTAAATTTGATCAGTTTTATCATTTACAGTGATAAATTATAAAATCATAAAGAAAATGGTGTCAAAATGGTGGCTTATCAAATTTTAAGACGTTTATGTATATGTTACTATTTAACTGTTATTATTATATTTTGTGATGCAATAAAAATAAGTGCGTAATTATTAATATAAGCAGAATATGATAAAGTCGAAAGATTTACCACCAAGTTTAAGACAAGGATTATTTCAAAAGCGGAATAAAACAGTATAAAATCGCAAAACGCCCAATACTAAACCAGTGTACAGTGTGTGCTATAATAAAGTGAAATCAGGACAAGGGTTCGATGGAAAACAAGCCGAAAACTAGTTGGAAGTCAAGAAAAAACTCAGCACTCAAGATGATCTATTTTGAGATCAATAAAAACACACCAATAAACTTCTGTTTTTGAAGTTACATTGAAAAAATGTTAACGGGAAGTTAACATAAATATGCAAGTAGCACGGTCTATGGGAAAATAGACATTGGGAAGTTGATGGCGATTTGAATCACGTGATTTTTTTTTCTGATGATAGTAAAGAGGTAACTTGAGAAAAAAACGAGTATATTTGTGGCTGGAGAGGAATGGATGCCACATACATTAGTCCCGGTCGTGTTGCAAGAGTGGGTCTTATTATTTGGATATATGATTTTGTATCTGCTGGAATGAACCAATTATTAATTGCAATAGTAATGCAGAAAAGTATGGAGAAACTAGAAACGAGCTCGTTGCAAAGCAACGACTAAGTTTTCTGTCGCAGTTGCGTCATACTTGTGACGTAATACAAAGCTGCTAACTGGCCATTGTACAATGTATAGACCCTAAGTTAAAGAGACAAATTATTTCGATATACAAAAGAATTTGTTTCATGATGATTTTTTTGTAAAACACAATTGCTTTTTACCCATAAACATTAAAGTGTATTTATTGACATGTTATCATTATGTTGTGTTATTCTATTTCTAATAATGCATAAAGTCTTATTAGGCTATTACATGTATATTTAGTCTTAGATTGGATGAAATTATCATGGCCATAAAACTATGGGCTCTTAGGACTTATTTAATCATTTTTCATCAGTTGTTCGGGATTATTTTGAACTAATATATACAATTTGAATCGATTGTTTTTGATTGCGTAACTTTCTTGTAAAATATTTAAAGATGCACGCTCAGAAATGTAACTTATCGTGTTCATCGTAAACATATCGGTAGAATTTCGATTTTTACTTAAGCAGCATCAATTGATTTGGTCTAAATCACAGTTGTTGTTACATGTATGTCTTTTTCCTCTAATGATATAGCATAGACATCTTTTTATGGAGCCCCCCCCCCCCCCGGGGGGGGGGACGGAAGACCCTAATAAGAATAAAAAGAAACAATAGAATAACAAGGTACTAGATCTCGTTATGAGTAACGAGAAGGTCTTCCGTCCGATTTGTTTCGTATGATACAATGAAATATGGATACTTCCTTCCAAATCTGAAATCTTGTTGAAACTAGTTTTTTTTGTCTCGGGACCGGAAACGGACGCACGGAAGTGATTTATGGTAATAAAAGCTGGTATTTCTTGCACATTTGCCTAGTATACATCAATGTTTGTCAAAATATGTTTAACTTATTAAAAACATGAATTGTTTGAACCCTTCCAATTAGTACCGGAAGTGACGGTTGACAAAATAAATCCCGTTTAACACATTTTCAATCAATTGTCTATCATTCATAAAAGGTTCGCGTCTCAATCACTTACTGTAACTAAAATCTCACGGTTATCAAATCTGTTAAGAGGAAAGCTATCTTAGATATGTGATATATCTCACCGGAAGTAGAATATGTTTGCGTATATACAATTGTATAGTTAACATACTAGATAAGATTTTAAACTGATAAATTCAATCCATGTAAAATAGATAAAATAAGGGATTTTTTTTATTAAAGTACTTTCGGTGACGACAAGAAGTCGCGACAAATCAAACAAAATAATGTAGACACAGATACATACTTAGGGCTATCATCCCACAAAGTTTGGTTGTTCAAGTCATCATCGTTATTGAGATCTCGTAGAGTCAATGATTTTTGTCTAAGGACAGGAAATGGACAAATGGAAGTGCTCAGTGAAAATAAAAGTCACTATTCTTAAACACTTGATCACTGTACTTAATTTTTTTTATCAATTTTACTAAAATTGTCAATCAAAAACAGTTAAACATTTGAAACAACTTGATATGTTTAAAACTTTCCAGTAAAAAGCGGAAGTGACGATTGACAAAATGAAAGCAATTAAACGCATTTTCTATCAAATGTCTATCATCACTGTAAGTTCGGTGTCTTAATCACTTGTACTTTCTAAGATCTCAAGGGTAAAACATTTGTTTGAATAAGGCTTTCTGAGATATTTGAGATATCTCATCGAAAGTAGAATGTTTTTGTTTATTTAACATCGGATAGATGACAAATGTAATGATTTACACTAATTTTTCAATTCTATGTTAAAATAGATTAAATTTGTAAAAACAAAATTTGAAGTGTTTCCGGTGACGACCGAAAGTTATGACGAACAAAACAAAATAATTTGAAGACATCTACAAATAAAGACCTACAATTATAAAAAGCCTGAATGCTCAAAATTTTATCATTTTTGAGATCTCGATGTCACAAGCTTTTTGTCGCGGGACAGAAAACGCACGACAGGAAACGTATTTTGAAAAAAAAATGAAAAAAACGCTTTAAGATATTATCATTATCTGTTATATTAGCAAATTTCAAAAAATCTATCGGGACATTTTTTTTAGAAATCTTGTAGACAATAAAAAGGTTGGAAAATTTTCAAAATTCCTACCAAATTTTCGCGCCAAGGAGAGCTCCGAGTAATGGCACCACTGGTGTAAAACAATAGTGCGCAACTTCAAATTATAGTTTACTTATCCTAAAACTTCGTATTCATTTCTCTGATAGTTTCTGAGATCAGCTCTGTACAAAATAGGACGTAAAAATAGAAAATCGACCATTACTCGGTACCGGAAGTGACGATTTCAAAATTTCAAAAAACATTTTCGAATCTAGAATTATCACATCTGGCAATCATCTGTGAAATAATGGTCAAAATCGGCCATATAGTTTCTGAGAAATCGCGTGCATAAAATCTGGGGAAAAAATAATAAGAAGAAACAGTACAAAAACAACGTTTCCAACGGAAGACCTTAATTACAATCACTATTAACTCTTCTGTTGGAAACGGAAGACCTTAATAATAAAAGGAAAGATAGAAAAATCCTTATTTGTCTCTGGACAGGAAATGGACGACCGGAAACGAATTTTGAAAAAAATTAAAAAAACCCTCTCGAAATATCATTCTCTATTATTCCTGAAAATTTTAGGAAAATATATTAAGTCATCTCTGAGAAAAACAGGGAATAAAAAATAAGAAGAAGAAACATTACACTCATTATAAGGTCTTCCGTTGTAACAGAAAACCATAATTATTCAAATTTTGCCACACTCTTTTGACATTATCACAATTTAAAAAAGATGTTAACTATCTTCTTTTGAGATGTCACAGAAGTCACATTCAGCATTTTTTCT
Organism: Magallana gigas; assembly: GCF_963853765.1. Taxonomy (NCBI): domain Eukaryota; kingdom Metazoa; phylum Mollusca; class Bivalvia; order Ostreida; family Ostreidae; genus Magallana; species Magallana gigas. The sequence goes on along the minus strand of NC_088854.1, from coordinate 1,695,278 downwards.
TAGTTTACATTTCCACATAATTTATTTTACAATTCACTTAGATGCTTATCACACATGTTCTTTATCTTGTTTGTATAGATGCTTGGCAAATATTCTTTATTTACACAATAATGTTTGCCCCTTATATTGAAACAAATGGTTATGCCATAATGGCTGCTGTGCATACTTAACGTCTGATAATTCAATACATCTATTGTCTTCTTACATATTTTAAAGAAATGGGAAACCTAGATATTGTTGTAAACTTACCGGTTTTTATTTCAGACAGTGTAAAAAATTCAAATCTATTTCCATGACATTCAAGTAGCTGTTTACAATGTTGTTAATGACATTTGATTCATCAGTCAATCGTTTAACCCATGCTGCCTTAAGGGCCTTTAGTTTAATCTCTATATCTACTAAACCTACATCACTTTTTCAGGTTTTCCTATTATTGTATCTCTCCTGATTACATCACGTTTTTTCCATATAAAATTAAAAATACTATTTTTCATTTTTTTCATCAAATCATTTTCTAAAATAGGTAAGATTGAACCAACATAGATTAATTTTGATATGGCTAAAGAGTTCACGGTACATGTTTTTCCAAAAAAATTTAACCATCCATGATTCGAAACATTTTGCCATGTCTTCATATTGATTTTTGAACAATTAAAATTATAATATTGTTCCTTGCTATGTCAAATAAAGATACCTAAACAACGAACAGTATTGTTGGTAACACTGATATTACAAACTTCTTTGTATCTGTCTTTGAGATTTCCTAAGAGTACCCACTGTGTTTTTCTTACTAATTGTTGATCCAGCATGATTGCAAAAATATTCAACAGTTTAGATTGCTTTTTCTAGTGACTTTATATTTTCCTGTAGATGTGTTATTAAGTTGAATGCTTTTAATTTGATAATTAGTTTTTAATTCCGAAGATAATGTTTTTGCTACGAATAAATACAACAAAGCTGAAATAGGACAACCCTGCATTATTCCTCTAGACATCGAGCAAGGTTTTGAAACCCAACCATTATTTTTAATTCTAAAAATTAAATTTGCATGAAACATTTTTATCCAGGTAATAAAGTTATCCCCAAAAATAATTTTTTTAAGAACGTGAAATAAAAAAATTCCATTTCATTGAATTGAACGCTTTTTCAAAGTCAATGAATAAAAGGATACAATCACTTTCACGTTACATAAATATCTAAAACAACTCTAGTATTCATTCCAGTAAATCGCCCTTTGATGTAAGCAGATTGCTCTTCGCTTATTAATTTATCAATAACTTTTTGTAATCGTCTAGAAAATATGAAGACAATAATTTTATTACATGTATCTGTATTTGTTAAACTTAAACGGTTTATAGTTTTTTCAATCGGCCATCCCCTTTCTTGAATAAGAGGGTTATAAGAGAAATGCGTTGTGAAAAAAACAATGCCTTATTATTAAAAACAGATAATAATACTTCATAAAATAAAGTGCCAATTTGATTCCAAAAGCATTTAAAGAACTCGCATGGTATTCCATCTAAACCCGGGACTTCATGTTGTTTTTGTCTTATTTTTCATGTTGAAAACCGCTTCTTTACATTCGTCTATTGATGGTAATGGTAACGGAGAATTTTTTTTATTTTCATTTTATATTGGGCAATGAATATCATGTAAATAGTTTTATGTTATTTTCTTCGATTTACTTACTTTTTATATAAACTTTCATAAAAATTGCACATTTCGTTAAAAAAAAAACTTGATAGAGATGATTACCTTCAAAATCCAAAGGAAAGTATCACTCCTGCTGGAGTGAAATGGAAGTGATACACTGCCTTTGTGGAATGAAAGATAGTGCCATACAATATTACTTCAGTGCTAAAGAAGAACTTGATAAACTTGGCTTTAAGGCGTGTATCGTAGACCAAGCTATCACTTACTTCTGTTTTAAAAAAGGATTGAAGACTGCATGAAATCATCTGCTCTGATGTTGATTTTCCCCATGCTTGGGATGAAATTTTTAAGAGAAAAATAGCTGAATGCCAGTTTTGATATATTGGTTTCTATATTAAGCAAAAATCAAGATAGTATAGAACTGCATAATACTAATTACATGTAGAAGTTACAAAGTATAGAGAGTGATACCCTGATAGTAAATCAGAAGAAAAGTCGGCTAAGTTTGAAGAACAGAAGTCAACTGTATAATGTGAGATCTTTAGACAGATCATTTGGGAAGATCAGGGTCCAGGCCAGATCTTTCATTTGAAATTATAAACATAAGCACTAAGCTGAGAAGTGGAACTGTGGCAGATTTATTCACAGCAACAACAAAACATCAATATGCTGAAGGACTTAAAAAGTATTCTGAGATTTCCAGCTTTAGATCTCATTTCAGTAAAGACAATATGACATTTTTCGATGCGTATTGTCCTTTACAAAAATTTAGATTATTGAGAATCAAAATTTGTCATGTACAAATTTTGATTCTCAATAATCTAAATTTTTGTAAAGGACAGTAACTAGGAAACTAGAATGATGAAGTACCCAAAGAATCATTAAATGAACTATGGATAGACAAGGGATATGCTGTTCTTTTTTCTGGCAGACTAAAAAGATTAAAAGAGCTGTCCACCCTTGCAGCAAAGGTGCTCAGTCTACAAGCAAGTTTTTGTTATCGATAAACATTTTAGGAGTCCCCCGCAAATCCATTGATATTTATGAGCATTAGATATGTTTAAGTGTGAAAAAATGTCTGCATTCGACAAAACTGGTGAAGGACAAGAGACTTCATATAGATATTGCTGCATTAATTGAAAAATTTCATCAAGGAGATTTAAGAAAAAAATCAGCGCTGTTCTGGACAAAAACAGCTTTGTCTAGCAAAAGTAGAAGCAAATGGTCTGTGTGTTTTGGAGATTCTTCAGACAGGACGGATGTTGCCAGACTTTGTATTCCAAATGGACAGCATTAATGTTTTTCTAAGAACCGATATATTAAATTGGATTAATTTTGAACTTCATCTTGTAAAGACTACTTTGATGTAGATGCTTAACAATAAAGCACATGGTCTAACAAATTACGAATGAAAAAGATAACTCTTGAATATAAAAAGGACCAGTTTTAGATTAAGAGAGATAACTTCTTGAAAACGTTGAACTTTAGAAATCAAAAATACAAAAATGTTGACAAACATTATACCAGATTTGTCTTCTTACATATATATATATTTATTTAATATCTTTTAAGTTTGGCATAAGACTGAACTGCTATATTTTTGTTTCTAAACGTTTATTTATAAACTAAATTGTGTCGTGTAATATGTACTACAAAAGATGACCACAATGCTTCATCCGTTTTAATACCAAAACGTGATGGTGTCTATATGTATTTTCATTGAAACATTTATCGGGTTTCATATGGACATCGATGCAACTTTAAGTGCACACGTCTTATTTTTTTATAAAATGGATCAGTTGCATAATTTTAGGCAATCCCATGTTGGTTAATTTGACGTTCGATAATTTAATATATTAAAAGCGGTGGGTAATTTAACGTTTTTTGACTGTTTTATTTCAGTGTTTATCTTCTGGACACTTATTTTGCTGATTCTAACAGATCTTCACATTAACCAAGGTAAGTGTTCAAAAACTGATACCCACGTACAACTACACGCGAGAATACATGCATCATGTTCATTTATTGATCTGTCAAATCACATTAGTTAACCCTGAAACTTAAAAATAAATTTTATAATATCGTGCCGATCAAATATGATTCGTAACCGGCCGCAAGGCAGGGTAATCGCAAAGTATTTCCTAACTGAGTTACAGATGTAAATTAGGCTGATGTAGCAGTCTTAGAAAAATATATGAGAGTGTTAAATAAGGAATGTTGTGTTAAATAAGGAATGGAGAACGCAAATTTCAAAATACCAAAAAAGAACTGTTAAGATTTGCGTTATAGTTTGACTACATTATCTAATACTGTTAGCAGAGGGGATTCTGTGCATTTGGTAATATACAATGAGAAATAAATCTTTACCACAATTCATCTCTATGTCAGTTATTAGCGACATTCATGTTTAATTTGCCTTGTTGATATAGGCAACGCTTTCAATAATAAATTTAAACATATATCCATCCATTTTAAGTAAAAATGCAAAAATGTTTTAATAAATAAAAAAAGGTTTACATTGAGATGATATGAAAAAAAATGCAAATAGCTCCGTGATTTCTATGCTGTTGAACATGAATGAAAATGGTAAAATATTTATAAACCACGATTCCGATCTTCTTAATTTATCAAGATCAATATTTAAATTATTCAAATCATCTTTTACATTATATCGGTATATATTTCAATTATCAAAAGACTAATGAAAGTGCTAAATAACATAAAATACAATACCAGTAAGAATAGATGGCGGAAATTGGCAACGGTGGTTCTCATAATATTGCAACATATATACAACAGTGGGACTGCCGAACATTTGGTTCGCCCCCAACTACAACATTTCCATGTGTTGTCCGTGACGGGCAAGTAGCATGCTGGGTAAAACTGCAATCATGCTACCAATACAATGACAATAACAAACTTTATATTTACCTGATAGCTATTAAATCTTAATATGAACTTTATGTTTTAATAAATTGATATTTTTTAAAGAATTGAGAGTCTATGTTATATCAAAACAACAATAACTTTTCAACAAAACAACATTCAACGTAGACAATTATAGTCCAAACTTGGGAATTGAAGGTGACGATTTTGCCACATGGGCTTCGTGAATGAATGTGTAAATATGATTACACAATATTCAGGCAGCCCACCGCCACATGGTCGGGTAGGAATCCTCAATTTTTTACCACTGTAGCCATAACTCTAATCCTAGATATTCATATTCTCCCCTTCATGTCTTGACACAATTTGACTTCCAAAGTTTATGACACTGGAAAGTATCCCGTCCCTAACAAAATTTTCTAATGCCCCCTAAATATTGTTCAAAAAGAGGTTGTTTTCTAACTTAGACAAATGCACACCATCTGAACTGTAGAGGTTATGGGGTTTGCCAATAAACTGGGGGTGTCTGATTATTCTCCCTCCCAACCTAAAACCTCCTTTGCAGCTTACCTATTGACCCTATTTCTAGCTTGCTCCATACACCTAGGCTTCTGCGTGTGCCTCCATGTTAATCGTTATGTTATATGAAGGACCAGGCAAGCTGACAGTCAGGGAAAACTGACGCCATAAGTCTGATGCCCAACTTGACCATGTACAACAATTTAGACAATGGAATTAGGCCCAAATCATTACCACCCAAATGATTAATAATAAATTGACGAGAATCTTGCAATGTAGCTAGGTACCACAACTTCTTGGCCACATCTACAAATTTTAAACCGCCATACCCCTGTCACCATAACCCAATCCCCATGCTTTTCACTACAAGACTTGTTCTCCCTGGCCTTACTCTTGCTTCAATGGCTGCATGCTTTACGATTGGAGAACAAACTATCCAAACACTTGTAACATTGTAAGAAATGTTAAAGAAAATTAACAAAGAAGTGAAAATTGTGTTAGTGGTGACCGTATGTATGTTTAAAAAGCACAAGATTTCCACCTTCCTGCAATTTTGATTTCCTCATCAGACAACCCTCGCTGAAAAGCAGTAGTAGCTGCACCTATTCTAAACGAGTGAGATTTGTAAAAGTTTTTATCTAAACCAATAGCAGCGATTGCCGTAACTAAAACTGCAGCAAACCGATATCTTGTCAAAGGTTTTCCCCCATAATGACAGAATAAAGGACCTGACAACGTTGGTCGAATCTGCAAAAAATTTAACATACACTTCACTGGGAAAATGCAGGAGTCATAAAAGTCAAGTACTATTGTTATCCTCTTCCCTAATTGATGTGTTTTTGGAAGACTTTATTGTAATGGTAAGCTGGTCGTTCTCCAATCTTACATCATTAATACCAAGTATTGAATGAGAATCATTCCCCTTACTCAATACTATTTCCCCTACTCTAAGGAAGGCAAAGAAAGCCAGAGTATATGCTACAGTGAATAATTTAGATTTATAAGTATTAGAACAAATATTGCACACTGCCCCAACAATTCTACCAAGAATTTGCACTCTAATTGGAAGCCTACTATCTGCTTTTCCCTTCAATCTACTAAGCCCATCTAGTAACTTTGAAACTATTGGTTGTGTTAAGATAACCATTGATTTTGCATTGATACCCAATGGTTTCAATATAATTTATTGCTGTGGATTCAGCATAGCCATTTAATGACATATGAGCTATGAAATTCACAATATAGTTTTGAGGAGGTGGCCAAATATTTGAAATATTAGCTTTAATTCGAAAATGTTCAAAAGCATTTAACCCTATGCTATATGCAGATGTTGTATTAGGCGAAATGGCTGCCCTTAACAATCTCGATGCTTCACCTTCAAGATTAGCCTTCGAAACTCTAATGGGATCGTCTCCGGATCCTTCTTTCCTAATGGTGCCAATCGATTAAACCGTTTCTACTATTTGCGAGAAATAGCATCTGATACAGATTTATCTATGCCTGGAATTTGTTTAGCTTTAAATATAATATTAAATTGCATTAACATCAAGCCAACCCCCAAAGCAGGGACAAGTTTCTCTTGGACCTTGAAGACCGTATATTAATAATGCTTACTAAAGCAATGCTATCTGATTAAAACTGAATATTCTTAGAACTGAAGTGCCTAACCCATGTCATTACTGATAATACAATGGGAACCAACTCAAGGAAAGTAATATCTCTCATCACTGCTTCATTCTCCGAATCAAGTAGGCATTCAAAATACATCCAACTATTTTGAAAAAACAACCACAGCAAAGACCAACAGATCCCTGCTGTGGAAAGAACGTTACCCCATTAAAGGTATCCAAAAAAACCAAGCCACATGAGCATGTCCTCCCTAACTGCCTTAAATATCCTCATCTTAACATTTGGGTTAGCTACTCCAATTTAGGCATCATAGAATCTCCTATTAAATGGTCTGCTACCCCTAACAGCTTTACTGAAGAAGTTTAATTTACCAACTAATGATTCTAGTTCCTTCCTTTTGACCTTCTTTCTATAAATCAAAATTTGTAATAAACCTTTTAATTCTAGAATCTTTGATGTAGGAATTCTAATACACCTTTGGACAGTATAAATTTCTAAACCAAGAAAAATAAGAGAAGTGACT